>NW_026592118.1:16390357-16488791 GCF_907164565.1 Psammomys obesus
TTCTTCTTCTTCTTCTTCTTCTTCTTCTTCTTCTTCTTCTTCTTCTTCTTCTTCTTCTTCTTCTTCTTCCTTCTTCCTTCTTCCTTCTTCCTTCTTCCTTCTTCCTTCTTCCTTCTTCTTCTTTCTTCTTTCTTCTTACAGAGTTTTTCTGTGTAGCTTTGACTTTCCTGGTCTCACCTTGTAGACCTGGCTGGTGTTGAACTCACGGAGATCCTTGTGCCTCTGCCTCCCCGAGGGCAGACAGAATTTGATACATGGCTGAGTATACAGCAGTACCACTGTTAGGAGATAAATGTGTACCGTCTTACAAAGTTGAAGATACGATTACCCATAAGCTAGTATTTTACCCTACATATTAATACCTAACAGGAAGCCTTGCATATGTGGACCAGGTCACAGATACAAGACAGTTGCTACAAGTTGGTAATGAAGAAATTGGCAGCAACATAAATAACTAGTTGTTGGAGCAGACCAAAATAATTACAGGAGTTAAAATGAACTAATTCAAAGTTGAAAGCTTCAACACTGCTAAGTCTTGGAAACAAACTGGAGCTGGCAAGATGGCCCAGTGGGCAAGGGTGCTTGCTTCCGAGCCTAGTGATCTGGGTTCAGTTCCCAGAAGCAACACAGTGGATGGAGATAACTGATTCCTGAGGTTGTTCTGGTCATCACAGTGTATGCAATGTGGCATGTGCGTGTGTCTCCTTTCCTCCCTCGGGGAGAATAGATAAGTAAGCAAACAAATAAATACAAGGAAATGTAAATTGGATAATGTGGTACACTGGCTTAAAGATGAATGCTGAAGGTTGGTGATGTGGCCTTGTGAGAGAGTGGCAGAGCACTTGCCTAGCCTGCACAGAGCTCTGGGTGTGTTGTGTCCCCAGTCCTAGGAAAGGAGAAATAGAACCACAGGACGAATAGTTTTTCTAAATTAGTAAAGGCCTTCCTGGAAGAGGTAAACACAAAATTTACCTTGGAGTAGAGTGGAATGTTGGTTCAGAAACAAGGAACAAGGAAAATGTGACATTTTAACTGAATTTAAAACTTTTTAATCTGAAGTAAATACTATAAGATTAATATTCGATAAAACTGATAGAACCTGTAGGTATTGGTTATGTTCTCTATACTCCTGATGTGCATAAACATTTTATGATAACTGGGTTTTTATGAGCAATTCGTATAAAGTGGCGTTTCGTTTTGGAATGAACTCCTCACACTGCGCCTACCCTCTCTTTCCTCACGCCTGTCCAGCTGCTCCACGTGCATGAGATCTTCCTTGACTGTCACTACAACTGGGAGCTGGTGATCTGGTGCATCTCCTTAACACTGTTTCTCCTGAGGTTTGTTACTCTTGGATCAGAGACAAGCAAGAAATACAGCAATACCTCAATACTACTTACGGAACAGGTGAGATTTTCATGTTGTAGGTTAATCTCTGTAGACTGCAATCCAGGTGTGTGCGTGCGTGCGTGCGTGTGTTGAGATGGGTGTGATAGAAAGGGGGGTTAGGGAAGATGGAGACAGACAGAGAGACACAGAGAGAGGACAACTTGTAAGACTCAGCTCTGTTCTATCATGTATATTTCAGGGATCCAACTCAGATCATCAGTCTTGACATAAAACACCTTTCCCATCAAGCCATCTGACAGCCCATGTACTTACTAACTTAAATCATTTTTGCTTATTTCATATTTTTCAGGACTATATTTTTATTTGTGCTGGGAAGCTAAACTTAAATTTTGATAGTATACAAACCTTTTTTTTTTTTTCAGTGTTTCTGCCTTGCCTTGATTCAAATTTCAAACCTAGTCTGTTTTTATGTTCCATTTTCATTTGGCAGGAAAAAAAGTAGTATTTATAAAAAATGATAGATTTTTAAATCATTAGTGGGATATGATAGCTTTACAGTGTAACAGAACCACATTAGAATGAGTCTAAATTTTTATTCAACAGCTAGAGTAAAGCATAGGAATTTTGATAATTGATTTTATTTTATATGAATTTGCTAAATATTTCCTCATGCTATTTCCTAAGAATTGTACAAAGAAATGTGTGCTAATGAGCTTGTTTGAATGTTTTAGTTAGGATGAGCTCATATTTTAAATACCCACTAATTAAATAGTCTTGATTAGATGGAAGAGGAGAGCTACCACTAAAGACAGTCATCTCTAACAGGCATTGGGACTCATGGAATTGGACAGGTCAGCCACTTCCTCAACTTTATTGTGAGGCTGATGGCTTCTTGGCCTTCTGCACCTCCCGTCCAGTTCTCCCTGTAGACTCACTACCATGTGTTTACACGTGATTTGGGTTTGCTTTCATAATGACTTCTGCCCTCGACGTTATAGCACCTAGAACTTCATTAGCTACATTGTTAGTCCAGTTCACAGGCTGCTGACTGCTGGGTTCCAGTTGGGGTTGTGGCTCCAGAGTAAAGTGGGAAGGGGATCAAGTGGGTGAGCGCACTGTGATAGTGGTGTGGAGGTAGAGCCTTCTCAAAGAAGGGGACTGACCCAGGCGGGCATCCCAAAAGCACTTATCAGGGACTTGATGATAAAGCTATGTAAATATTTTAATAACTCACAATTTTTTAAAAACATGAGCCAATTTGTTGAGTTTATTCTGTTATAATTTATTTTCTAAGTTGATCTGGCCCTGAATAACAGTATTTAACCTTTTAAGTTTTCTTATTATAAAATAAGTTTATTATAATATCTGGGATGTATAAGAACGCATAAATATTTAAATCATTTGTAATATTAACACCCAAAGAACCACTATTAATATTTTGGTGACTGTCTTTCAGATCTTTTTAAGAATGTGTATTTGTGGGCTGGGGATATAACTCATTGGCAAATGACTGTATAGAATGCATGAGGCCCTGGGTTCAGTCCCCAACTCCATAACAGAAAGCATATATGTTATCATTTTTAAATGATTTTGCCTACGCGGCTTTTTTACATAAAAGATAAACCTCTACTTGAAAATGGAGAAGAAACCTAACAAAAAGGAGGAACTGACACTTGTGAATAATGTTTTAAAACTGGCTACTAAACTATTGAAGGTAAGAAAAGAGTTGAAATTGTTGAGGAATGTGCTGTTCTGAAATTGTATCTAGTCTCTGTAGATTCTGCTTTGTACTTAGTCGTCATCATTACCTAAGTTGCTTTCAAATTACATCTGAGCACATCTATGCAGTTTTGTTTCATTTTTCATTGCTCAAATAATCCATATAACTTATTTAAAAGGTGTGTTAAGACATTTACTAATATTGAGATTATTGTAGATGTGTTTTTTAAAATCCATTTCACCTAGAATGCTAGATAACATTTTACAAAAGAGTATTAGACATTAGCTCAGAAGTTGTTCACTTTGTACTTCATAGAGTAGTCTTCTGCTTTCCCCAAGTCAGCTTAAAAAGCAGTGATAGATTGTCATTGTTATATGTAGAGATCATTAGTAAATATTTAATTAAAAATCATTGGTGATAAATCAAAGACTGTAGAAGCATGTTTGATGTTATAATGTCCTTGAGAATTAGGGAAAAGTTTATTAATGTTGCAACAAGGCCTTGCTATGTAGCTCTGGTTGGTTCAGAATAACTGTTGCCCAAGGAGACTTCCAGCTTGTGGCAGCTTCCTGTCTCAGTCTCCTGAGTGCTGAGATTACAGGCAACATGCCTGGTTCTCTGGGGACAGTGCAAAAGGATATTTTCACCACTGCTTTATGGTATTGCTTTTCTTTGTCAAGATAAAAGCATATTTAAGAATCTCAATTTCTATAACTAATTGAGCATACTACTAAGAATTTTAAGTTTTCAGGGAATGCTGTGAAGTGAGTTGTGACTCAGTGATAGGGTTAGCCCTCTGTCAACAAAAGTATTTGTTGAGTGTAGGCTGTACCTCACAGGAAATTGGACATAAAAAAGATTCAGAGGAGGTAGGTAGAGGGATAATAAAATAGGTAATTATTAACTACATTCTGTTTAAAATTTCTTTAAAAGAGTCTTGAGGAAGATGATAGGTTTAAATAAGCAAGAGTACAAACAACACACCTTTTTTTTTTTTCTCTCTAAAAAGATACCATGAATTAATGGTTTTCTGTTTACTCTATCCTTTATATTGGGTATCTTCAGGGTACCAGGCCCTGTGGCTGGTAGCAGGGACTATTAGGCTGAGATACTGTAAAGTAGAGACAGTCGTAAGAGTAGAGCACATGGCACAATAAGATCTGTTTTGATATAATTGAGAATTTGGGCCTTAACGTGAATTGTACCTTTTCTCTCACTTTCCATGGCCAGTAATTCACAAGGCCATGATTCAACTAAGTATGCTCTAGCCCAGCCTTTTGCTTACTGCTCTCTATCTTCCACATTGCCAGCCCAGAGACCCTTTTTCATGTATTACTGCCATGTTCTCCCCTGGCTTACGTTCCTCTAGTGTCTGTTTATAGTCAGGTCCGCCTAAGGAGAAGCCAGCTCTTTGGGTCAGTGACTCACTTGTGTTTGGGCTATAACAGTGCTCAGCAGCCCGTAGCACCCTCTCCTGCTCTGGCTTTCAGGAATGCCTTCCTCAAGCCCTGCTCTTTGTAAGCCATGTCTGCTTGTCTCTGGTGGAGACCCTCATTTTTTAAATTATTTGCATGCTTGCTAAACTGTAAGTCTTCCTGTTCTAGGGCTGAACTTGACCTTCCCAGAGCCAGCGTAGTGCCTGGTATGTAACAGACCTTTTACCATTTGAGTCATCCAGTTTACCAGTTAACTGTATGTTTGAAGAGATGAGTTGACTCAAATAAGAATTTTTATTTACATGCACATATTATCAGAAGACTTGGCCAATAATACTAATAATTCTACAAGAGTAGTGTCCTCTTGTATTTCTGGTTGTGAGCCTGGCCTTTAAAGGCTTAGCCATCTCTCCAGCCTGAATAGTGTTCTCTTTTAGCTCCTATTCCAGCTCTTATTCCTAAACATACTCTGTCAGCTAGTAGGCCAGGACTTTACTAGGTGTTTATTTATAACAAGAATTAGAACTAAAAATTTATAAAATTATTTTAAAGAAAGTCATTTTTCTTAAAAAAAAATTAAAACTACTGTTAAAATTTACTTAAGTCTAGATACATTTAACCTTTCTAAGAAGAATCCATAATTAATAACTTTTGAATAGTGATTTTTTAACTCTTTCTTGCACATTGAAGATTTAGTTTAACTGGAAATTCTTCTGGCATCTGAGGCTAATGTTTTCTCTCCTCTGCTAGGAATTGGACAGTCCCTTTAGGTTGTATGGACTCACAATGAACCCGCTGCTGTACAACATCACCCAGGTTGTCATCCTGTCGGCTGTTTCTGGGGTCATCAGCGACTTACTTGGATTTAACTTGAAGGTTAAAGCTTGCAAGCTTTCTTTTGTTTTCTTTAACCCTGTTACTCTTGAGATTTCAGATGCATAATGGGTTCATTTCAACAAGTTTGTATACAGTTAGTACCAGTGGCTTCCCATTTAACTTCAGGGATTTTATATATCATGGAGTCTCACATTAGTAGAACTTCTAATCTGGAGCAGAATTTATTATATATAGGGCTCCTCTAGGCTAAGAGGAAGTATTTATTTTTCCTCATTAATTGAAACTTACTCTAATGATTCAGTAACAAGAACAAATGCCATATTCTTTTGTTGGCCAGAAATGTATTAATTATATAGCAGCAGATACATCCTCCAATACATGTACAAATAAATGTTAGTGAGGAGTAGAAAGAGCATATTAAACAAGTAGTAGATGCATATTGACATTTCACAGTAAAAACACGCAAGAGAAACCTGCCTTTCACCACTGTGCTTCAGATGGGTTCTTAAGCAGAGAAGGATAAAGGAGCTAAAACGTGACATTCTGAGCCTGTGAGTGGAGCTGAAGGGTACTGTGTAGTAGGACTTAAGCTTCTGTATTAATAATGATCATGACTTGTAATTGTTGTCTCTAGCTGTGGAAGATTAAATCATGACAGTTGAGAGAAATGAAGATGTAGCCTGTTTGCCAGAACATGAGAGCTGATGAAGCAGTCCGGAAGCAGCCACTGGCCCTGCTCCAGGAGCCTGCTGGGAATGAAGTGTTTACATCAGACTGTATTGTGCAATTCTTATATTTATTTTATTTGTTCACTGTTTTTTGTTTTGTTTTGTTGTATGTGTGTGTTTCTTTTCTTTATTTTTTTTTAAACATTTGTTTTAGTCTGTTTTAAGCATTGAAGTTCTTAGTTGTTGAAAGGGTGACAAAACTGATCCAGATACCTGAGATCCTGGTAATTGTTCACAAATAATTGACAGACAAATTGTGACAATAGAAGCCATTGCTAATCACTGTTTCTTCATCAATGCCGTGAACTTGCCTTACTTGAGGAAAACTTCAACTCTGAAATAGTGCATTGGACTCAACTAAACACATAGAGCATTTTCTTTGGTAAACCACGATCCACTCAGGATCGCTCTTGAGAGAACAGTACTGGGATCTAACCTGTTTAAGCTGCAGTTGAAGCACCCTTCAGTATTACTACATGGTATTATGTAACAGGTCAACAAGTGCTCTTTGATTATAAAACTCTTAATGGAGCAATAATTGTAAATGGTTACCATACTGTAAAATATTTTGATAAAATTAATTAGTAATAAATGTATTTATTTAAAACACTGAGCTGTTTGCACAGCTCCAACTGTGCATGCTCAAAATGTGCACTTTTTAAAATTGTTTCTCTTGATGTATATCTTTATGTGGGATATGTTACAGTGTCCTGGGGCATAATATGGTATCCTTCTGAGAGAGGTCTAGCCTCCTCTCACAAGTGAAGTGCCTACTGCAGTTACTAAAGTGCGTTAACGTTTACTCACAAGAATTTCCCATGGTACACTATAGCGTATGCTGTTCCGACCACACTCAAGTTAAGCTCGAGAATAAAGTTAAGAACCAACAAAATATTTATCTGATTGCTAGTTACAAAATTTCCAAATTTTCCAAAAAGACAGCTTCTGCCTCCCAGTTCTAGCCTCCAAATTTAATCTGGTGCACCCCCTCCCCAAGCTCCATTACATAAGGGCTATTTTTAGATGCTTTTAACATGGAAACGTAGCTTCTCTCTCCTTCAGTAACTTGTCAAGTGTCCAGTGGGAGCTTGCCATGTTTCCTGTTGGTAAATAGGGCAGATATGAGAGTTCCTGCATCTAGCCTTGATTCTAAGTTGTTACATTCGCACAATCAGTAGTGTTTTAAAAATGTTTTTGTGATTTTTTTTTGTTATTTTTATTTAAGCTAAGCATTTGGTTCCTCAAACAAAGAATTTATTTGAAACAATCTAGAATTTTCTTGGTGCAAAGTCATATTGAATATATTCATATTTTTAGAATATATTAGGGACTTTAAAATAATTAATTGTAAATAATTTCTTTGATTGGTGCAGTTTTAATTCCCAAATCACTCTTAAAATCAGGAATGTGCAGAGAACAGAGCCTTGTACAGTGCTGCTCTTCCCATTCCTCTGACCAGCCTCAGTTAAGCCTCACTGTAGAGTGCTCTTTGAACAGGAAACAGCAGACAGCATTGTGTTCCGTTTGCCTGTGTCCTAATATGTCCAATAATGACCAAAGTGCATTCTGAGTATTTTCAAGGAATGTATCACTGGAGCTTTAAGAACATACTTAGTTTCTCATGTGAAGAATTAGGCTTTGTCTGGTGTTTCTTTCTTCCTGTTGTCTAATGTTGAGGTTGTTTTTAGGCACTATATTTTATAAACTTTTTCAAAATAAGGTACATACCTATACAGAACTTAACATTTTGCACAGAGTATATCAAATATATTTTGAGAATAAAAAAGTACAGCATGAGTTCTGTTAGTAATAAAAAGATGAGATTATCGTATCTTACAAAAACTTATTTCAGAATGGAAATATTTTTGAGAAAGGTAGCTAAGTATACAGACCTAGGAAAATGCTTGCATTAGGTTAGTTCTGTTTGACATAGAGTTTGGAGTTGATTGTATAGTAAACCCATCAACATGATGTGTTGACTGTGCTTTAACGTGGGCAGTAGTAGAATACTGAAAGGAAAATGTTGTAAGCCGTTTCATAATGTTAACAGAACCATTTCAAAGTAGTAAATTGACATCCCTGCCTTTAAGAGTACCATGAATGTAAGAGTTGAAATTGTAACATATCACATTATAGAGAAAAAGCAATCCAGCGGTAGAATTATGGCAGATGTTGTGTGCTGTTTCTTTGCTGCGTGTTGTTTTTGAAAGTTTGAACAGCAAGTTTAAAATAAAACATTTATGACTGACTTGTATGTGTGTTGTTTCAAGTTATATGTATGAGTTGATTTTGTGTTTACTGGAGGATGAGCCCCAGTTAAACCCTTTAGACAAGGGGCCGTGAAAATAGTTTTAACTATCTCTCCACACCCTGGATTTTGTTCAAGTCCTGGTAACATGATAGGGTAACAGTACATACACGAGGATTCTTATACATGAGTAACACTTGCCCATGTACTGGAACAGAGAACACTGACCGTGGCCTGGGATGCTGAAGTTCAGTAGCAGGACAGTGATATTTTTAAACACACAGTTTTGCCACATGAATCACGCTGAAAGATTATGACCAACAAGCTACTTAAGCATTCAAATATGTGTTACTTAATTGACACAAGTGTCCTTGGGGCTCAAGTTAATCAGGAATAGCCGAGTGTGTTCCAACTTAACTTATGCTCAGAACTGGCTCTTTTAGTGAATCTCCTTTGAGATTTCAGGAATAGCAGTATCCTCTCATCACTTTATTAAATTCCCAATCTTTCTCCTGCTGTCCTACAAAGAATCCAAAAGTGCTTAGCCTATAGGAGTGTGATACTTGCTTTCTGGGGAATCTAGGAGGCTGTTTGGCCTAAGAAAGCGTGGAGTTTCTTCTACTTTCACATAGCCGTCAACGAACAGTCCCGCACGTTCTCTGTCAGACACCAACCAAGAGTGTCACCAACTCGGTCTGACACAATCCCCAGAAGAGTGCGATCCCACAGGTTGGAAGCACGGCCACATGATATTCCCGCCACTCCAGAGCCAAGCCAAGCTCTTAGTAGGGTATCTGCTTCTGAGAAACAGACTCCAGCACTGCTTTTCTTTGGTTTTACTTCGTTTGCTTAAGCACTTCCTGGAATTGAGGGAGGTTTTTCAAAAAGGATATTAGGAAGAGTGACGACGGTGGAGAGGTACCAAGGGTCGAGGAGCAGGGTGGCCTTTTGTGGGATACACCCGCCTTCCAGGACCCTCCACTTCCCTGGTGTCCCAGGAAACGCTGAAATCTGCAGTTGGAAACGTTATGGGAGCTCCATCGAATGATGAAATGCATGCATATATTATCTCTAAGGTCCGTCAGTTCCCTTCCAGGCTCCTTATCTCTGTAGAACATGAAGTGGAATTGAAAGCTGTAAGCTCATGTATGATTGTGGCTTGGTTTCTGTAAGGAGTAGATAAATGACTTGAGTCAAAGGCCCTTACACACTGTCTCATGCAAAAGCCTCATTAGACAAATTAACAGGCCACAAAAATAGGTTAAGCTTGTTCCAGGTTGCATGGGTCGTGACAGAACCCACAGATTCCATGTTCTCATTGCAGGTGTCATTTGTGTTGGGGTCTATAACATTGCTCACTCCTTGACTTGATCAAAACACGTAATCATAGGAAGTGATTTCCTAGAATAAAGTGATTTCCTAGAGTCACTTTAGGAAAAACAAAGCAACTGAAAAACTACCTGCCTGTATCCCTAGTGTATAAACTAACCAAGGTCAGGAGACCTTGCCACAGTGCTATTTGACTGTGCTGCTGAAAAGAACACTGGGCCCCCGTCGGTGGAGGGTCTTGCGCACCATGTTTTCAGATGCTGGATTCAGTGCCCTGAAATCTGGTTACCGCCCTGCCATGGCAGTAATTGTTACTCATGCTGAACCATCCGCTGTACCATGTGACATAAGGCATGTTCCAGGATTATCCGATTGGCTAAATAAGTTGCCTACACACCTGGGCAGGGCAGAAGTTAGGTAGGCGTGGTGAAGGTTCGAGCACTCGGAGGAGGACAGAAGGATCGTGGGAAGGAGAGAGGTAGGGCATGAGAAGAAAGCGGAGCCCCCGTGGGATAGGTGAAGATCCATGTGGGCCAGGAGAAGGAGCAGTGTGGAGAGAAGCGGCCCAGGTGGAAAGCAGGTGCAGCGGTTTATACTGGAGGAGAAGGAGCCCAGATGGGATGATTGGGCAAACAGCCTGAGATGTTGGGCTGGGTGGCAGCGAGGTAGCCCAGCCCCAGCTTATCTAAAAGTCTGTCAGGTGTTCTGTGTCTTTTATTGTTTGATAGTGGGTTAAATAAAACCACTGTAGTAATTACAGGCACGTAATAATAAACATTATTAGTCATTTTTTTAATTTTCCACAACAAGCCTCTCATTGTGGGTTTATTATGACACCTTTGTGCATACATGTGCATATACTCTAGTTCATCCCTTCCTTCACTACATTCCCTGGGCTCCGGCTTTCCCAGCTCTCGGTTATGGATGAGAATACCTGACTTTGGAGGCCTCTTAGAAGAGTTTGTGAGAACACAAGCTGAATGCTTAGCACAGGAGTTGATAAAATATGGTTGCATAGAGACACTCTTCCCCCTTTGCAACAGGACAAGGAAGTAGTGTCCTGGGGTCAATTAACAAAAATACCAAGATAATCTTAGTGTTGTGATAACAGAAGACCCTGCCAATTAAAGCCATGCCCCATCTATATGAGAGAGTTGAGTCTTTTACAGGAAACCAGCAGTGAAATGCTTTTCTTTTTGAGGCTGAAACTTGAAATTATGTTAAGCAAAATAACTCAAATGTTGCTGCTTCCTGTTGTTGAAATCTAGGTTTAAATATGTATATTTAATATGCACTATAGGACGTGAAAGTTAAAAGGGGATTGTGAGAATGTAGGAAGAAATCTAAGGCAGGGTGGTTATAGCTCCTGAGAGCAGGAGGGAAGACTGGGGAGAACGGGACCAGCAAGAGCAAGCTGAGTAAGAACACATTTTAAATATATACACACGAAAATATCACACAAAACCCATTTCTTTGACAACCGAAAATTAATTTTTTAAAATGGGGGGGGGGGGAGTTACCCTGGGCTGCTGAGATGGTTCATTAAGGTCAAGGCTCTTGCTACCAATTCCTGGGACCCACGTGGAAGGAAGGGGGATTTTACAAATTGTCCTCTGAAGTTTGTGCGTGTGTATGTGTGTATCACACTAAGGAAATGCAAGGACATAAAAAGATACAGGCTTCGTCTCTGGATCCTAGTAGGTCTGCATATAACAGCCAATCACAAACACTTTGGCCTGACTCTCTTAGCCCTGACCCTGGGGCTATTGTACCAACACCCTAGAGCAGCGGTTCCCAGCACTGTGGCCCTTTAGTTCAGTTCCTCAGGTTGTGGCGACCCTCAACCATAAAATTATTCCATTGCTACTTTGTAACTGATTTGGCTACTGTTATGAACTACTGCTACTGTTATAAATATCCAATATGCAGGATATCTGATATGCGACGCACCCCAAAGGGGTCGAGACCCACAGTTTGAGAACTGTCTTTGCCTCCTGTGTGCTCTCAGTCCTCCACCTCGCGTTGCTCGTTCTGCCTAACCTGCATCGCTGGGGCACACAGGGATTGACTTTACACCCACGCGCTTATCAAGATATCCCCGGGACCTGAGTCTCATATTCGGCGACGCTGTTTCTGCGCATTGGTCTCACGTCCATGCGGCGGTCCTTCCAGCTCTCCTAAACCGCCTTCAGATCTCCTCTGTCCGTCTTTAACTGTTGGCATTTCCCCTGTGACTCTCCTGGAAAATGGAAATGTCTTTCAGAAGGTAATCCTGTCATTCTCTTCCTGCTTCAGCTGCTGAGAGGGACACTGCTGTATGAGGCCCACGCTCTCCCCGCTCACCTCTGCAGTACCACCCCGTCTTCCTCCTGGCCTCACCGTTATCCGCCTTCTTTTCCAAGTTGATGAACCATTTAGATTTCCGGTGAGTCAGGGGTGTGGTGGAGAGGTTGCGTCTGAGGGTTGGGTAGGTGACGTGAGCTTGCCCACCCTCTGCTCTTATCCCAAAGGACCTTGTTTCTGTAGTTACCAAGCTTTGCCAGTCTGCGCCGGTTTCCTCCCAGTCTTAGCTGAGTGGGTTGGTGGTTGGTGCCTGGCCTCAACGCCGCCCGCCTTTGTGCCTTTGCGTATGATATGCTATGGGACTGGCCAGCGCGAACACTACCCAGTTGACGCCCCTTGTCCTTGGTGGCGACTTGCAGCCAAAGCGGGTGCTCTTCCTGCAGAGCACAATGTCACCAGGCAGAGGCCGGGAAGGCAAAGATGGAGGGAAGCTGTGAGTTAAATCATAAAGCAGAAAGGAGGAGGTGGTGAGAGAGCAGAAGAGAGAAACGCCAGAAAGTGGTAAATGGGAAGTTGGCAAGCTGTGCTATTCCATCCTTGGAGTTGGTCTTAAACTGTTATAGCCTGGACCTGTGTCCCACGCCAGCTACGTCCGTTTATCGGCACAGTCAGAGTAAGCCAAGTGAATTTAATCTGAAAAGGCCTCAGGCTAATGGCTATTCGACCCCCAAGCCTTTTTCCTTTCTAATTAGCTCTCAGCATACTTCCCCTCCTGTGGCGGTGAGTGTAGTTGCTGTCTGTGCCATCTACAGAAAGAGCAGATGATACTGTCCTTTTTGATGCCGTCCAACATCTGATCTAACATCTAACTGCTTGGCTTGCTTTTCTTTTGTCTTCAATCCTAAATCCAACTCTCACTCAACTAAATGGCTGTCTACAGTTGTGTATTAATATTCTTGACAGATTTTCAAGAGTCTGGCGGTTGTGTTTTAATCTCAGTCAAATCCTGCAAGTTTTGATCAGTTATGTATGTAAAGGAATTTTTATTTCTCCCAACTTTGGCACTAGGGAAAGTACTTTCTGGTAAAACAGACTGATTTTCAAACGCTGTGGCCAGTCTGTGTTTTCCTTGAGATCTAAGTTCAGTATTTTATTTTCAGCTGTATTTTGTTCCATTTTGCTTGGAAATGCAGACTTTGTGTGATCCGGTCTCCTGCTTTCTATTCATTGCTGGGTCAGAATAGTGGTGCTGAGGGACTTAGATTAGGAGCTCCACTGTGTGGAAGAAGGTAACCCATTGCCACCATCTTCAGGTTCAGTTGGGCCTAGTTCCCAAAGATCATCACAGCTGCCTAACCTGGTAACATGCTCCCTCCTGGGATGGGGGAGCCAGGAGGGTAATGGACCCTTCTCCTGATTATCCAGCCGGCCCTCCCAACCAGTTGTATGCAATTCTGCTCTAATTTGTACATGGCCTCTGAGCCTCTAGGAAGAACTAGAGGACACAGGTAGGAAAGGGTTAGGGAGCTCTGGTTATACCGTTGTGAGGACTTCATCGTGCATTCTGGGTGCAGAGCTTCCAGTGTGGCTGCTTTAAACTCGCCCACGCTCCTGCCTGTCACCCCTCGCCCACTGCTCTGTAAGTAAGCCTGGTAAACTCATTGGTTCTCCAAGTGACCCGAGGTGGAATGGAGCTTTGCTTTGTCGCTGTAGGAAGAGGGAGTAGACATTCTTTGTGTCTTTAGCAATACAGTCTGGGAAAAGACATTAGCATAAGAGAGCAGACTAGAAAATAAGGTAAAGAGATCAAGTCATTTGCAATCTAGTTCTACAGCTTTTAATAATATATTCCATTGATACTTTTCTAACAAGCTAGCCACTGGGCTAAGTGCTTGAGATACAGAAATTAAAGTCCCTTTCCTCATTTAATGTGGATGCCAAAATATAGCCATACACAGATTGAATGGTAGAATAACTTAGGATATTTGCTACTGGAAGAGACTCAATTGGATGGGTCTTTCCAACCACAATTTCAAGAGTTGGCTGCATGGTTGTATTTATGACTCATTATCTCCCCTCTGATGGTCAAATTGCCTTTGGGGTTGCTAGGCTGGAAGGAGAAGTGCAGATCCCTGAAGCCACCCCGGGCAAGTCTCCATTTGGGAGTCTGGGAGACTCTGGATATTTTCTTTGCACTCCTACCCCTAGTAACCAATATACACCAATGTCCTTGTGTTCTGCCTCCAAAGCTGGAGTCTCCTAGTGAGCACCAGCTGTGATTGCGCCGGCAGGTCGTGTTCTAGTCTTGGATTGGTGTTAGAGATCATGCCTGTCCTGTTCACAACAGCTTAAACAACGCCTAGCAATAAATGTAACAACTTTACTCCACTGAAGAAAGAATTGATGACAGTAGAAGACCCAAAGGCCTTCCAGGCTTGTGGGATTAATACCTGTTAAGTGGCTACAGTACCAAAACTGACCTGTGAATTCTGTACAGTCTCCATCTCCATCAGAACGCCACTGACACTCTTTATAGAAAATTTTAGTATTCCTAAACTTCATGTGGAAGCCCAGAAGAGTCCAAGTAGCCAAAGCAACCTGGGTAAAAGAACAGTGCTAGTGTTTCCTGATACCTGGTTTCAAGTTATTCTACAGAGCCATAGTAGCAAGAACAGCATGGCATTAGCACAAGAGAGACAGACGGGAGGAATGGCATTCAAGACCCAGAAATAAATTCATGCAAGTACAACGACTAGAGTTTTGACAAAGATGCCAAAAATGTACATTGGAGAAAAGACCTGTAAACACTATATATAATGTGGAAATAGAGATTAGATTGGCTTGGGGGAAAGAGAGGGGCTAAGTGGGAGAGAAGTGGAAAGAGGGAATATGGTCCTGTACATGTGATACACTTGAATGAAAATATCTTAATAGAGCTTAGTAAATAAAAATGAAAACATTTAAGTGCCAACGAACACCGTTAAAACAACAGAAAATAAGGCTTTAAGGTAGAATCCCTTGGATTAACTATTATAGACAAAAAAATTTTAAGAGGAAATTTGCATTTGTGTTTAAGCTCACACGACTAACAGCCCAGTGTGCCTGGAGTATTCTTAGGGTTAAAGAAGCCATGCCTCTACTAACACGAGGGTCTAGTAGTTCTCGATATCTCTTTTATGTGCAACTAGCAAACATCTCTCAGTACGCTGGTGTTTTAAACTCTACCTTATTTGGGGTTCGTAAAGCCTCTCCCTTCCAAGCCCCCAACCCTAGGTTAGGAAAGAAAGCAAATCAGAAGGAGAAGGGAACATAGTTTTCTTTACTTCCTCCAGCTGGATATGGTCGTCAGATTCTTTTGGGGTCTGTATCAGTCTCAGCCATTAGGATATCCAGCAGTCCCGGCATCCAGCAAACCCCGCAAGCGGTTCTCTGTCCATCTTCTCCAGGCCTCTGCATCTTCTCTCTCTGGGCTCCATATACCCCTCAAAGTCCTCAGAATTAACTAACTCCAGCTGGTAAAGACCACACCCCTGCACGAGGCAATTATCAGCTGGGGACAAACTAAAACCCCACACTTGGCTTTAAGGGGAGGAGGACCTCCCCTATCATTGGATTGGGGGAGGAGCATAGGAGAAAAAGAGAGGGAGGTTGGGATTGGGAGGGGGTCGGGGAGAGGGCTACAGCTGGGATACAAAGTGAATAAACTGTAATTAATAAAAATAAAATTAAAATTAAAAAAATTCCACACTTGGGATTAAGACAAAAACATGTTTACATAACCTAACTGAATTTTTAAAGAAACCAAAACTTCCATTACAATCTGTTGCTCTAAATCCTGATGTAAACACTTGAAGTAAACTGTTTGTTCCTGGATGGGACTTGCAAGGTTTCTTGGTGGGGGAAGAAATTTTCTCTGCCTTTAAAAAGCTGTCCTGAGTAGAGGGAATATTTTGGTAATCTAGAGTAGACATTTTCCTCCTCACCACGGCCCATCATGTTAGCAAATAAGGTTTCAGCCCTGGCTGATCCCAAGTGAGATGTCATCTGTTTACACTTTTAAACAGAGCCTGGCTGTCCACCTGTGACTGTCTAGTTGCAGGTTTCCATAGTTCCTTGCAGTCAGTCTGTCTTCCCCCCAGCGTGAGGGCATCTCATTAGTAGGTCCTTCTGTAAAACCATCCCATTGATCTACCCAGGTCTAGAGCATAGCTCTTGTGCCTATCTCTTATTGGCTTCCATGCGTGCCTCCTTCTTAACAGAGAACCTGAGGCTGCCTGATGGGATTCTGGATGCTCGCCTTTCCGTCTGTGCTCCAGCTCCTAGCAGGTGTGAGACTGAAGGCCACCTTCCCAGACGGTGACAACTTGCACTTGGCTGTTTATAGATTGTTTCATTTGACCCTTTGTTTCCAACTTACTTTGTCATCTTGTGCTTGTAAATTAAACTCACCCTCTTGCTCTTTCTAATGCTATCGACCATTAATGGAGCTAGGCCATAAGATGCTGTTTATTCTAGCCTAGGTCTATGTGCACTAAATCATACAGGGTGGGTATTTAACAAAGCTGCTCACTGAAGGGAGAATAACAGAAACCAAGATGGGTTTTTGTAGGCTAAGACCTCTTCCTGGTGGACTGCAAGCCTGTTATAAGAATGTCCCAGAAATCTTAAAAATACCCACCGAAAGCTGATTCGTTCTTTGCATGGCTCCAGGGACTTGGACCATACTGGGGTTGTGAGGGAATGAAGAAATGACAGACACACAGAGAGCTGGGATCAGCAGGCCCTCTGGCTGGAGGAACCCCAGCCCAGAGTTGAACAGAGAGGCAGCTCAGCAAGGAGCAGGGCTTATGGTATACAGCTGGATCAAGGAGGCGGTGGTCATCTCTGGAGGAAGCAGGCTGCAGGGGGTAAGTGTCCGGGGAGGAAAGCCACGGTGGCCACTTCCTGCACACACTGTCAACACTGGCGCTCCTTTGGAGGAAGGCTTTGCCATACCTCTCTGCCAAGGCTGTAGGCTCCTTGATGTAGCTGTGTCTTCCACTCAGGACTTCACCCAGAGGCAGAGATCCCCACCTGCTTCTACTAAGCAATATATTTACCGCATTTGCAAACATTTAAAATAATTCCACTCAAGCCATTTGGTTGTTTTTGTTTTGGAAAACGTTGTTTTCATAAAAATATTTATATAAACATGTAGCTGGGGTCTCATATCACTATAACTAAATCTTTAAATATTTTCTCGGATTAATTTTAAGCACGGTAAATATTGATTAAAAATAGCCTGCACAAGCTCCTTGATTTCCTTTGTAATTTTTGTGGGCTGGGTGGGGATGGCTCAGCTCTCAAAGTATTGGCCACATAAGCGTGAGGACCTGTGTTGAGGTCCCTGACACCCAAGTCAAATGAGCTAGCCCAGGCTTGTAGTTTCAGCTGTGCTCAGTTCTGATGCAACTTGATATGCTGTGGGTGGGGTGGGGACTCCCCTTCTCTCAAGAGTAGAGGAGGTGGGGAAAGGAGAAACAGGGAGAGGGGCTACGACTGAGATGTAAAATGAATAAGTAACAGAGACAGGTTGATGGAGCTTTTTAGCCAGCCAATTAGCCAATCAGTGAGTGACTCTGCCTCATAAAATAGAGAAGTATAGGAGAAACAAGATGGCGGCACCAGGAGGACACTGTCTGAGGAGCAGGACAGCAGTGTTGGCCAGGGACCAAGAGACTGAACCCTGGGACCTAAAACACCAGCCTTTGTGATTGCCAGGTGAGAGGAAATCCTACGGTGTGGAAATCAATTGGGACCAACCTCAGGTCACCCAGTCAATCCCTGGAAAAGGTCCTAGGGATCGGCAGACACACAGCCACCCAGATCAGAGCACACAGCCTCCCGAGGCACCCCCAGCCACTATCCCGGACTGGTACACACAGCCTCCTGCCTAGAGTGAGGCACCCAACCTCCAGACCAGAGAGAGCGGAGACCTCAGTTGCCATCCCAGAGAGGAGTGCACAGCTTCTGGCCCAGAAGGGGGCTCACAGCTACCAGCCCAGATTGGGCGCATAGTCTCCAGCTCAGAGCAGAACACTCAGCCTCTGGCCCAGAGACTTGCTGTGTGCTCGACTCACCTTCCCAGACAGAACTGTGTGCCCCAGTGTACCAGACTGAGTTTCCTTGTTGGGAGAAAACCCCACAGCTAGGGAATCAGCAGGTTCTTCAAGAGGACTGTACCTGGAAAACAGTTTAACAACAGCAGCAGCTCACTAAATTCAGAACGAGAAACCCAGCAGCAGAGCAGCTGTCTTGAGGACTTCTACAGGTGAGAGGAGAGCCCCCCACCCCCGACTAACAAAGACCACAGCTACCACTCAGGTCTATACACCTGAGGTGAGCAGTGGCAATTCCTGAGAAACACTGGCCATACAGTGACCTTACCCAAAAAGCAGAGGAGGCCTCCTTCAGGAAAAGTCATCTTCCCACCAAGGGGATTCTTCTTACCCAGGATTCCAGGAAGCACCAGAAACTAACAGCCAACACCTAAAATAGCCCAGTGGGTAGAGGCCAGCTTAAAAGCTCAACCAACAAAAGGCAGAGCAATATGGCATCTCCAGAACCTAGCCATCCAGGGGCGAGCAGCCCTGGACACCCCAGCATAATTGAAATTCAAGCAGATGACCCTATATCTATGCTGATGAAGAGGATAATAGAGGAAAAAAAATATAATACATAAAGAATTAGAGGAAGATAAAATCAAGCAGATTATGGCCATCCGTGAAGAAATACTAGAAGATGCAGCCAAATGGTTTGTGGCCTTCGGAGAAGAAATAATTAAATCACTGAAAGAAATAAAAGAAACAGAGGAATGTTCAAGCAAACAGTTGAAGGAACTAAAAGAAAAACAGGAAAATACAGACAGGTGAAGGAAATAAACAAAACAACTCAAGATTTGAAGATAGAATTGGAAAAAGTAAAGAAAACATAAATGGAGGAAGTCATGGAGAGGAAGAATTTTTAGGAAGAAAACAGGAACTACAGAAGTAAGCATAACCAACAGACTACAAGAGATGAAAGAATCTCAGGTGTAGAAGATACAATGGAAGAAATCGATGTATCTGTCAAAAAAAAATGTTAAATCCAAAAAATTCCTGACACAGATCATCCAAGAAATCTAAGACAATATGAAAAGACAAAACCTAAGAATAATAGGAATAGAGGAAAAAGAAGATTCCCTCCTCCAAGGCCCAGAAAATATCTTCAACAAAATCATAGAAGAAAATTTCCCCAACTTAAAGGAGAGGCCTATAAGAATACAAGAGGCCTACAGAACACCTAATAAATTAGACCAGAAAAGAAAATCCTCCTGCCGCATAATAATCAAAACAGTAAGTGTACAGAACAAAGAAAAAATACTAAAAGCTGCGAGGGAAAAAGGCCAAGTAACATATAATGGCAAACTCATCAGAATCACACCTGACTTCTCAACAGAGACTATGAAAGCAAGTAGGGCCTAGACAGATATAATGCAGACCCTAAGAGAACACAGATGTCAGCCCAGGCTAATATATCCAGCAAAACTCTCAGTCATCATAGATGGAGAAAACAAGATATTCAATGACAAAAACAAATTTAAATAATGTCTACCCACAAATCTAGCATTACAGAAGATACTATAAGGAAAAATAGAACCCAGGAAAACTACCACATTCAGAAAAACACAGGAAACAACCTCACTGCAGCAAAACTAAAAATAGCCAAGCACACAAACACACTACCATAGCCAACAGCAAAATCAAAGCCACTTGTCATTAATCTCCCTTAACATCAATGGACTCAACTCTCCAATAAAAAGACACAGACTAACAGAATGGATGCATAAACAAGATCCAACAATCTGTTGCATACAGGAAACATACCTAAGTCACAAAGATAGACATTACCTGAGAGTAAAGGGTTAGAAGACGGCTTTCCAAGCAAATGGACCCAAGAAGCAAGCAGGAGTAGCTATTCTAATATCTAATAAAATAGATTTTTCAACCACAATTAATCAAAAGAGATGGGGACGGTCATTTCATACTCATCAAAGGAAAACTCCACCAAGAAGACACCACAATTCTGAACATTTATGCCCCAAATACAAGGGCACCCACATTTGTAAAAGAAACATTGATAAAACTGAAACCACACGTAGATCCCCACACATTAATAGTGGGAGACTTCAATACCCCACTCTCAACAAAGGACAGGAAAACAAAACAGAAATTAAGCAAAGAAACAATGACTCTAACAGAGGCCATGAATCAGATGGACCTAACAGACATCTACAGAACCTTTCACCCAAACACAAAAGAATTTACCTTCTTTTCAGCATCTCATGGAACCTCTCCAAAATAGACCATATAGTTGGTCACAAAACAAGTCTCAACAGATTCAAGAAGATTGAAATAACCCCATGTAGCCTATCTGACCACCATGGACTAAAGCTGGATCTCAACAACAACAGAAATAACAAAAAGCCTACACACACATGGAAACTGAACAACTTGCTACTCAAAGACAGTTGGGTCAGGGAAGAAATAAAGAAAGAAATTAAAGTCTTCCTAGAATTCAATGAAAATGAAGGCACAACATACCCAAATTTATGGGACACGATGAAAGCAGTGCTAAGAGGAAAGTTCATAGCACTAAGTGCCTTCAAGAAGAAATTTGAAACATCTCATGCAAGCAACTTAATGGCTGACCTAAAAGCCCTAGAATAAAAAGAAGCCGACACACCAAAAAGGAGTAGATGGCTGGAAATAATCAAACTCAGGACTGTAATCAATAAATTATAAACAAATAAAACAATTCGAAGAATCAAGAAACCAAGAGTTAGTACTTTGAGAAAATCAACAAGATCGACAAACCCTTAGCCAAACTAACTAAAAGGCAAAGAGACACTATTCAAATCAACAAAAGCAGAAACGAAAAGGGGGACATAACAACAGACACTGAGGAAATCCAAACAATCATTAGGACTTACTTCAAAAGTCTATATGCCACAAAATTTGAACATCTAAATGAAATGGACAATTTTCTTGATAGATTCATTTACCAACGCTGAATCAAGACCAGGTAAATCAATTAAGTAGTCTTATATCCCCTAAGGAAATAGAATCAGTCATCAAAAGTCTCTCATTCAAAAAAAGCCCAGGACCAGATGGTTTCAGCACAGCATTCTACCAGGTCCTTCAAAGAAGGGCTAACTCCAATTCTCTTCAAACTATTCCACAAAATAGAAACAGAAGGAACATTACCAAACTCATTCTATGAAGCCACAGTCACCTTGGTACCTAAACCAACAAAGAAAGAAAATTTCAGGCCAATCTCCCTTATGAATATTGATGCAAAAATACTCAACAAAATACTTGCAAACCGAATTCAAGAACACATCAAAGATATTAGCTACTATGACCAAGTAGGCTTCATCCCAGGTATGCAGGGGTGGCTCAATACACAGAAATCCATCAATGTGATCCACCATATTAACAAACTGAAAGAAAAAAAAAAAAACTACATGATAATCTCCCTAGATGTTGAAAAAGCATTTGAAAAAAATCCAACATCCATTCATGTATTGGAGAGATCAGGAATACAAGGCACATAGCTAAACAGAGTAAAGGCAATATACAGCAAGCCTATAGCCAACATCAAACTAAACAGAGAGAAATTTAAAGCAATCCTACTGAAATCAGGGACAAGGCAAGGCTACCCACTCTCTCCATATCTCTTCAACATAGTTCTGGAAGTCCTTGCTAGAGCAATAAGACAATTGAAGGAGATCAAGGGGATAGAAATTGGAAAGGAATAAGTCAAAGTATCACTGTTTGCAGATGATATGATACTATACCTGAGTGACCCCAAAAATTCTACCAGGGAACTCCTACAGCTAATAAACACCTTCAGCAAAGTGGCTGGATACAAAATTAACTCCAAAAAATCAGTAGCCCTCCTGTATACAATAGACAAAAGGGCTGAGAAAGAAATTAGGGAAACAACACCCTTCACAACAGCCACAAAGGACATAAAGTACCTTGGTGTAACCCTAACCAAGCAAATCAAAGACGTGTATGAAAACAATTTCAAGTCTCTGAAGAAAGAATTAGAAAAGATATAAGAAGATGGAAAGATCTCCCATGCTCATGTCTTGGTAGGATTAACATAGTAAAAATGGCCATCTTACCAAAAGCAACCTACAGATTCAATGCAATTCCCATCAAATTACCAACACGATTCTTTACAGACCTGGAAAGAAAAATTCTCAACTTCATATGGAATAACAAAAAACCCAGAAGTGCTAAAACAATCCTCTACAATAAAAGATCTTCTGGAGGTATCTCCATCCCTGATCTCAAGCTGTACTATAGAGCAACAGTACTAAAAACTGCATGGTACTGGCATAGAAACAGAATGGTGGATCAATGGAACCAAATAGAAGACCCAGAAATAAATGCACACACCTACAGATACTTGATTTTTGACACAGAAGCCAAAACAATACAATGGAAAAAAGATAGCATCTTCAACAAATGGTGCTGGTCTAACCGTATGTCTACATGTAGAAAAATGTAAATAGATCCATACTTATTATTCTGCACAAAACTAAAGTCCAAGTGGATCAAAGATCTCAACATAAAACCAGACACATTAAATCAGTTAGAAGAAAAAATGGGGAAGAGCCTTGAACTCATTGACACAGGAGACAACTTCCTGAACAGAACACCAACAGCACAAGCTCTAAGAGCAACAATCAATAAATGGGACCTCATGAAACTGAAAAGCTTCTGGAAAGCAAAGGACACTGTCATCAAAACAAAATGAATGCCTACAGAATGGGAAAGAATCTTCACCAACCCTTTATCTGACAGAGGGTTAATATCCAGTATATATAAAGAACTAAAGAAGCAGAAAAGCAACAAACCAAGTAATCCAATTAAAAAATGGGGAACGGAGCTAAACAGAGAATTCTCGATAGAGGAATACTGAACGGCAGAGAACACTTAAAGAAATGCTCAACCTCATTAGCCATCAAGGAAATGCAAATAAAAACGACCCTGAGATTTCACCTTACACCCATCAGAATGACCAAGATGAAAAACTCAAGTGACAACACATGCTGGAGAGGATGTGGAAAAAGGGGAACCCTCCTACATTGCTGGTGGGAATGTAAACTTGTACAACCACTCTGGAAATCAATCTGGTGCTTTCTCAGACAACTAGGAGTAGCACTTCCTCAAGATCCAGCTATACCATTTTTAGGCATATATCCAAAAGAGGCTCAAGTACACAATAAGGACATTTGCTCAACCATGTTTGTAGCAGCTTTATTTGTAATAGCCAGAACCTGGAAACAACCCAGATGTCCCTCAACTGAGGAATGGGTACAGAAATTGTGGTAATTTACACAATGGAATACTACTCAGCAATAAAAAAAAAAAAAAAAAAAAACAAACAAGGAAATCATGAAATTTGCAGGTAAATGGTGGGGACTGGAAAAGGTCATCCTGAGTGAGCTATCCCAGAAGCAGAAAGACACACGGTATATACTCACTCATATAGACATATAATATAGGATAAACCTACTAAAATCTGTACACCTAAAGAAACTAATCAAGAGGGAGGACTCACTAAAATACTCAATCCCCATCCTGACAGGCAAAGAGGACATCAGAAGAAGAAGAAAACAGGAAACAAGTTAGGAGCCTGCCACAGAGGGCCTCTGAAAAGCTTTACCCTGCAGGGTATCAAAGTAGATGCTGAGACTTATGGCCAACCTTTAGGCACAGTGCAGGGAATCTTATGAAAGAAGGAGGAAATAGTAAGATCTGGAGAGGACAGAAGCTCCACAAGGAGAGCAACAGAACCAAAAAATCTGAGCACAAATTCTTCCCTGAGACTGATACTCTAACCAAGTAGCATGCATGGAGATAACCTAGAACCCCTGCACAGATGTAGCCCATGGCAGTTCAGTCTCCAGGTGGGTTCCATAGTAATGGGAACGGGGACTGTCTCTGACATGAACTGATTGGCCTGTTCTTTGATCACCTCCCCCTGAGGGGGGAGCAGCCTTACCAGGCCACAAAAGAAGACAATACAGCCACTCCTGAGAGACCTAATAGACTAGGATCAGAAGGAAGGAAAAGAAGACTTCCCCTATCGATGGACTTGGGGAGGGGCATGCATGGAGAAGAAGGAGGAAGGGAAGAATTGGGAGGGGAGGTAGGAGGGAGCTACAGTGGGGATACAAAGTGAATAAAGTGTAATTAATAAAAAATAAAAATAAGTAAAAAATAGAGAAGTATAATTAAAGAAGATACCTAACATCCCTGTCTGGCCTTTATGTACACACACACACACACACACACACACACACACACACACACACACACATTTCTTTTTTTTTAAACTAAATTTAATAAATTAATTTATTTATTTCAGAGTGGAAAAATGTGTCTGGAGACCAAAACTCTTAAGAACAACTGGTCTATGTTTGGCTGTGTGAGCTGCAAGGCTGGGTTACCTTGGCACTGGAAATACCCACAAATATCAAAAGCAAGACAGATAGTCAGAGAGGAGGAGGACATACAGATATAGCAAAATCTAAGCAGTCATTGGCTCTCGGGATATACAGAGTACTACCACATCCTGATGTCCCCACTGCTCTATGGATACTCATAAGCCATAGTTATAACTTTCTGCCTTTGGGATCTTTGAGGTAATACTAAAAATATTTTTTTAAGAAAAAAAAAAGAAATCAAAATGAAAAATGAAGACACAGTGAGGTTTGGGGGAAGATATTTTAGGGGTCTGGAAACCAGAAGCTATATCAAAGTCTGGCCCTTTTTGTGATGGGAAAGATGCTCTAAGGCCACAGGTCTGGGTGGCTCAGCAAAGGGATGTCCAGCCATGTTTCCTGTGCTTGTTATCATTCTACTGGTTGCTTTAACACCAGAGTTTGAAGAGCCTGGACTTCCTCTTGCCTCAATATTTCATCTGGGCCAGCTCCCCTCTGGGATTTAGTTTCTTCACTTTTCTAAAATGGGAGTCAGAAAACACCCCAGGTCTTTGCTTCCAAATAAAAGGAATCTGGGCCTCATTAGTGTAAGCACAGAACACAGAAGCGAGTGTGTTGACTCGTGTGTTGGAAAGCTGGTCCAGGCTGGCCCTGGCTCTGCTGTAACTGGACCAGAGTGTGGCCACTGGTGTCCCTTCCCTTTTCTAGCTTCTGTCTACTCCAGTCAGGAGCTCTATTCTGTTCTCAGCCAAGTTTTCCCCATTCATCTGTAAAACATGTTCCTCTCCCCTCAAATAAAATAGGCCTCAAGTTCATGTGGGCATTTGTGCTCCCGTTCTCATACACTCTTTCCAGCACACACAGGTCCAATCCTTTCGAGACTCTGGCTGGAGCCAGGCATGGTAGCTTGTGTTTATCCTCTGAAGCAACGGTCTCAGCCATGGTCAGAGAACACCAAGATAAGCCAGACAGTGTCAAGGTCTAGCCCTTCGGTAGGGAATGTGCAGAGAAGGACGTGGAATTTACTGTCCCTCAGAACTGGAGGGAAAGGGGCAAAAGCGTAACATGCCATGAGGACTGTGACCCGTACCTGGAAGAAGTCAGAGCACAAAGCCTGTGACGTCCTGAGATTTTGGAGTTATGACCACCAGGCTGGTATAGCATTGTTCAGTCTGATGTTACCTTCTGAGTTTCCCAAATCGCTCCTTAGGAACAGTTTAATGTTTTTCTATTACCTTTCAGATATTTCATCTGCAAGGCTAAAATCTCGTTTTCATTCTCAGTCCCCACCAGCTTTTGCTATGGCAAGAACAGACAGAACGGAACCGAGCGCTCTCCCTCCAGGGTTTCCAATTGCTGCCATCACGCTCCAGCTTCTCTTCAGTTCTCCGTCTTTCCTGCCTGGCTTCCCTGTAACCTCGAGGTAGAACAGAGATGTGGGATCGGAGCTGACAGGAAAAGACCACGGATGGCTAAAAACGCAAAGAGCGGGGCTTCCTGTGGGATTCTCAGGGGGTTTAATCTTCAGCTGAGAAATCACATCCAGCCTCCTTAGGAGTACAGAGTGAAGTATGGGCAAAGGCTCTGCTCACTGAGCTGAAAGTACCCAGCATGCAAGGCATGTCCCGCTCTTTCGGAAGCAGCAACCTCCTGAAATGCTTGCTCTGCTAATTCACGTGGGGGCTCATTCTTCTTTTTGTCTCTTCCAAAAGTACAGCATACAAATGCGGAGTCTGAAATCTGCTTGTGCAGAGAAGTAGTGTCTGTTGTCATTTCAGTCACTGTTTCAGACAGCAGCTTGTCACCTGCGTGTTGGGTTTAAGTCGGCATTAACAGAATGAAAAGCCAAGTAGCTATTATGTCCTAGAAGATTCAAGCCAAGAGATTTGCATTTAGAATTAAATTGTGTGCCTCTGCACCGCCTATAGATCCAGAGCAAGGTCATGGTTCAACAAGGAGAGACTGTCGTGTTCATTCATTATGTGCCAATAAAATGGGAGGGCCACAAGAGAGAGAGAGACAACAAAAGTTGGCAGTTCACTCCAGAGACCAAAGCCCAGGCACTGAATTGCCTTTGCTCCCCTCTTTCCTATTGTTCCAGTTTTCTGCACTAAGCTCATCCCACCCTCACCACAAAGATAACATTTAATGTGAACGTTGTGTCTCGTGACGTCTTAGCTCTCAGATGGCACAGGGCGACCCCCATTCCGAGGTTAGCGTGGTTTACACAGGGAAACCGTCAACTGATAATACAGAATGATAGTGATTTTTAAAATGTCACATGAACACCGACTTGTAAAAGTTCTTGGTGTGTATCAATTTATGCTCAGGAAGGTCACACCTACTGAACAGGGATGGCCAGTCACCCGAAAACGCCTCGGCTTGAATCAGGTTCTGGATACTCTGACTGTGTTCTGACTCAGAGGAAGAGGTTCCTGTGGGGGTGATTTATGCATGAGCACTCCGAGGCTCTGATGAGGAGCCCAAGGGTGCATTACAGAGTTTTAAGTTTAGGTCTCTGATTTCCATGGGTTTAGAATGAGTAGAAATGAAGTCTCTCACCCACTCCCAGGAGTGAGGAGTGAGCGGTGGGGGAGAGGGAGCCAGAGGGAGCCATGAACGCATTGGTCTTCTGTGCCCCTGCCTTGGAAGTCAACCCTTTATCACCAGGCAGTCCTCTTCCCCCTCCTGCCTGCTCACCAAGGCCAACAGAACTTGTTCACTGGCAGTTGCAGGCCCAGCTGGCAGATTTGACTGGGGGTCCAGCAAGAGGAAGGCCCTGTCGATGGGTGCTTGTGAGAAAAGGGCTGTCAGCAGAAGCTAAGTCCTCTGACTCAGGTCCTGGGAACTGCTCTGTGTGACTCACAGCCTTCTTCCGCTAGAATAGTCATAGTAGAAATCTGCTAAAACTTTTGCTTGCCCATGCTGGCCACAGACCCCTGAGCAGGACACGCGTGGGCCTTCGATGTAGCACCAAGGCTGTACTCCAACCCTTAAGGAAAGCCACTTTTCTGCCCCAAGAGTTCATTTTCTCACTATGAAAGTGAAGAGCTTATTAGAAAAGTTATAAGATATTAAATGTGGGTGGGTGAAGTGTTAGCAGTAGAAATTGCTTAATGAATGATGGTTGTTATAATTATGTCATAAACCACATAATCAAATGTCACATAATGGCAATTCTTTCATTGTTGAGCCACCTGTGAATATGACCAATGTGGCTTCTTAAGATTTTATTGCCTCCCTCAATCCATAGTTAACTTTCTGCTTTTGAGATATGGTCTCTCACCATGTAGCCCAGGCTGGCATCAAACCTCTCAGCCACCCATCTAAGCCTTCTAAGTGCTAGGATTGCAAACATGTGCAACCATGTCCAGCTCTCCTAGCTGTCTTCATTTGGGTAAGCCCACATTAGGACATCTGACAATGGAAAAATAGTCCGATGATATGGTTTCAGAATGTGTCCCCATCATTAAGTGGCTTATGACCTGTACGAAGTAATAGATCATAGATAGATATGTGTATCAGACTCAAAACCTGTTTGTTGGGTTCCCATTGGGCCTGTGAGTAGGTATTGTTCATCCCAGAACATTGTCTTGGAGGTACAGCATGTAAGCTAAAGCCAGTTGGCACCATCTCTTGATGACTTCATCACCTTGGGAGACTGAAGGGCACTTAGTCATAGGAAGTGCTAACAAAGTGAGACATCAGCGTAATGAGCTGTGACATTCAAGTGTTCTGTGTGCTCTTCCCAGGGGAGGAGAGGGAACCCTATGGAACCTACCAAGCCAGCAGCACATTTTTCCCTCATGAGTGTGACTGCTACATTTTACTTCTCTTTGGTCTAGTAAAAGCTAGTAAGACTAGCTTTGAGAAAGGTGCACTCATCTAATCTTTTTGTGTCTTTACTAAAGCACATGTTTGAGGAAAACAGAAGCCTTGGTACATCCAAGGTTATCAGTAGCTAAGCGTACAGCGGGCCACCGTGGAGTGAGTCAAAGAAAATGAAGAGCTCATGATCTTTAAATTACATCATAGACACGATGGCTAATCTGCCTGTTTTCCACATATGGTGTTTGGACCCAGGGCCTCCAGCATGCCAGGCAAGTGTTCCACCTCTTCATCATACCCTACAAAGTCAAGATGAGGAAATGGGAGCAGCCTATGCCACCCTCCAGTCAGAAATCACTCAGCTTACAAGTTGGTCTTTGAATGCCTCTGAGATGCCCTCATTATAGAACACATTACTGCTGAGTGTTCTCCTGAGAAAGAACACTGCTGTTGACTGGGAGACGGCACGTGTGAGACAGAGAGTGGTAGTCAGCGGAGGATGGTATGTCCTCAGTTGGACCAGCCCACTCTAATGTCCTCATGTCTCCCCCTTCTCATGAATATTTAAACCTGTTAGTTGACAAGCTGGAGTCCATCACTCACAGTTAAAATAGGCTCCACCAACATCCAGCCATTCATCGTCGAAGCCTCTCATCTTTGCAGCACTTTCTTTTTTAGCAGAAGTGAAGCAGAGCTAGCTTCTTGAAGTTAAGAATAGCTTCCTCCATTAGGCAGATCAAGTGAGGCCTTAGCAGGTAGCCCCACCTGGTCTTACTGCCGTCAAAGGATGGGTAGATCAGGTGCCGCTTTGCCCCATCCCTTCTTTTTTGAGCTCTTGTTCTTGACAAGTCTGAGGGAGGACACCGGATTTATCACATGTTTTATTTAGTTAGTCGAAGAAGGGCTCTGCATTTAAGCTGGTACTGATCTGCTCACCCCAGGCAGTTACAGAATATGGAGTAGAACAGGCAGAGCCGTTTTTAGCAAAAGACTTTTCCTAGCCGAAACAAAGGGAGACCTATGGTAAGGAGGATGGCGGAGGAAACCTGTCGGGAGAAAAGCTGGGCTCCTGTTTTAAGGATAGGAATGCCATTATGTTTTAATGTCTGCCACGTTCAGATGGATTCACAGCCAGTGACCATGCAAGAGGAGCCTGAGGCTGTGCCATCCCTCTGAGAAGAACCTGATTTGACACCTTTTGTCAGGTGTCACCGGGTAGCTTGCTCTTAGGAAGCCTGCTTCCTTCATTCTAGGAGGCAGCAGCAGTAGCCTAGCCAGAGGTAACAGCAGAGCAATGGGCGTGGCCTGCGGAAGAAGAGCAGATTGTACACACATTATGGTGCCAAAGATTTCTGGCGTTAGAGCCCAGTCTCAAGCTCCAGGCTTTGCAGAGCAGTGCTGGAGTTGCTTGAGCTGTCAGTGCTGTTGGATCAGGTGGACCGTGGGGACACCTGGGGTGGAATAGGGGTGGTGGCTTAGGAGGAGCCATGCTCTCTGATAGCCCGTGAGTCACTCCCGTTGCAATTAGATGCTTCTTAGAACAAGTCTTTTTTTTTTTTTAATTTTATGTGCATTTTATGTATTTTGCCCGCATGTATGTCTGTATGGGGGTGTTGGAACCCCTGAAACTGGAACTATATACAGGTATGATCTTCCATGTGGGTGCTGGGAATTAAACCCGGGTCCTCTGGAAGAGCAGCCAGTGCTCTTAACCACTGAGCCATCTCGCCAGCCCCTTACAGCAAGTCTTACCTGTGTGTTATGTTTGCTCCACAGAAAGGTGGGAAGCTACCGGTTGCACTATTATTAATTATTAATTAATAATTATTAATCCAAATTTGGTAGGAGGTAGCCAGGAAGTTGAGAGACAAGTGAGGACCTCTCTCTTGGTGGCCTCCCCTTTTAGGGGCTTTGGAGCTGAATCTCAAAAGCCAGTGAGACTCCCACAAGCCCCAGCACTAACAATGTCCTACATCACAGGGTTTGAGTAAAATGGATCTTCTTTTAAAGAAATGCTCAATGCCTTTAGTCATCAGTGAGATTCCATCTTACACCAATCAGAATGGCTAAGATAAAAAACTCAAGTGACAGTACATGCTGGAGAGGATATGGAGAAAGGGGAGCCCTCTTCTATTGCTGGTGGGAATTAAACTTGTACAACCACTTTGGAAACTAATCTGGCACTTTCTTAGAAAACTGGGAATAGTGCTACCTCAAGACCCAGCTATACTACTCCTGGGCATATGCCTTAAAGATGCTCCACCATACAACTAGGACACTTGCTCAACCACGTTCATAGCAGCTTTATTCATAATAGCCAGAATCTTGAAACAAACTAGACATGCCTCAACAGAAGAATGGATAAAGTAACTGTGGTACATTTACACAATGGAATGCTACTCAGCCATTAAAAACAAGGAAATCATAAAATTTGCAGACAAATGGATGGAACTAGAAAAGACTATCCTAAATGAGGTAACACAGACCCAGAAAGACACACATGGTATATGCTTTCTTATCAGCAGGTTTTAGTAAGATAGTACAGGATAGATCATTGCGTAGACCCCAAGAAGATAAGTTCAATGGGCATCTTAGGCTTTATGTGGACCCACTAGTTTGGAGAGTGGGGGATATCTCTGACATGGACTATGTTGCCTGCTTTTTTATCACTTCCCCTTGATGGGGAAGGAAGATGAACTCAGTCCTCAAGTAAATAGATGAACTGGGGTGTCTCAATAGAAGGGCTCCCCTATTCTGAAAAATAGGGGAAAGGGGATGCAAGAGGGAGAGGAAGACTGAGAGGAGATGAGGGAGGGTCTTATGACTGAGATGTAAATTGAATTAATTAATAAAAATTTATGCTTATTTGGCACTGGGACTCTAGGTCCTGACACCCAAGTCCAACACCATAGGTTCAGAATCAGGCCATTTTCTCTGCTGTCAGGACTTTGGGCTGAAGCAAGATCTTTCCCAAGATGAGCTTCTTTCTGGGGTGTCTACATTTCCTCCCTCATCTCACCTCTGACTCAGCAATGGCATCCACATTGTCCTGTAAATTGACTACACTACAGAGTAATCACTCAGACTAATTCCTACAGAGCAGTCTTAAGAAAATGAAGTTACTTTCACACACACACACACACACACACACACACACACACAGAGAGAGAGAGAGAGAGAGAGAGAGAGAGAGAGAGAGACCATAAACCTTTAATGGAGCTTTAGACCTAATATATACAAAGGACTATTTCTGGAAGGAATAATAACTAAAAGGCACAATAAAGCACTGAAATAAAATCCCCCTTTGAATTATGTATAAGAAAGTGAATTAATAAAATCCAGGGACATTTTTAAAACAGAAAACTGCCATTTGCCGGACTGGGGTTTATTTCATCATTGGAAAGAAAGGGAGAAAGAAGAGCAGTAACGAAGTTAGCTGTCTTTAGAGTGGAGGACAAATGTGCTTCACATTTTGATGTCTTCCTCTGGTCCGTCGGCATCATTCCGAGCTACATCTAGGCTACAGTTGTCATTGTGAAGACTTATCTCTAGCCAGGTAGAGTGAGGCATGTCGGGAGGCTTAGGCAGGAGAGGAAGAATTTGAGGGCATTCTGGGCTACATAGCGAGACTCCTTCTCAATGAAACAAAGAGATAGTTTTTTTCTAAAATATACTGCGTCTGTGTCTAATGGTACACAGTCAGTGTAGGTGTGAGGGTGCATGGACGTTGGAGGCAACTCTAAGGAGCTGGTTCTCTCTGCCACCATACCGGTCATCAGGCCTGCAGGGAAGGTCCTTTACCTGCCGCACCATCTCCTTACCCCGAAAGAGCTCTTTATTGTCTTTGGAGCTAAGAAGACAGAATGTGAACTCCCCACTTTCCTTTCTTTGTTCCTTCCTTTGCTCATTTGTTATGATCTCTCACCTCTCTGGGCTAGGAATGGAGGGGGCTGTTAGTGGTTACTTTTTGTGCCTGAGGGCTAGTAGTTCAACAGCTCCTTCAGCAGGTGAGGACCTTCATGATGGCTTTTTTTTTTTTTAAATGATTATGAAAGGTCTTCAGCCTTTTGATCTGGGTCTCAAAGCTAAATACTGCTTCCTGTTGGCATGAAGAAAATACATGAGTGATGGGGTCTCAAAGGTGAAGGGAACATGGGGATGCTATTTAGAAAGAAAAAAATATTTGGGAGATTATAGTGGTGAGAGAGAGAGAGAGAGAGAGAGAGAGAGAGAGAATGGGAGGAAGGAAGACTGACTACTGGAATAGGATGAGATGAGTCAGTCAGGGCCACACAGTGGAGACCCTTGAGTAGAGAACAGAGTGAGGTTTTTGTTTATTTGCTTCCTTGCTTGTTTTTTAATAAGAAGTTCTAGGCAGGGAAACCCTGGTTTCTTTTGTGTCCTTGAACTCCGATAAGTGTATTCCTTTGCTCCTGAAGATAGACCTGGCTTCAGCAATGGGAGGGTTTGCTGTTAGGTTCTCCCTCTGTGCCTCCTACACCCTCTCTAGTGATTTTCTTCATGGAAACCCTGCCCCTCCGCACTGGAGAGCCTGAGCACCCAGGACCTTGACCATAGTAGATCACTGACACTCTCTGCCTGGTTGCCCTTTAATATAGATTACCTATGGAAGAGACGTTAGGATGCAGAAAGGAGCACAGACCACGGGTGATGATAACCCCAACTGGACCATAGAGGGAAGAAGGTGGACTCACTCATCTTTGAGATGTCATTGTGGGACGCTTGAAACGCTGCCTTTGCCATCCTGATAGGGTGCGCCCGCCAAACACGTCAACCCTGACCCACTCGACATGCTTGCGGGTCAGCAGGCTACAGTTTCCTGAGCTTGCCTGCTAATGGGGGAGAAATCACGGCCCTTTCTTTTTTCTTTGGATTGCTTGATCTTTAAAAGATTGAGCAGTTGTTTCAATAGCCAGGTTTAAAGTCTCAAGTCATTTCAGAGGCCATAATTCTCCTGCTGTTTCAGCTCCCTCGCCTTGTTCATGACTTTGATCATCAAGTCTCCTAGTACTCCGTGTGATTAAAGGCGGTAGGCGTCAGGGGACCGCTGACAGAGTGACATTTGAAGGGCTCCATTAGCTGGAGTAGGTCAGGTAAGGTCAGACGCAGGACACTCCCAACGCTCCGAAGTCTGCTGCTTTGCTCTGAGTGTGCACACTCCCACCGCCGCTGAAAGGCTTTCTCATCGTTAATTCCACACAGAGGACTCAGGAGAAGTGACGGGCAGGCAACTTTCAGCAGAGCTTTGTGTTAACCCATCTGCAGCCGCCAGTGCCCTTCCTTACCAATGACCTTGAGGAACTAGCCTACGGGTGAGGGGCTAAGCCAATCAGGAAACTGACATTAAAAAACTGATTCGTTATATGGCCATACCCAAGGTAAAAGCTGGGGAACCCTGTTCTTTACTTTGTGCCCGAGAGTTGAATCTGCCGAAATGGCTTTGTTTCTGAACGTTGCGGGGGGGGGGGGGGGGGGGGGTGGGGCGGGGGGGGGGGATGGGGGGGGGGGAGGGCCTGGGCTGCGGGGGGGGGGGGGGGGTGGTTGTGGAGGAGGCAGAGTGGTCCGGGGAAGAAACCAATCTTCTCCTGTCAGGATTTCGTGTTATGAAATTTAGTCAATTCTTTGAATTTCTTTTCTTTGAGACAGTCTCCCTAGGCAGTGGTTGTAGCATAGTGCCCTCCAGGCATGACATGGTTGTTGCCATCTTGAAATTCAAGTAACTGTGAATAACACTCAGACGTCCCTCCCAGGAGCAGGCCTGTTATACATTCACTCACAGGAGAGCAGGGATGGGAGGGGGTGAGGCCCTCATCTGAGATTCCAGCACGGCAGAGAAGTGTGACTGGAGCCTCTGAAACAGAGGCTGTGCGTTGTATCTGCGGGAAAGCACAGGAACCTGCAAGTTAAGATGGTGTACTGCCGAGTTTTATGTCAAATTGACACGAGCTAGGGTGTCATGGGAGAGAAGAAAACCTCAGTAGGGAGACTGCCTCTGTAAGATTGGCCTCTGTAAATTGGGCAAGCCATTTCTTATTTATTGCTTGATGGGAGAGGACCCAGCCAATTAATTATAGGTGGAAACTCGCTGGGCTAGTGGTCCTGGGTTCTGTAAGAAACCAGGCTGGGCAAGCTATGAGGAGCAAGCCAGTAAGCAGCACTCTCCATGGTCTCTGCATCAGCTCCTGCCTCCAGGTTCCTGCCCTGTTTGTTTTCCTGGCCTGACTTCCTTCAGTGAACAGTGATGTGGAAGTGTAAGCCGAATATACCCTTTCCTCCCCAAGTTGCTTTGGTCATGGCTCTTCACTGCAGCAATAGTAACTCTACGTAGGACAGATGGGCCCTTAGGTGTATAGAGGAGACAGCCACAAGAGTCCTCTATTTGTGTGACAATGTTGATTAACTGGTCTGTGAGTGGCAGTGTGGTAGATTCCGGCATTAGTCACAAATACTATGTGCTGATCATAGAACACCTGCAGTTACTTGAAGACACATGAAAACAAAACAAAACAAAACAAAACAAAACAAAACAAAACACAGTTTCTGGATGCTAGGCTGAAGACCACACTGTCCTTCTGAGGAGTATGTGAATAAAATTAATGAACGCTTTCCCTGAGAAGGACGGAGGCTTCAGCTTTGTATAGTTAATATGCTGAGTGTAATAGAGAATGTTACCTTAAAAGGTAATATATTACTCCATGGCCTCAGAATATTTTGCCATTGTTTTTTTGTTTTGCTTCCTGTTTACTGGTAGAATCGACACAGCCCGTTTCTTGTACGCCTATTCAATTTCTCTTTACCTTGCCTCCTCTCCTGCTTTCATTTTAAAAAATATAAACATGAAATTTTGATGAATTTTTAGATAATCTCATATTTGCATACAATGTGTTTTGATCTTATGCACTCTTCCAGCTCCAACTCTTTCTGAATTCATCCGCCATCTCCTCTGCCCCATCCCAAGTTTATCTTCTTTTGTTTTTTTTTTAACCCACTGAGGCCAGTTTGTTCTACCCTTATATTATATGTGGCTGTCTCTTGGAGCATGGTTGTTCTGCTAGGGCTCACATCCTTACAGAAAACAACTCCTACATTTTACCACCTTTTAATTTAATTATTATTATTATTAATTATTTTGCCAGCACTCTAATGCTGGCCCCATTTTCTTCTGACATGTGACAGACAGCTGTGAGTAGACGCAGGACTGGTTTCTTAGTTACAGAAAACAGAACTCATCTAGTTACTTCATGCACAGAAACATTTAAGGGAAGTAGTTTATTAACTCAGGAGAATTTGAAGAAATGGCCGATCAACCAGGTTTTTGAAATAACCTTCCAGGTTTCATGGAGAAGAGGGCTGCTGGGAAGAGCTGCTGACTCTACTGTAAGTGGAGGCTTGCAGAGCTTCTCTGGTTCCAGAACAGCCTGCCTCTGTCATGCTGTACACCTGCAGATAGATGTCTTGTGCTCTGCCATCTTCCCACAAAACCCAGAACCCTGTCTCTTTGTTTATAGCGGTAAAAAGGGTCTTTCCTCTGGGCCATTGGAAATAACTAGGACTTATCAGCCAACCAGCTGAACATCAAGCCTCATGAGGGCAGTTCTTGGCCCTATACCTGCAATGGCTCCAGTTATGCTGATGTTTGGGGTACAGAAGTCCAGGGTTTTGAAGTTGATTACAAAAGAGAACAGTAGTTGAGAACTCTGCAAACATGCTCAAGAAGAGAGGGGCGGGGCAGGTCTAGAGAAGACATTTAGGACAGTGGGATAGGTAGCAGGCATCCTGGCCCCGGACTTCAGATGTTAAGATCCCTAGGGATCTGCCTGACCACTGTGCCCCACATGGCGGAGGACTGGATGGGGAATACTGAGCCAGGCAGCAGGAGGCCAGCTGTTTCTCAACTCCCATTCTAGCGAAACTGGTGGCTGACTTTGTGCGTGAGAGGCAAAAAGTGAAGGAGAATAAGTGGGAGCTTTAAGCTTTGGGGTGCTTTCTGCATGAAAATGATGGGCACTAAACCTGTCAAGAGGGCAGTGTGAACGAGAATATACCACCAGCTACTGGAGCACAGATCCTTGGAAGCTGAGTGTGGACAGTTAGGGAAGGGCCATGCTGTGATTAATTACATCCCAAACATCCCTTAAATTAGGTAGAGTTGTGGTGACAGTGCCCATTTAATTCGGCTGCTAAAAGGTCATTTGGGCTTTTATTAGTGTGCTGTCAGTAGGGGTTGGCTTCTAAATCCAGGCAGATAAAGGTCTACTGGGTCCCCAGAGTGGAGGTCCTACAGTCTGAGCCAGCTCCATAGGCAAGAAATACCTGAACTCACTGGATGAGGCAAGAAAGAGGACTAAACAAATGCAAAGGGTTACTTTTTGTTTTGTTTTGTTTTTCCTCCAAGATCTGGTCATATGAGAGGTCTTAGGAAGGTACTAATGGAATATAAGGCTGTGAGAGGGGATATTGCTACCATGTTTTATGAGTAAATGAACAGACTGTGTATGTGGCAAGTTATAAGGCTGTGGACACGGAGAAGAGTTGAGTATGACTGGAAAATATAACTTAGCATTAAATGCATCTGGTGCATATTTAATGGAGAGCAAATCAAGGGATATCAGGGCTACAAGGGTCCTTGAAAATGATCTGGCTCAACCTTCTGATTTGCACAGATGGGGACAATAAACGCAGAGATGTGTCCCAAGTCCCTGAAGCCTATAGGGTGGGCCACATTGTTATCCTCTCTCTGCCTGCTCCCATCCTCTTACAGCTGTGTGCTGCTGCAGGAACCTTCAGTGTCCACATGTATGGACTTCATCGTTCTAATCAAACTAATCAAAGCCCTTGGGGTGAAGGAGGGAGTCTGTGACAGGCCATAGATTAGGGACCCTCAGAATATTCTGTCTTTACTAGGAGGAGGCCTTTACTTGGGCTGGTGGCCGGCGCATTTATCTGCCTATCTAACTGAGCTTGGTGGCAGTTTACAGGTACCTGGGGTGGGGAGATAGAAACCAAGAGGAGATAGATGATCCTCCTTTGAATACCCCCAAACGTCTCCACCAAAAGTCATGTTAACTTCCGGGTCCTCTGGCTCTCACAATCTTTCCTGAGCCTTAGATACAAAAGTTGTGCTGTAGATGAATCAGTTGGGAATGAACTTCACAGCTTTGAACTTTGATTGGTTGTCTTTTTCTGTGATGGTCTTCATCTGTTGCAAAGAGAAGTCTCCTTGATGAGGGGTGAAGATTGCACTTAATCTGTGGATACAAGGGCAAATATCTGGAATACAGTTAGGGATTATGCTGGTTTATTTAGGTGGTGGTTTAGGTTTTTCTCCAGCATCCATGACTATACTAGCTCCGAGCAGTTGGCTAAATTTAGAGTACGAGGCATACTTGTAAGAGCCACAGGAAGTTTGTTGTGAGATTATGTGTCCTAGAAAGAGCAGAGAAGCTACACCATGAAGTCTCAGCAGCATGGCTGCCTAAACATGACCTGAACAAAGATGACACCAATAAATGTGCTAATACAGAAGGGGGGAAGTTCATGAGCGTCTCAACCCTAAACTAAGAACTGCAGGCAGTCAAGGAATGCAGGGAGGAGAAATAATCTTCCCCCAGGAAGAGTACACCAATTGGTTATCCCATACCAACGGTCAGCCCTGAAATCATAATACAAGTAAGATCATATGGACTGAGCAGATTGTATTTATATATTTAGGATTACACACGTGTAGCAACAATTAAAAAAAAAGCTGTGGGTGGATGGAGTGTGGATGGGAACAGGAGCAATCAGGTTGGGGAAGGATGGAGAACGAGAGCACTGGGAGAGACAACTGGAACTAGGAGGCATCTCTGGGATGAGCTAGAGGCCTAGTGTAATGGAAACTCGCAGGAATCTGAGTGTGACCCCAGCTAAGACTGCTAGCAGTGGGGGATACAGAGCTTGAACTAGCCATCTCTTGTAACCAAGCAAGACTTTCAGTGTAAGGATTGGGGCACCAACTCAGCCACAAAACCTTCTATCTACAATTTGTCCTGCCTACAGGATGTACTGGGGTAAATGTGGTGCAGAAATTGTGGGAGCGGCCAACCAGTGACTGGTCTAGCTTGAGACCCCTGCCATGAGAGGAAGCCCGGCACACCCCTGACACTGCTTGGAGGGCCAGGAACCAGAGGCCGCATGGACCAGAGACCTAGGGTAGAACCACACATGACTGGCAAAAAATAAAAACATAAAAATAAAAAAGTCAATAACATGGTTCCTAGTGATATTCTGCTATTGGTGCCTACACCTATTGTCATAGAATGGCTTCATCAAGAAACTGATGGAATCCACAGATACACATTAGGCAGGGCTCAGGGAATCCTGTGGAAGAGGGCAAGGAAGGGTAGTAAGAGCCTGAGGGGTCAAGGACACCACAAGAAAACCTGCAGAATCAACTAATCAGGACTCATAGGAGCCCACAGAGACTGAACTGATGCTACAGAGCCTATATGGGACTGCCCTAGGCCCTCTGCACATATGTTATGGTTGTGTAGCTAGGTGTTCTTGTGGGACTCCTAACAGCGGGAGTGGAGGCCGTCCCTGATGCTTTCGCCTGCTTTTAGAACCCCTTTCCTCCTTCTGAGCTGCCTCATCCAGCCTTAATATGAGCGGATGTGCCTCGTCTTATTGCAACTTGATGTGCCATGTTTGAGTGATATCTGTCAAGCCTGCCCTTTTCTGAAGGGACAGGAGGAGGAGTGGAAGGGGGAGGGACAAGGGGCAGAGGAGGGAAGGGAAACTGTGGTCAGCATGTAAAATAATGATAATAAAAGAATAATAAAGAAGGTGCAAAAAGTCATGAATTTGAAAAAGAGCAAGGGTGGGCACATGGGAAAGATTGGAAGGAGGAAAGGGAAGGGGGTAATGATATTTTATAATCTCAAAAATATAATTTTAAAAATATGTGTTATATCTCTTTCTCACTGAGAGGTGGGTATTAAGATAGGGGCTAGGTGAGGCCTTTAAGGGGTAACAAGTTTTGAGGGTTATGGATGGATTTGTTTTTGTTTTGTTTTGTTTTTGTTTGTTTGTTTTTTGCTTTTCAAAGCAAGGTTTATCTGTGTATCCATGGCTTTGTAGATCAGGCTGGCCTTGAATTTACAGAGGTCCACCTGCCTCTGCCTCCCCAAGTGCTAGGATTACAGGCATGTGCTACCACGCCTGGCTCTGTGGATGGATTTGTAATGGATTGGTGGAATATTAAGGAATAGTTTGTCTTAGAGAAGGACAAACTTCTGGTCCTTCTTCAGTGACAGGGTTCTAAGAGAAGACCAGATGATCAAAAGATAAGAAAACATGACAGAGACGATAAGGTTTGTGGTCGAAGGGTCTGAGAGAAGCTGTGTCTTACCCCAAGAAAGCTTAGTACTAAGCACAGCTGCTTATGTCCTATTTCCAGGGAAGATATGGGACAGGGCAATCAGTATCCTGCAATGGGATGAAGCCACCAGGAAACTAATCAAACAACGTTGCACAAAGGGAACACCGGGTTTCTCAAGAACATCATATACCAAGCACACAGGAGACTTGGGGCTGATAACTCCAGTGTCTTCTGGAGGAAAAGTCAATTTCCAGGAACCAAATCTTAACTCCTTCAAGGCCCTGGTCTCAGCACCAGACTGGCCTTGCCAAGTCTGCTCTTGAGCAAGGACACAGAACTGTTTTCCTTTCGTCCTTTCACTGGGGCCTCGAAGGAAGCCTGGGACTGGCCAAGCTCTCAACAGTCTTTGAGAAATTAACAGATTCTTAGTTTTCTAACCACAGGTTCTCTCTCATAGTGTGACTCAGCAGCAAAGCTCTCATCCAGTGCTAGATATCCTGCCAAGCTCTGTGACTTCCTGGACCACAGATCAAATAAACCTCTCACTTTGGTATTCGTTTATAGCAACAAAAAGCCACCCAAACAAATAACTTGCCCTTGGGAAACTTGCCTTGTTTTATTTTTCCAACACATAGCTTATGGCTTCTTATCTCACCTTTGTGACCTCCTTCTTCCTCCTCCCCCTGCCCCCGCCCTGTGTGTGTAGATGTGTGGGCACATTCATGCAGAGGCCAGAAGTCAGCTTTAAGTGTTTTTGCTTTTTACTTTCCACCACACTATTTTTGAGCTAGGGTATTTCCCTGAACCTAGAGCTCACCAGTTGTGTGGGCTGCCTGTCTCCACCCTTTCTCTGCCCTGCGACAGGGTTACGGGCACGTGCTAGAAAGCAGACTCAGTGCAGTAAGCACGTTACTGGCTGAGCCATCCACCTCCTCAACCCTTCATCTTTCTGATCTTCTAATAGATTTATTGTATGTTCTTTTAAATATGCTTTTTACTGATAGATGGAAATTATTCTGAGAGACGAAATTATTTTACTGACGGATAAAATTGCTAAATTTGTTTTTGCTGATTATCAAATTAATTCTTATTGATGTAAAACATGCTTTTTAAATGGGTGCCATGTAAAGTCTCCATCCATGGGTATGTCGTGGGTCATATTTAATCAGGGTGAGCACACATGTCTCCTCAAAACTAACACATTAACATGAGAGCGTCCCGGATCCTTCCAACTTTTTCAAATATGCACGATGTGATTGTGAACAGGCTGCTGTGCAGGAGCAGACAAGAACCTTTCCACATCTAACTATAACGTTGCCTCTGCTGACCACCTGGCTCTCCTCCCTGCCACTACTCTACTACTCTATTCCATGAGTGCTAATTTATCCCTGTCTCTTTATGGGTCTCTGTCTGTCTGTCTGTCTGTCTTTTTCTCTGCCTGCCTCTCTCTCTCTCTCTCTGTGTGCGTGTCTTCTCCACATGTAAGTGAGATCATGAAGCACTTGTCTTTGGGTTCTTGGTTTATTTCAGTTAACGTAGTGTTCTCCACTCGCACACTTGTTGTAACATATGATAAGCATTACAACCTTTTAATAATGGCATAATATCCCATTTTGTAATACACCGCATTTTCTCTATCTTGCCAGCCAATGTGGTTTGTGCCGGTTAGTTTTTCTCAGCTTGACACAAAGTAGAGTCCCCGGGGAAAGAAGGCACCTCGGTTGACCACCTGCCTCCATCAGACTGGCCTGCGGACATGTGTGGGGGGATGGTTTCTTGCTTAGTGATCAATATGGGAAGACCCAGCTTACTCTGGGTGGTACAGCTCCTGGGCAGGGGGTCCCAGCTGGAAAAGAAAGGGAGCTGAGCAAGCCGAGAAGAGAAAGTGAGTAGTCATCAGTATTTCCAAGGTCTCTGCTTCTGTTTTTCCTCCAGGTTCCGGCATTGAGCTTCTGTCCTGGCTTTTGTCCTGACTCTTGTCCTGGCTTCCCTCAATATGGGGCTCTACCCTGTCCCAATATAGGACTGTTTCCTGCCCAATGTTAGCCTCTCTGGGACAGTGTTTAATCATAGCAACAGAAAAGCAAACCAGAATATAAACATTTACCATGGAATCTTGTCGTGGTGGCCATGACCACGTGGCTTTTATGGCTTGGGGTGTTTTGTGAGAAGATGTGGAGGATTTTGGGTGCTCTGAGTGCTAAGGGCCTAATGATCCGATATGGGAACTCCAAATATAATGCTGCAAGCAATGCAGATAGACAATGGAGGCCTGATGTATAACATTTCAGAGGGAAGTTTAAGAGTCCCTTGAAGATTATTGTGGCCATTGGAATGATACTTTAAATAAGGAATCTGTGGTTTCTGGGCAGCTGGGCCTGAGACCAGCACCACTGAAATGAAATCTTTGCTTTCCCTGGAGAGTAAATGCTGGCTAGTTGGGCTGAAAACCCAGCTAGGATTAGGAAGAGACCAACATCATGGAGGTGAACTAGTTTCCTGGGAAGTATTTCTTCAGGGTCAGCACCTAGAAGCTATGGTCCAGAGAGTGCTACAGCTTCATCTCAAGGTGGAGGCCAACCTTGGTGATATGTAAGAGTCTCCCACATGGCATTGGCGTTGAAGAATTGAAGGGATCGTGGAGAGCAGCTGAGGTTTGGCACTATGAGAGGTTGTTGGCTAATATGCCATGGAGACCACAGTATATTAGAGATGCCAGGACTGTTGGGTACCCACCAAGGATAGTGGCAGGAGTTGAGTGGAGCCAGCCTGAGCTTGCTAGACAAGCTGTATGCTCTGCCATTTGGCAGAGCTGAAGAGGTAGGGTTCCACAAATCCTTTGGAGTTCAGGAGATAAGTGCGTCTCAGACATCAGACATGGAGCTATTTACAGTGACAGCATTTGGTTCTCCTTAAAACTGTGATTTTTTATTTATTTATTTATTTATTTATTTATTTATTTTACAGGAATGCATAGAAAGACTTTGAACTAGAAAAATGAGTTTTTTAGACTGTGGGAATTTTAAAGTTATACTATGTTTTACATTGTGAGGTTGCCATGAAATCTTGAGGATAAGCAAGCAAGAAAGAAAAATTATGGTTTAATAGTGATGGGTTTGTGTGTCAGGTTAACAATGGGTCAATTGCACTTGTTAGTTTTTGTGAACTTGACACAAACTGGAGTCACTTAGGAGGAACTGGCTCCATCACAGTGAGCAGTGGACATGTCTGTGGTGTGTGTTTGTTTTAATTAAAGGTTGATGTGGGAGGTCCCAGCCTATTGTATTGTCATCATTTTGGCTTTCCAAACTGGGGGGTCTTAATACACAGGGCAGGGTGTCCCAACGTTCTCAATTCTCTGCCTCAGCTGAGATTTCAGGTATGTGCTACCTATAATCTTTAGTCTTTTTATTATTTCAGCTGTGGCTTTGATTTGTGTTTTTCTGATGATTTGTGATATTGAGCAAGTTCTCACATACATGTTGGCTGTTTTCATGTGAGAAAGACCTTCTTGAGTCTACCAAGCTTTCTGTTTATCTTAAGTCAGGGTCTAATTATACAGCACAGCACAGGTTGGCCTCAAATTCATTGTCCTTCTGCCATCATCTCCTATGCACTGGGATTATAGTTGTGTAGTTGCTGCTGATCCAAATTGTTTGGAGGCTCTGGTGTCTGTGAACTTGCAATAAAAAAAGAAAAAAAAACCTATTGATAAGGTTTGTAATGATCAGGGGTCATCTTTGTGATAATATTATGGGATTTTAAGGTAAAAAAATGCATATCTTACTATTTTTTTCACTATTATTTGTAGACCATACATTTATAGCTACAAGATTTACAATAAATTTGTACATGGTAATTTTTCAGAGAATTAGTTCTAAAACATTCACTTGTATACTTCTGCCTTCACAGATATAAAGACACAATATGACAACTCAAAATTTAAAAAAAGGCAAGAAAGTAAAAGGAATAAAGGGTGTGTAATGTTAGAATCAGAACTGGCATTAATCCAAACTTCATGTCATTGAGCTTAGACAAGAGTGATAGGCTGCCACAGATTAATCTATGAAGAACCTGGCATATCCCATTCAAAGAAAAAACTGAATAGGTATTCAGTTTTCATGTGTGGTGACATTGTGAAGGACTTTCATTGTGGATTTGTATAAAGGGACTGTGTACTGTAATCGCTAAGTCACAGATCTTCTGGCTGCTTTTCTCTTTCTCCCAAAAATCAGGTCACACCCCTGTACTACAAGAAGGGACAGGCTCCCCCAACCAGACTGACAGAGCAGACAAATCTCAAAACAAACAAACAACAAACAAAAACCCAAAAACAACACCCTCCCAAAAACCCAGCCCCTCCTCTTTGTAACTATGGAGAAGTTTATGGCTTTACCCAGTTCCTAGCTCCACATCCCCTCACTAGCCTAGGCCAGACAAATCATGTGCTGTGGAACTTCTGGCTAACCTCTCTGGAAACTTGGAAGCTTCACAAGTTGGCTTTGTTCAGGGGGTTTGAAGTCATTCTCTTCAAGCCTGTGTTCATACGGCAGCTGTCTTTTCTAATGCAGGTCCTTGCAGGCTCTGGGGCTTGTTCCCCCTTTGAAGTGCCATCTCCTAGCACTGCTCTTCTGAAGGGTAATCTTGGGTTAGCTCATTACTTTGTCTGCTTTCTTTTTAATTTCTAACTCTAATAAACTTCGGTAATGTCTTCAGAGCAGGTCCTCATGAAGAGTCTTTGGAATATTCCCAGGAAGGCCTATTTTCCAAGGCTAGACGTTGTTATGCCTAGATTGTGAGACCCCCCCCCCCCCAAGGGACCACCATGAGTTGGGTCCATTGCAAAACACATGAGGATTTCTTTATTACGAGCTATAGCTTGGGCTCACACCCTCACCGCCACAGTGGTTGAGAGCCGAAAGCCTCCTACTCAGGGTAGGTGGTTGATTTAAAGAATCCAGTCCTTCCCAGGGTGCCCAAAGCAGGGAAATTCCTGCCTGGCAAGCTCAATTGGTTGAAACACAAAAGGGGATGTTGCATTTTGATCTGATTGGCTGTAAGGAGGCCCCCAAATCATTGAAGGTCTTGCTTCCCTTGTTTGGCTATCCTAGGGGAGAGGGGCAATCTGGGCCGGTTTCCTAGCAACTGTATCTTTAGTGGGCAGGATAGGAATGCAGTAAGGCTGGTTCTTCCCTACAGATGGCTGGACATGTCTCCACCTGTCTGGCCTTTGTTCAGGCTTATGCTTTAAACTTTAAACCAATACCCCAAAAAACTAATTTTTAATTCTTGGGTCTCTCAATAATGTCTTGACGAAGTTGTTCATATAAGAAAACACACATATGAGGCATTTGTGAGTAAAAATCACTTGAACTTTAGGATTTGTTTTAAGACGCAGATTTCCTAATCTGTTTGGAACTTCTATGCTGGGTAATGTATAAAGTGCAGGCCTAGAGGCTAGAAAGTACAGCTTCAGTTCTTTTTTTTTTTTTAATTCTTTATTAATTATACTTTATTCACTTTGTATCCCCCCTGTGGTTCCTTCCCTCCTCCCATCCCAATACCTCCGTTCCTCCCTCCTCTGCATGCATGCCCCTCCCCAAGTCCACTGATAGGGGAGGGCTTCTTTTCTTTCCTTCTGATCCTAGTCTATTAGGTCTTATCAGGAGTGGCTGCATTATCTTCTTCTGTGGCCTGGTAAGGCTGTTCCCCCCCTCAGGGGGAGGTGATTAAAGAGCAGGCCAATCAGTTCATGTCAGAGACAGTCCCTGTTCCTATTACTATGAAACCCACTTGGACACTGAACTGCCATGGGCTATATCTGTGCAGGGGTTCTAGATTATCTCCATGCGTGGTACTTGGTTGGAGTATCAGTCTCAGGAAAGACCCCCACGTTCAGATTTTTTGGTTCTGTTGCTCTCCTTGTGGAGTTCCTGTCCTCTCCAGATCTTACTATTTCCCACTTCTTTCATAAGATTCCCTGCACTCTGCCTAAAGGTTGGCTATAAGTCTCAGCATCTGCTTTGATAGTCTGCAGGGCAGAGGCTTTCAGAGGTCCTCTGTGTCAGGCTCCTGACTTGTTCCCTGTTTTCTCCTTCTTCTGATGTCCATCCTCTTTGCCTTTCTGGATAAGGATTGCAGCTTCAGTTCTTTATGTGCCTCCATAGGGCAGAAGGCAGAGGCAAGGGGCCATCAAACTGCTTTTTCTCAAGACAGAAGGGGTGACAAAATCAAAACAAAACAAAACAAACCACTCTCTTCCTATCTCTCTCCTTCCCCGTTTGTGCTAGAGACTGAACCCAGGGTCTTTGTGCATGCTAGGCAAGTGCTGTACCACCACTCAACTGTATCCTTCAGCCCTGCAAACCTTACTTGCAATGATATCATTCCACACTCGGAGGCTCAGCCCTTATGACTTAAATATATCTCAGTAGATCGATCTTGTTGCATTCAGAATTAAGTTTCTAATCCATGAATTCCAGAGGACACATTCTGACTGTAGCTACTTTCTGAAACAACAACAACAACAAAAACAACACACACACACACACACACATATACAATCTGGATAGTTCAAATGAGGAAAAGAAACCATTTATAAAGTTGCAGTGGGATGCTGTGCAAAGGGGGATTCACTAGACTTTAGTTTCTGCTGTAAGACTGTATCGAGTTAAAGTGTCCCGTGTCTCTCTCATTTTATCACACTGTCCCCTGATCCCAGGACAGTTGTTCTGTAGTTTCCCACATGGAAGCTTTTCTGTTGCTCCCACAGGATGCCTGGACGTTGCTACCTTAGCCGAGAAATGCCCGAATGCAGACATCCTACCAGGCTGACACAGGGTAGAGAGGCTTAAACAGAAACCTGAGGAAGAGAGTCAGAATAGACAAGAACAAAGGAAAGGAGAGGGGGTGGAGAAGACACAGCGGAAGAAACGTGACAGCCTCCATACACTTCTGACTTCTTTGTCTTGAGGAATCCCTGCTTCCTCACCCTGGCATCTTACCGCTGGGCTTGGCAGACAAGAGGAAGGTGCCAGACCACTGCTCCCTCTGGCTGCATGGAGCTAACATTTCAGAAGGGAATTTGAATGCTCTTGAGCTACGGCTTACAGAAGGGCAGAAGCACTTAGAATGGAGCCAGTTTTGAAGCTACAACATCTTTGTCCCTGCCACTCTTAGGATTCATTGCACATCCAAATAAATAGGAAACTACTTGCAGAAGCAATTAGACCCAGATTTACCCGCAGGTGGCATTTTATGCCATAAGTTAATGGCACTTCATCAACATCAGCTTGTCTGTACTTCCTGATTAGTTTGCGCTATATGAGAAAGTGCTTTCCCATAATTTTTCATTAGCTTCACAAGTTGTGTCATTTGGAGCCACATAAGGTGGCTAATGTCTTTTTTTTTTTTTTTTTTTTTTTTTTTTTTTTTGTGATCAGAGATTCAAGAGCCAAATGCTGGTGACTTAGAGTCATGCCCACGATTAAAGATTATTTGTAAGTAGTCTTTGAAATAGAGGCGCACTTATGGGCAGCACTGATGGAAGGCCTCAGGCCTTGGTGGTGCTCTACAGTAGCAGAGTGGGGTGACTGTCTCCTCAAGCTGACTCACTGCCCTAGCTTGTCTAGCTGCTAAGGCAGGTGGTTCTGCTTTCCGCATAGCTCGGAAGAGGAGGGGCATCACGATCGCCAGGAAGAATGATGTCAAGTACATAGTCATCTGGCCCTGGGGGAAGCTTGCCAGCCAGGAGCTTCCGTCTGCATGGGGGTGTTTTCTTGGTTTGGACAGTGGTCCTGGACAAATTTCAAAATTGAAATGTGACTGGGGAGCAGAATGATCTATGAGAGAATAGATACTATCGTGGGAAACAATTTGTTGTATATACTCAGACATGGAGTGAAATGTGCCCTCCTCAAACCCCCTGGACAGGGCTTCTCTGTGTAGCCTTGGCTGTTCTGGACCCCATTTGCAGACCAGGCTCACAGAGAACTGTCTCTGCCTTCCTGAGTGCTGGGATTAAAGGTGTGTGCCACCATGCCCGGCATGTGACATGTGTTTTGAAAATGCTAGTCAAGGGATAGAGAGGAGGCTTCATGTTGAAGAGTACTCACTGATCATGTAGAAGACCCGGGTTCAGTCCCCAGCACCCCTCTAGTGCTCATAACCACCTGTAACTCCTGTGGCTCTGCCAGCCTCGTCTGGCCTCTGAGGGCTTCTGCACACATGGGGAACATGTAAACTCGTGCACATGCGCGCGCGCACACACACACAATTTACATAATTAAGGGGAACAGGGACTGTCTGTGACATGAATTCAGTGGCTGTTATCTTTCATCACCTCCCCCTGAGGAATAGCTTGAAAAAGAGACCCGTATGAGAAGCAGTTTTGGTATCTTATAAGATGTAGGTTCATATTCGACTTGAATAGGAATGTAAATTTTATGATGTTCCATAGTATAGGACTCTACAGAGAGGAAGTGATATAAATCCCAGGGAAAAGTTAAATGCAGTCCCTTCCCCAGCAGAATGAATGAGTCTGTTAAGCTCCCTAGGTCCAGCCATAAGCACAGAGTCATTAGCGAAGGAAGTTTTCCCTTGGTGCACAGGGCCTTAACTTGGCCCAGGTGGATAGACTGGATTTTTGATGATATAGTTGATGTCTCCCTTTGCCCTTTAGCTGGAGGTTTGCCATCTTTCTGGTGACTTCCACTGTCTCTGTGCCCTCCATCAGTATACTTGATGGTCCAGGGCCACAGGAGCAGGAAGATGAATCCGTAATGTTTCCGTGGATCCATCTGCATTGACAGATACATAACGCCTTCCCAATTTTCTTCTGGAGGAAAATAGGGCACGTTAATGTATCGGTTTGCTTATTTCCTTCTGCAATAAAACTGTGTCTGTTGCTGGAAATAATCCTGCAACATAAGCCAGGAGAACAAGAATAAAGGAGAAAGCCAGACAGGCATCTAAAGGAGAGTAATGTGTGCAAAGAAAAAAAAAATTACCCCTAGAAGATGAACATAGCTGGGCTGTAATGAAGGCAAAGGGAAAACTAGGCAGGGGTGTGTGCTTGCGTGTGTGTGTGTGTGTGTGTGTGTGTGTGTGTGTGTGTGTGTATGGTGTGTGTGTGTATGGTGTGTGTGTGTGTAAGGAGATAAGTGGTGTATGTAGAGAATGAACGGGAGGGGGGCATGACATGGGGAGGCTTAGAATTATAATCATAAATGATCTCTTTCTGTTTGAAGTTTTTTTCTATATAGTTGCTTGAAGTATAATTCATCTTCATAAGTTTACAGCTCTGTATGTTTTGACAAACACAAAGCCACCGTCACAGTCAAGGTAGAAGCGAGTTTTGCTGCCCAGGAAGCTCTCTCAGTTTACTTTGTGATCAGTTTCCCTTCCTGCAGCCTTAAGCTATCATTAATATTTTTTAACTTTCTCTTTAATTTGTTTTCCCTATTATATCTATAGAGTGTCATATAAATAGAATTATATTATGTGGCTTTTATCCAGGAATCTTTCACGTAGTGTAAACGGAGTTGATATTAATTCATGCATGAAAGTTTGAGGGAGAATAACCCCCTTAGGTTCCTCTATATTTGAATGCTTGATCCTCAGTTGATGGAACTGTTTGGGAAGAATTAGGAGGTGTGGCCTTCTTAGAGAAGGTATGAAATGGAAATTTTGATTTCTTTGTAAACTCAGTTATGTTATGTAAATATGTTTTTGTTTTAATCCCAAGTATGGGATTTTAGTTGTACTAAAGTTTGTTAACAGTTGTTAATTGTCTAGAGTGGGGCATGATCTTTGTCAGCTGATGTGGCACAGAAACGGGCATGGTCTAGGACTCTGAGGATATAAATTGAGAGCTGAGAATGAGAAGGTGTGGTGTGTAGCAGTTTGGAGAGACCAGAACGAGAGAGAGAGAGAGAGAGAGAGAGAGAGAGAGAGAGAGAGAGAGAATGTGGCAGTTTGGAGCAGACAGACAGAGAGAAATGCTTCAAGGCACAGTGGTTTGAAAGAGACTGCTGGCTGAGTTTGCTGTTGACTGAGATTGGTGTTGAGCCCTAAACTAAAAGAACCCATTGACCCTAAACAACCTAGAGAAGTAAAGGGACTCTCTCTCCCCACTAAGTTTCTCTCTCCTGTTTAGGGTTGGGGGGTTGGAAAGAAGGTTGAGGCCTGAACACCCGAAATAAGTAGAGTTTTAAAAATGAGCACTACAGATGGCACCCAGTGTGGTTGGTAAGATAAAAAGGGCCACAAGTGACACCCAGATGTGGCTTAGGAATAATGGGGAACATGGTTTCTGGTGCTGTACAGGAGATGGCAAGGTTTGAAGGACTCAATGTGCTGTTTCAAGATGTCAGTAAAAGGCTTATAGCAGCAGCTGCTGCTGGGTTCTCTCCCGAGGTGCTCCCAGAAGGAATTTTCTGGTTCTGCTTTGTCATATTCCTGTATTCCATTTTAAAAAAAGATCAGAAGAATGACTGATGAGGTACAAAACCCAAAGTGTCACTCAATTCTACAGTTTTGGAAAGAATTGCAGAGTTACTAGTACAGCAAGAGAGTTTGGGGGTAAAGATGGAAGCACCTGGGAAGCAAATGAAGGGAGAAGAAAAGTGTTCAAACCTAGTAACTACAAACGGGTCTTTCCCCGTTCTTGCTGCCCCACCCTGCTCCATGCACCAGGTGTTTACAGCACCTTTGTGGGGCAGGGCATCAGAAAGAACGGGAAGCCACACTGGCCAAAAAGGGCTCTGGAGTCAAGTGCTGCACCAGAGAAATTGCCTGTGGCTATGCAGGCAGCATCAGCTCTCCTAGTCTTTGTACAGCATATGCCTGCTAATGATGGTTGTGAGGCTTTTCAATGAGGCGACACGGCATCCATTAGACATGCTAGCTCTAAGGCATTTCAGAAAGGCTATTGTACAGTATGGAATAATCAAAAATTTGTTAAGCAAATGTTAAGTAACTGGGCTACGAAAAATAGACTTATTCCCCAAGACTGGAAAGGGTTGGTATCAGCTGTGCTAGAGGAATGAAGCCACAAAAATAGGACAACAAAATATAACAAGAAGGATAAATGCTGTTAAAGATCAATTGCTTGGTAAAGAGCGTTATGCTTACTTACAAGAACACATCTGTTCTGATGATGTGGTAATTGAACAATGTCATGTTGCAGCGTGAACAGCTTGGGACATGGCTGAGGAGCTTGGTAAAACAACCACCTCATTTACTAAGGTAATTCAAGGTCCTGGAGAAGCCTTCTCTGATTTCTTACAGAGATTGGGTTCAGCTCTAAATAGAGCCGTACCAGACCCTGAGACCAGACAGGCGTTGCAAAGACTGAATGTAAGAGAACACTTAGACCGTTAAAAACACGAGCAGCCCCAATAGATGAATGGCTAAGAGAGACAACTGGTATTGCCTCTTAGGAACATCATGCCAATACCATTGGACAAGCCAGAGCAAGAAATCTCAGAAATAAAAATGCCTGGCTAGCTCAGTTGGTAGAGCATGAGACTCTTATTCTCAGGGTTATGGGTTTGAGCCCCACGTTGGGCACCACCTTTGGAGTTCATTTTAAAAACCTTACTTTATTTGGGGTGTTTAGGCCTCAGCCTTCTTTCCAACCTCCCAACTCTACATAGGAGAGAGAAACTTAGTGGAGAGAGAGGGTCCCTTTACTTCTCCTGGCTGTTTAGAGTCCTGTTAGGGTTCCACTCCGATCTCAGTCAGCAGCAAACTCAGCCAGCAGTCTCTTTCAAACCACTGTCTGTGCCTGGAAGCATTTCTCTCTGTCTGTCTGCTCCAAACCGCCACATTGTCCGCCTCTTCGGCCTCGCAGGCCAACACCACACACCACACACCACACCGTCTCTTTCTCAGCTCCCAATTTATATCCTCAGAAGGTAGCACAGGGCCTGCTTGCGCTTTTACTGGTCTAAGTGCTTTCTTACATTCAGTATTTGCACATGGAGCACCGTTCCCAGCTGGCAAAGATCACAGCCCGCATGTGACAATTAACAGCTGTCGACAAACTAGAGCCCAACTAAAATCCCACACTTGGGATTAAAACAAGAACATATTTACATAACATAACTGAGTATACAAAGAAACCAAAACTTCCATTGCAGAGGCGTGTCCCTGGGGACAAGCTTTAAGGCTTAAAGAGGCCATGCCATTTCCATGTAGACCTCTGCCTTGTGCTCATGGACCAGATGTAAGCCCTCAGCTAGTGCTCCATTGTCATGCCTGTTTGCCTGTTCTCATGTGGCCCACCATGATGGCCATGGACTCACTCTTTGAAGCTGTAAGCAAGTCCATAATTAAACGCTTTCTTTTATAAATGGCCTTGGCCTTGTTGTCCTTTCACAGGAATAGAAAAGTATGTAAGACATTATGTCACTTGAGTATCAATGTGTTCCTTTTTCCTGTCTTATAGACTTTCTGAAAGTTGTCTGTGAATTCACAAGAATATTTGAATCATTTACAGTTCTTGGAAAATGGAGGTCAAATCAGTAAAAACCTTCATGTACAGGTTTCCATACGGATGTATGAAATGTATTAATTTCTCTTGAGTTGGTGCCTTAGAGTGAGATTGCTATGTAACCATATTTTAGCTTTGCAAGAAATGGCCAAACCATTTTCCTAGCTGGTTATGCCATGCTGCATTTTGATCAGTAACTCATATCAATTTCAAAAGTGGGGCCATTCTAGATGATAAAAAAAAAATAGCTTTCTTCATCTGGCTCTCCCTAATTATTAATATCCTTTCACACATAAAAATGGAGTTATTTTTCTTACTGAAAGTTTAGACTTAAAAAAATACATTTGGTCTGGGTGTGATGATGCACATCTGTTATCCCAGCACGTGAGCAGGCAGAGGCAGGCAGATCTCTGTGAATTTGAGGTCTCAAAGCAAGTCTAGTAGAGCCAAGACTACACCGAGAAATCCAAAACCAAAAAACTAACTAACTAAACAAACATTTGGGTATCAGGCTTTTATCGTACATTTGTGAGTATTTTTTTTTTTTACCCCAATTTTTTTTCCTTTTTGTTATCTTTTGAAGATCAGAGATACAAATTTTTAAGTTCAACTTACCAAATATTTAGGTTTTAAATTTTGGTCAAATATTTATTAAATCTTTAACAAATCACATCTTACTTATTTTATGGGTTTTGAGTGTGGTGTCTCGGTGGTTTTTGCATTGCTGTGCTAAGTACCGTGACCAAGGGAACATAGGGAAGAAAGAGTTTATGAGGGGCTTTCAGTTTCAGAGGGTGAGTCTATGACAGTCACCGTGGGATCATGGCAGGCAGGTAGGCAGGCAGGCAGCCAGGTACTGGGGTAGGAGCTGAGACCTTATATCCTGTTACCTAAGCATAAGACAGAGCAGGGAGGGAAAAAGAGAGGGAGAAAAGAAGGGAGGGAAAAAGGGGGGAGGGAAGGAGGGAAGGAATCGGACACAGAGAGAAGTGGGTGGCACAGCCTGCATGTGGAGATCAGAGGACTGAGTCAGTTCTCTTCTTCCTCCGTGTGTGTCTCAGGGCTGCAACTCCAGTAGTCAGGATTGATGACAAACGCCTTTCCCTGCAGAGCCAATCTAAATGACCCCATGATCTATTTTAAGCTAAATGTGTTTGTAGTACAAGAGGTAAATGAAGATGTGTTTTTTTTTTCTTACACATGTTCTCAAATGTTGAAGGACTTTATTTACTTCCTCCACTGAATTGCCATTGTGTCTGCTGAAAGTTGTTGGCCATGTATGTGTGATTGTTATTTCTGGACTCTGTTCTGTGCTATTATTGTCTGTATGTCTGTCATTTCTCTGTCCTCTTCCTTCATTCCTTTGCCTCTTCATTCTGCACCATGTTTGGAGACAGTTTTGCTTGTTGTAATTGGTGGCTGGAGATCAGGAATGTCTCTGGGCATACTAGCAGGCACAGGGCAATACCCGCCCCCAAATTACCTCACCCCAAAGAAATTCCTTGTTGCCTCTATAGTGAGTGTAAGAGGAAGTCTGACTCCACAAAGGCAGTTTTAGAGCTGGAAAGAGAGTGTCACGACAACATAAGGTTGCTTTGAGGAGGAAACATGACAGCGTGTGTGTACATGATAGCTGTGTGCACACAGCTTGTGTCCGTGAAATGCTAATGTCTTCATTATTTCTAACTGTGGTGACCAAGCTTTCTCCTCTATGCAATCTTTTCAGCTTTGGCACTCATTCAGGGGCCTCCACATTAGAGCTGGGCCTTGACAGTTCTCTATGATAGGTCCCTGCTTGCATACCTTTTTGTACACACAGACTTTTCCTCTCCCTGCTGTAGACTTGCCAATCTGCTTTTGAGGAAGTGGGGTCACCTGCTCACTGGGGACAGGCCCTCATAGTTTCTTGTTAGTGATGGCTCTTCCTGGACCAGATTATGAAGGTTGATGGCTTTGTGAATCACATTCTTTTGCCTTAGGCTGATCACAGCTCCTCTGGTGCCGTGGATCTTCTGCCAGGATGGACCTCAGGAAGTCTGTTACATCTCTGCCAGCCTTTCCCCTTACCCAACATTCGTGTAACATCCTTTCATTTCAAGGATGCCAGTTAATGCTATCATGTTCAAAGACCAGAGCAAGGAAAGAGAGACGAATGATTCCTGCCCTTGTGAAGTTTCTGTTTTCACTGGGTCAGACATTAAGTACTTAGTAAATGCTTAATAAAGAGTTGTATTTTCTCATACCACATTTGTGTGATATGAACTCACCTGTATTTCTCCTATGGCTGTTGAATGACTGACAGAGGCAACATGGCCTGAAAAGCCATGTTTTTTTCCCGACATTTTATAGAAAATGCTTGTTGATACGTGGTCAAATGCGTTGGTTTTGTTCAGAAGATGAGGTTATTGGGGAACGGGGAGACTGAGAAGTAGAAACTGAATGGAGATGATGCATTGTGGGAAAACATCTCCAGGTCGGAATGTCAAGATATTTAGCAACAGCTTTACAAGCGAAACTGGAAAAAACTCCCTCTGAGGCAGTTTCTAGGGAAAATGAGATATTCTTTCTTGTAATGAAAAAACGTAGAATATTCTTGTGTCAGAAACATCTCTGTGCCTATCAGTTGGGTCAGAAATGTCCATTTGTCTGTCAAAGCCTGTCCTCCAATTCTATATTTTGGAGTGGTAGCTGCCAGACTGTGCCAGACATTTCAAAGCTCTCTCAGGGTCCCATAATCCCTGGGTCACCTGACCACTTTTCAGTGGCATGTGAAAGGCAGTGATCTGTAATTTGCGTGCCAATTCTATGCTCTTCAGCTTTCTGGAGGCATGGACCCTGAAGTTCTAGGGGCCTGCTTCGCAAGGCCTTTTCTATTTGAGTCTCTGCCCTGGGGAGCCTCTCAGATACAGCTCTGACCCAGCAGGTATGACTGGGACCTGGAATTTCTCACTCCTAACAAGTTCCTAGTGGTTAACAGGGCTGCTGGTGCTCAGATATTCTATAATAATAATAATAATAATAATAATAATAATAATAATTATAATAGAACACGAGACTTCAATTAGGTGGAGGAATGCTCTTGGCCTGTCCCCTGGGTGAGAAATAAGCTTTAGGGGCAGGTGGTGGGTGACTCTTTTGTCATAAGATAATTATTTGGATACCTCACTATCATTTTTTAAGCATCATGGCCAGGTAACTGAAGACAGAATCATCCCTCCACCCCTTCACATGTACACCTGAGTCTTGAGGCTACTGCTTTATGTTTTAAAAGACCTGTACCTAATTATACTCTAAAGCTCACCTACCCCTTGCCCCGTGTTCCTTATGATGGTGCTGCTTAGGGGGAAACAGTCTCTTTTTTTATTTGTTGACTCAAGATTAAAACAAGAGGCCAGGGAGAGGATGGCTCAGCAGTTAAGAGTATTTGCCACCACAACAGCCAGGGTTAGGATCCCTGGCATGCAGATAACAAGCAGGCTATTTCTTGCACTCTTATAACCTGAGGTCTGAGAGTTGAAGGAGCACCTGCTGCCTAGCTGAGAGAACATGAGCCCTGGCTTCTGGGAGGCACGAGTGAAGAGTGATAGAGGAGGATTCTTGGTATCCTCTCTTGGCCTCTTGGCACAGGAGTGAGTACTTGCACTCACACACAGACATGATATAGACACACACTTACTTTTTTTTTTTAAGACAGGACCTCATGGTGCAGCTTTGACTGGCCTGAAACTCACTCTACAGACCAGGCTGCCCTTGAACTTACAGATATCCACCTGCCTTTGCCTCTTAAGTTCTGGGATTTAAGGTGTGAGATCACACCAGGCACAAATCTTTTTTTTTTTTTTTAAGTTACTTAACAACAGTAGCAAAAAGATTAAAAATAGTGAATTTATGTCTGTGTCATGAGTAATGTGTTCCTTCTGGTGGAAGAGTTGAGAGAGGACAGACTGTAAGCTCTTGGGTCTTGACCTGAGTGACTCAGCCAAAGGTCTGAGCATCAGGTTTTGGTATAGGTTGTAGGGCAGAAGCTGCCCAGAATGGCTTACCCTGAAGTGTTTCCACTCAGAGCCTGTTGCCATAAGTTGCAGGAACACAGAAACATGGGAAGGAAATCAAATGAGGTGTGTGTGTGTGTGTGTGTGTGTGCGCGCGCATTCTGGAGGAAAGGCTGTTGCAACAGAGAGGCAGAGGGAAAATAGGCTCTAAGCTGGCAGGAAACTATTGCACACTTTCAGCAAACATTTACAGTCCGCTGGCCAAGCACATCTGAGGATCCTAAGCAGCTAGACCCAATGTGCTGGAATGTAGCCAAGGCTATTAGCCGAAAGTCTCTTTCTGGGGTTTGAGGAAGGAAGGCTAGAGTAAGGCCTGCCACCATCACACTGGCCCTGGTCTTGACTTCCTGAAACAGAACTGGGGCCAAGTCTTCTCAGGGTCCTCCTGGCTCCAAGGACTGCACACAAGCAAGAAAAATCCAGGGGAAATAGCTGTGGGGCTTGCTTTGGAAAAAGCACCAGGATGGGCCCCAGAAACTAGCTCTTTTCTCAAGTGGTGCTCAAAGAACGCCGGGCTCCTGTGCCAGACTTTTGTAGACACAGCTGCAAACTGGAGAGAAAAAGACAATTGGCCACTCTCACCAGAGAGGGCCACTGACATAAAGTCATCCATACCGAAGGGCAACTGCCTTGGATTTAGAGGGGACCAATTAAAAAAAAAAAGTACCCAGTCTTCAGCAAATATTCACTGAGGTAGGCATTGCCAAGTCCAGAGATATATGCATCTGGTCTTGGAGCAAAGGGCCAAGGGCCAATAACCTATCAAGCAAGAATAAGCCAGTGTGCTAACTCAACACTTGGCTAAAGAGTTTGTGCTACCACATGGGGCATAGAGAATATAGCTGAGCCTTCCCAGAGAGGCTCGGCAACTTCTAAGACAAACAACTCAAGGTGGCTGAGCTCAGGGTCTGTCACTGTGAGGGTGCTTTAGCTGGGAAGCTGAGCGCAGTGGCTGGAGAGGAAGCGGAGGAAGGATTGAAGCTGAAGGGGGAAAGGCAAGGAGCAGGAGACATCATCGCGAGGCATGAGTCTGCTTTGATGCCTCCATTTGGTGGCTGAAATGTTATCTACGAGAAATGTGCATCACATCCCATCCTTCTGCCTAATTAAAAGCCATCAGTGAAACTAGGTGTGGTGGTGTCTGCTTGTGATCCCAGAGCTGAGAAATCAGGGACAGGGAGATAGATCCCTGCCCTGCTAGCTTGGCCTTCCTGGCCAGTTTCAGGCTAGTGAGAGATCGTGCCTTAGAAAAAGGAACCAAACCAAGCCAAACCAACCCTCCCAATCCCCCTTCCCGCCCAAACAAAACAAAAACTGTGCATGACGTTCTCCATTGTCCTTTTGTCCCCCTCCCCTTTTCTCTTTCCCTCTCACCACAAAACAGCAGCAGCAGCCTCTTGATGCCTTCTGATTGGAGGCCCAAGTCCTGGGCAAGGCCTGTTATGCCCTGTGTAATCTGTGCTCTATGGCTCCCAACTTCATGCCAGCATGCTATGTCTGGTTGCTGGCACCCTGGGTGACTGGCTTCTGCTGAAGTCCCCTCAAGTGTGCCTTGCAGGTTCTGTCCGTTCCCTCTGGGTGACTAAGTCATCCAGAGTTAAAGGTTTGCCAGACTGTAGTATTCATCCTCAAGTCAGGACAGTCTTTGGTTACTCTGGATGCACCAGGCCTGGACTCTGTGGGCCTCTTTACTATGGGGGTGCTGTAGGGGTTCCTTGCATCCCTCACATTCAGCAAAGCCCCAGGTTCCATCCCAAGGAGCGCTCTGTGACCCCTTTCCCCACCCGAGGCCTCCCTGATATGGCTCATTTCTGCCTCTTGGTACCTATGAAACCAGCAACCTGCTTGGAGTAGTTTACGTCTGGAGTTCCAGTCCCCACAGACACCTAACACAACAGAGTCTGTGTGCGTTCTGGGTGCAACTGACAGAGTTTATGTGCTTTTCCACTCCTAATGCTAAGTACTGGTAGATGTACCTGTGAGCTATTTATTCTATTAGGTTCAAGTAATGTACCCTCAATTGTTCTCAGCCTGAAAGATGGCTACACGCGTGCCTGCTTTAAATGAGATGTCTGCTAGTTGGTCACGAATATTGAAAGCAGAGTCCCTAGGTGTATACACACTGATCTGCACACACAGACGTGGGAAACTGTGTGTCCTCCGTCTTGTCTTACAGCAGCTCTGGTTGCCACGTTGCTTTGAGGGACTTTAAGGACACCTTGGGGTTGGAAACCCAGCTGCAGAAGCAAAAACTGAAGTTTTCTTAAGTGACCCAGGAGTAGGGACTAAACACGCCCTTCCTTTGCCTCTTTAAAAATGCCCAATGGGTAGCTGTGGCATACAGTGGCGCCACTTTTGAAGCACAGCTTCTCTCTCTAGATGGAAATCTTTCTATTCTGTTTAAAGCATGTGCCACCATGCGAATATCTTGTTAAGGACTGGGAGAATGACCTGGCTCACTTTTTTTTTTCTTTCTTTCTGGTAGTGCCTGCATTTTAAGCAGGCACACCTTTCCCTGAGCTTTGCTGTCTTATGTCTTAATGTGCTTATGGCAAAACTCCCCCACCCCCCACCCCCCACCCCCCACCCCTCAGTGCCTCAGCAGATTCGCTATGCTCTGTGTGGCCATTGCCTAAAGACAGACATTTGAAAATACTTTTAGGCACAGGGGGCTTTCATTAATTCATTTCACTCTTCAGTGAAGGGCCACTTTTAACATGTGACTTTAGAAGGCCCTCATGTTTGGAACTACACCAGCTGGGGTCCCTCTGGCTATGTTCCCTTCTAAGTGGTGTTTCTGTGGGTCCCTACAACCTGCCCACAACCCTCACCCATTCCGGAGTTTCGTCTTCACCTCCTTTCCCTCTCTTCCTGCCCAGTGCTCAGGCTTCTTCCTCCATTAGCCCTTCTTCTCCTTGGCTTCACATTCAGAGGCCAAATATGTGTTGTGCTTGTCTGTGGCTGTGTGGCCTTGGCTCATCTTGAGGTACACAGCTTTTCCATGTCTGGGAAAATATTTTCTGTTCTTGTTTTACATAGTGTGAGGACAAAACGGAAATATTCACCATGTCCTGCTGGAAGGGTTCAGTTGCTATAAATATCCAGAACAATAACTCAGTCATTCTAATGCCAGGCAAAGCTGCCTGTCACATAGCTGGCTCTTGGCCCTGGGATGGGGCCAGTTCTGCACAGGTGAAGAGCAGCACCAGGGCATCCCAAGGAGGGCATCTTCTGCTCCTGAAACCTTGCAGATAAACGGCAGCTTTCAACTGCTTTCTGCTCGCAGAAAGCTGTTTTCAAAGCACATTCATTTACTTGGTAGCTGTGTATGGAGCATTTAGGAAATGCCAAGCTTTGTCCTAAGGCAGACCTGGGATTGACTTGTAGCTCTGTCTACAACTAAGCTCCCGAAAGGCCCTCATTCTTGTATTGTTCTCTTGCTTGTATTTGTTTTTTTTCCTCTTGATTAAGACTTCCAGGAAACGCCTCTCATTCTTTTTTCATCTCTTGTGTCGCATCTATAATCTACAAGCAAATTTCTGCTAAGTGATGAAATAGAAGGCATTTGACACAAACTCCTTTAATCTAATTGTTTCTCTCCTTGTCCCAGTGTTTCTCCAAATCTGTTAGGTTTTACTATCTTGGGAGAAAAATGCCTTCTTTCACATTGCCCCACCTCTGTGGGAGTCTGTCTTCCTTCCTTCCTTCCTTCCTTCCTTCCTTCCTTCCTTCCTTCCTTCCTTCCCTCCATTTGCCCTGAGACTTCTTATATTCGTTTTCCCTGTCTGTCCCCTTCTTTCTGTCAGCTTCTGAGCTGAAAGCAGGGAAACCACGGCTTCTGCACTGATCACAGCCTTTATCTTCTGTCCCGCCTTCCCTCTGAATGGACAGGGCCCACGCTCACCACACTCCTGCTTCCTTACCCGATGGTCTCTGGATCCTCCAGTAATAAAAGTGCTTGGTTCTGTCTGGGGAGACATTATAGCTGGGGATGCTGCCAGCCATTCCATATTTGTTGGAAATATATCATCCCCAGGATGACATGGCCCCACAGTGCCCACTCTCACCAACTTTATTCCTCCTTAACCCATCTTTCTGCACCTGCTCCAAAGTGTAGTCTTGTTCTTTCTCTGCTTTTAAAACAGTATCTTTCCCCGCCTCCTTCTCAGATGGTGGCTTTCAGCTTGTGCTGCCCCACAATAAAAGCTCCTGGAGAAGTTTCCTAAAAGTCCTGATGTCACCCTACTTGATAACATGTGACCGTGGGGGTGGGGTGAAGAAGGGATCTGTGGATCTGATTGCTAACCCTGAAGCTCAGTCCTCATCCACACCATGAAGCATGCCCGTGTCAGTATACAATCACTGGCTGGATGAGCTCCTCAAGTTTTGCGTGCCAAAAATCTCAGTGATGGCTCAGACAGATCTTCCACCAGTTCTCAAGATTTGAGTCTACAGTAACTCCCTACTGCTGAGCATCATTAAATCCAAGGTCTGCTTGTCTTCCATCTTCAGAGTCCAAAGGGCTCTCTCCATCTGTTCCACGTGCTCAGGTCTTTTTATCTTCATCTGGACTGATGTGAAGCCATTTTCACCCAGTTTGTCATCTTCACCGATGGATGTCTGGATAACATGGCTGGGACTGATTTGCAGGTCCCGTGCTGATTTTGCCTTTTCTGCTGCTTACGCTCAGCATGGTGTTTTGTTGTTATGTACTTAATCTCTACTTTTGCTCACTCCCATATTCTCCCAGTCAAATATATCTACTGCTTACCTCCCCAACATTCCTCTAAATTTCCTAACTCCCTGGCTTTGCTTAAGCTGTTTTTATACCTTTCTGCCTCTTAAAATCCACTATTTCTTAAAACTCGGCAAAAAATTCCAATTACCCAGTAGAAGAAATCTGCATTCTGATTGTCATGTTTCCAATATCTTGGTCTCCCACCCAGATCATAGACAGATTGAGAATACAGTCTGGATTCTGTTCCCTGTAACATTTTCAACAACTTAAAAAATTCTTTTTATGTACTGTCTTAGTGAGGGTTCTGTTGCTGTTCAGAGACACCATGACCACGGAAACTCTTATAAAAGAAAACATTTAATCAGAGCCGGCTTACAGTTTCAGTCCATTGTCATCATGGTAGGACACATGGCAGCATCCAGGCAGACATGGTGCTGGAGGAGGAGCTGGGATTTCTACTTCTTGATCCTCAGGCAGCAAGGAGGAGACTGTGTTCCACCCTGGGCAAAGCTTGAACATAGGAGACTCCAAGCCCACCCCACAGTGACGCACTTCCTCCAACAAGGCCACACCTACTCCAAAGAGGCCACACCTTCTAAAATTGCCACTCTCTATGGCCAAGCATTCAAACATGAGTATATGTGGGCCATACCTATTCAAACCACCACATGGACTAAATGAAGGCTTATCTATAAGCGATGTTCGTCAGCATGTAGTCCTGAAATAATTCTAGATCTGACTTCATTTTTAATTTAACACCTGTAATTTTTTTGGGGGATGGTTTCATGGAGCTTATGAGTTTTGTGCATGCATGGTGACCACTTTACATGCAGCTGAGCTACAATCCCAAGCTAAGATGTGTATTTACTTTAACATTTTCCTTAATGTATGGAGGGGAACACGCTAGAAGGCCAGCAGACGACCTGTGTTCCAAAGTCAGCACTCTTTATTTAGGCTCCAGAAATTAAACTCAGAACTTCAGGCTTGGTGGCCAACACCTTTACCTCCTAAGCTATAAAGCCAAAGCCCTTTTCCTGTTTTCTTAGTCATAAGTTCTGATGTTACAAAGGTGGTATTTCTTCTTGCATGGACACTTTAAATACATTTTCATTTTACATTCCTGCTCCCGTATTTGAAATCCTTCATTTATGGAAAAGTTCTCCCACACAGTTTAATTGTCCATTTAAGCCAGGCTTTTGTGATTGAGCTAATCAACCAAACGATTTATTCCACAGAAAGGGACTGATTTGGCCGAGTCACACTTACAAAATAAAGCCTAGCTTGATTTTAGAATTCACCTAAGTGTGCTTACTAATTCTTAACCTGAAGGACGGGCTCCTGGATGAAGGAGGGGGCAACCTGCTGGTATGCTTGGCTTTGCCAGTTTGGTGTTACCCGGTAAGGGTTGTGTCCTTCAGCCACCTCTTTGTAGCTCCCTAGAAGTATTCACACCATGCAGTGATCCAGTGGTATTGATTCGGAGCCTGCCAGAGATCAAGCAGAAACAGGAAATGCAGGAGAGTGGAGCTGAATTTGGTGAAATGGACTGTGAGCTCTTTCTGCCCTGGGCATTGCCTACAAACTTTGCCCTTCCCGGGGTGTGTGTTCCTGGAGTGTGAAGGCCTCTTGGATAGGATGAAATCACAAAGGCATCTTTCAGTCTTCCACATGGATGGACACATTTTGTGAGGGTTTTAGACTTCATTATCCATTAAATTTCATCATCATCATCATCATCATCATCATCATCATCATCATCATCATCATCATTGCATATGATGGATGTATATGAATTTGGGTGTGTGGGTGCCATGCAGCACAGGTGCCACAGGTGCTCGGGTGCCCCATCACAGGTGCTGGTGCCATGAGAGCACACGTGGAGGACAGTTTTCCGGAGTCTCACCGCTCCTTCCGTGACTGCCTGGCTTGTAAGGTACTTCCTCCTACGGAACCATCCTATCTGCCCAGTTTGAGGAAGATGTATTTCCATTTGGGGGAGGTCAAAGTTGTTTGGAGATGCCGTTTTCTAAGAGTTCTGTCGAGTAACCCCCCCCTGCCCCTCCCCGTCCCCAACCCTGAGGAGGTGTGGATGGTGGTGGAGAGACTCCATCAAACTCTCAGAGTCCCTCAGATCGGTTCGGCTCTCCCTGCAACTTACCGTTAACCCTCAGCGGTGGTGACACAGAACTGAGCTTCTGCCGAGTCCCTGATGATGGCGTCTCATGGATAACGTATTCCAGAATGCCCAGCAAGAGTTCTGTCTAATTCTAGGGTATTACTCTACTGTTTATGCACAAATGTTTACAGCCGCAGCTATTATTATGAATAATAATTATGATCACGACATATTTAATTAGGGCCCTGCACGGAGCAGATGAGAACCTGAACCTATAGTTGGACAGAGCGCCCTCATTTTAAGACTTGGAGCAGACTCTTGTGGTTTTATGGACACCCTGTCTGGGGCTACATTTCTTGAAGGAGACTGTCCAACCTAGACCTGCAACAGGCATGCCATTTGGTTATTTTGCTGAGTTTGCCACAAACAAACAACAAACATACAAACGAACAAACAAAAACCCAACAAAACAAAACAACAAGTGTGGAAAAGATAAAGTTGGGACATGCGCTTACACAGATGGGGAGAACCTACTAAGAATATAAACGTCCAAATAACACAAGCTTGGGCAACTGAATTTCAGCAAGCCTGCCCGCCTGCAGGAACGGTGGGCTGGCTGCAGGCAGAGAGCTTTCTGCTCAGCCAAGCCTCCAGCAGCCTTTCCAGGTCAGCCGCTGGCTTCCCTGCCCGGGGTCTCTTCCCGGCACCGTTTTCTCTTTCCACCCACGCTAGGGCTGCCCTGCCTCAGCTCTGGCTGCTGCTCCAACACAACAGTTGCAAATCGGTGGGCTGGAGGCAGCTGTGCCCTGCGGGCGGTCTGTCACAGTCCTGGCTTAGTCTTCTTGTTCACTGGTTCTCGAAAAATGTAAATTCACCATGTCAGCCTTAAAAACAAGACCAAACTGCACAATTTCAAATATCTGTCTTTTTTTTTTTTTTTTTTTCATGAGAAACCAAGATTCTTCTACACTGACCTTGACAAGAGAGACAAGAGAGCAACTTGAGAGGAACTGCGTGTTCATCCTTCAGTCCTGTTTCCGCTCGCTGCCCCTCCTCAGGCTCCCCTGTCTGGATTGGAGGCCCTTACATTCTGAGTCTCTGCAGGCTGGTGTCGCCCTGCTTTCTCTCCCACCCTCTCCATTCTTTCATCAGCTCAGGACGAGCTCCGAGCGTTTTTTTTCACAACCACCTTAACTTTGTGTTGGAGTTCGTATTTCCTGCCCTTCTTTTCTGAAAGTGAGGTGTGATCCCTTTAATAAAGGAAACAGTGTTGGAATGAAAGATTGACAGGTTTAGAATTTTAGGTCTCTTCTTGATGTAACTGGGCAAGGGCCCCGAAGCAGCAGCTAAGAACTGTTCCCTTAGATCACAAACTCCATGAACCAACCCTCAGAAAGAACCTTCTCTCCCCATTCAACGTAGAGCCTATAATTAGCCATTGTTTTTGGATCTAAATACTGCTTTTATGTTTGTTGATAGTATAACTTTTTCCACACAACAGGATTTAAGGTATCAATATAGCAAGTGGTAGAAACACAAGGCACAGTCATAAGTGATATAAGCAGAAGACAGTACTACCTGGATTCTCTTAGTTTACTTGAGTTAAAAAAAAAAAAAAAGTCTTTTCCATGTATTGCCAGAACATCCATATTGAAGTCTCAAAGAAGTTCTCTTTGGGCCATTAAACTTAACTTTAGAAATCTACTTTAAAAAAAAAAAATGCAGCTTTAAAAAGCTAAAAAAGGGGGGGGGCAGGGGGCAGGAAGTGGTGGCACACGCCTTTCATCCCAGCACTTGGGAGACAGAGGCAGGTGGAACTCTGAATTTGAGGTCAGCCTGGTCTGCAGAGGGAGTTCCAGGACAGCCAGGACTACACAGAGCAACCCTTTCTTGAAAAAAAAAACCTAAATAAATAAAAAATTAATAAAACAAAGTAACCTCTAGTCCCTTCTAAATTAAAATCAACACACAGTGTATATAGTTGGAAAAAGAAAAGATTTTTTTGGATATATATTTTATTTGACAGTGTTTTAGAATATCATACAGTAAACAAGATTTCTGTAAAAGTTAATTTATCCATAGTGGTGCGTTTCATAAAAATAGTTGCTCACTTACAGTCTTTCTGTGACTATTAATACATGGAATTATATTTATAGAGATACAGCTGTACAGGGTAAATTCACAGCTAACACTACACAGAAATATTATTTGGAATGAGATTTAGATGATGTGCTGCCTTCACAAGTTATGGATTACAGCCGCATAAAGCAAGTACTGCACACATAGTAGCTGTGAACTGTGCAAATTAGAGTTTATGCAAGGGTAATCTCCACTTTTGTCCTTTTGTAACGTGTGGAAAATAAAGGGCAGGGCGTACAGTACCAGGACGTGCAGCTACACTACAGAAGCATTGTCCAAACCCAGAGTCAATAAATTAATGGCAAACTATATCGGATTTCTAGTCCAGGGGTGAAAGACGAATTGAGATTAAACCGAAAGGAGAGACCGCTACATGTGTTTGTGCTTTTTGTCTATGATGAATGTGTTTCGTTTTGGAAATTACTTTTACAAGCTGCAAAGACCCTTCATACCAGGCTTTCCACCATATTGGCTTGTCCGACGACTATCCGTCGTCTGATGGCAATTAAAGCAGGTAGTGCTCAGGTGATGGAGGGTGGGGTTGTGTGTGGCCAGGAAGTGAGGGACGTACCTCCTCCTCCACTCTTACTTACTGACTACAAGTGCAGCGGGGCGAGTCTTACTTGCTTTGGAACTTACGGAAGTGTCAGACTATGGGAAGGGTTGAAGCCTCACTCACACAAAGCATGTTCATGACAAATTGCCTTTAGACATTTTTGCCTTCTAACATGTGCGGCTACAAGCAGGACCAATGGACAGCGGACTGAAGCTCATGTGTTTTGTTTTGCTTGTTTGTTTTTGTTTTTACAGTTTTACTACAGGGTCAATCGTTGACCTGTGGAGGTAACCTGGGAACATGAGGGGGAATCTGTAGGTAGGTAGTGTAATAAAAGCATTAGCAATACAAGGCGAAAGTAAACCAAAGAAAAGGGAGATCAAATAAGGAAAGATAAATAGAAAGGAATGCCAAAGGACTCGTGTTCTTTAATGAAAATAGTTATCATAATGCTTTTAATATTAGAGATTCATTCTAATTTGAGAAATATAGGACAAAAACTTCGTCAAAGTGCAAATGAAGTAATGAAGAAGTTTTAAAATAAGACAATAAAATAGGTAAAACAGAACATTGCTAAGAGAGCATCTACCCATCTCCACGTGTCTGGGACGACAGGAAAGCCTCAGGAAGGAACTGCAGCGTTGCCAATCTCGATTAAACAGATTATGGGTTTTTTTTTCTTACTATAAAACTCATATTTTAGAGAGAAACCAATTAAGATCTACGAGCTAACCTGCAAAATTCTGACTTACCGCAAACTGTTCCCTAGGATACAATTTTTAAAACCTTTTTTTCCCCTACTACTGAAAATGTACAGAAATATGACTTGATCACAGAAATGGCAGTAAAATGGCATCACACCCATGAATTCACTAGGGTTCTAACTCATCCTGCAGTAGGCAGGAAATGGTGCTGCTAATTCTGTAGGTGGATGCCAAGGGCGAGCCAGGGAAACGTCATGGGCAAACAGTTCTGAATGTTTCAAAGAAACCCTTTAACCCCTGTCTAGATATGTCAAGAACGATTTATTTACAACACTTTAGATCAATTAAAAGATATAATCTTGTCTCAGTTTCCGCTTGCTCCGTGCAGTTTGTTGTTGTTGTTTTTTTCTTTCTTTCTTTTTTTTTTTTTTTTTTTTTTTTGTTAAGGCGATATTCCAGTTTGTGATTGATTGCTCTGAACTTGTTCAGTTTCTTGATATAAAGTTTGGATGACATCCAAATCCTTCATGCAGTGGGGGGAACTTTTTTTTTTCTTTCTCTTTTTAAAACTAAAGCTACACTGCACTGTCTCTCTGTGATGTTTGCGTGGTTTTGGTTCTTCCGTAGCTGCCGAAAGCTCCCGCCGCGGAACCGGGGGTGGAGTGGGGTGGGGGGATGCTTCAGGATCAGTTCAGGTCCGCGCGCACCCCGCGCCCTGCCGCCCACCGCGCGTCGCAGGCCGGTGCTCCCGGGGCCTCGGCGCCTCGTGTGGGATCTATGCGTGTGACCGTGGAAATAAATTAAAACGCCGCGGGACGGGACCCAGGAAGAACAGCCTGCGTGGAGGCGGCTGGCGGGGTCCCCCACTCCCCACACCGCCTCGGGCCTCATCTGCCCGCGGCCGAGGCGCCGGGCTGCAGGGCGCCGGGCAGCTTGTCGGAGCCCGGCACCTTCCAGGGCCCCGGCGCCACCGCCGCCTTGCGCGCCGGGCCGCCCCCCGTGGGCCGCGGGGCGCCTCGGGACCCCGAGCGCACGCCCACCCTGGCCTCGGCCCCGGGGCCCTCGCGCCGGCCGCGCAGCGCCCCCTGCCCGTCGGCCGCCTCCGAGGCGGGCCTGCCGGCCTCGGGCCGCCCCCGGCCGCCGGGCGCCTCCTCCAGCCTGGGCCTGGCGCTGCGCTGCGGGCTGACCGAGCGCTCCCTCTGCTCCCCCAGGCGCTGCTTCTTCTGGCCGCCGGCCGCGAGCTCCTTTGGTTTCCTAACGTCGTGTTCCCTTTGGATCTCCCAAGTTGGGTCTGGGCCTGTCTGGTGGGAGGGGTCGGAGGGTGGGGCTGGATGTGATGGAGAGAATGGAGAGAAGATGTCTTCGAGGGACACGCCTACTTCCGGCAGGCCTGGGGCGGCGGCAGCGGCAGCACTCCAGGCGTGGGGTTCGTCTGCGGGCGGCAAAGCACAGGCGTTAGGGCGTGCCGCGTCCCCGCCTCCAGCCGGTCCCCCTGCGCCCCCCGCCCCGCCTCCAGGGACCCGGGCTGCCAGCCCCGGTGGCTGCTCTCAAGGGCCCCGCCTCACCCCGCACTGCCAAACGGGCAGCCAGCGCGCCCAGGGGATCTGTTTCCCGCCCGACCCTGGGCCTCCGTGGCTCAAGAGTTCAAAGCACAGCTCGGGCCTGTTCCCTTTGCTTCTGTCTGCTCTAACTTCTGGTGTCACGCCTAGCCTGGCCGCTGATTCTGCGATGCTTAAATCAGTGGTTCTCGCGGACTTCAGGTGGTTATGAAAATACAGATGGCCCGGTGACCCAGGCCAGCAGATCCCAGCAGTAAAAGGGTGCTTCTCTGGGTTTTTAGCAGGCACCCAGGCTATTCTGAGGAGGTGGCTTAACAGCCAAGATAAAAGAAAGCCCTCTTCAAAGGAGTTGGGCGAGTGATTTTCTCAACCATTAGGTGTCGCCCAAAGCATAATTCTCAGCTGTTGGCCTGATCATCTTGGGATCTGGATTGATTCATCTAAGAGCTATCATTGCTCTCTTGCCCTAAAAAGAAAATCATTGTTTTTTATTTATTATTATTATTATTTTTTTTTTTTTTGGTAATTTTAACATGGACGTCTCCTAGACTAAGATAAACGGGACTGTTGCTAGACTGTTTAGCTTCACCATCTTTGGAGGATTTACTCTTGTTTACTTCCAGAAATGATTTAAAACAACTGACAAAACATAGAAATAAATGAAGAAATGACATAAAACAAAACACTGGCCAGAAGCCGAGTTGTGGATAAATGTGTTAGGAATTCAAGATGAGGTAGTTATGACCACGAACAATTAACAGTGTGCTTGAATTTCCTTACCCTAAGGCAAAATAAAGCAGGGAAATTCAATACAGGAAGCCTTGATATTCGTGAGGAGTATGTCTCCTGATCTTCGAAAATCCTCAAGTTTTGTAATACCAGTCCAGAAGGTAATTTTCTCTAAGGAATTGGTATATGAGTGGGGACAAAGGAGCCACGTTCATACTGAATTCTGGGTGACTGGTGATTCTTCTCCGCTAGTAGCTAAGAGGTCCCCGCCCACTCCCCATCAGCCTTAAGGCTGTGATTGCATTTCTGGCCTCTGTACCAGGGGTCACAGGTGATCTTGGGTGTGTCCCGTCCACGAATACCAGGACTCTGCTCTGTTTTAAAGTTGAGAATTTTTATACAGTACTTCTGATGGCGACTTAGATGAGGAGAAAAACAGGACAGTGGAGTTGCTGTCTTCCCCAAAAATCCTGGCCGCCTTTAAAATATCAAATTAGTTGTAAAAAAAAAAAAAAAAAATTGGTCATCCCGGGATCCCGGGACAGTGCTATCTTCCTTCGCTCCATAAACTGATGTCCATGAATCTTTCACACAGTAAACCAAGTATCTTTGGTTACCTTAGGAATCATCTGCAGTTAGTGGATTTGCTCAGTGAGAACTGAAATATGTCCTATTGTGGGCTACAGATAAAAATCAAAATAATGTAGGACAGAAAGTGGCAACTTGCCAGCACTGAAAAACATTGCCTTAAACAGTTAAACACATCATTTCAAAAGACCCAGGGTAGTTTGTGCAACAGTAATTTCTGACCAGGTCCCAGCTAACGATATTTTGCATGTTAATAGCCCTTTTCCTCACCATTACATCACATATGGTCGAGTCAATTAGCTGCCCTTAAATTACCTCTGAGACACAGAGAGAACGTTAATATTGTTTATACAATTTACTGAAGGAGGAGTTGAAGCAGAGAGGAGGTAAGTAGCTTTGACAAGAATTATGGAATGGCCACGCAAGAGTAACATTTTGAGTTTCCTTACCCTTTCTTACTGACTGAGAAAGATTCCCAGCCTATTGCCATGCAAATAAGATCAAAATACGTGAGACATATCTTAGTGGTCATCCTGTCTAAAAGGCACAGACCCCCATTGGCAAGCAAGTACTTATCACTTGTTCCTCCATATCTTTTTTTTTTTTTTCTTTTTAGTTACATTTTGTTAACTCTGTGTCCCAGCTGTATCCCGCTCCCTCATTCCCTCCCCAACCCTACACTCCCTCCCTGGTCTCCTCCCTGCCCCTTTCCAAGTCCCCTGATAGGGGAGGACCTCCTCCCCTTTCATCTGACCCTGTTTTATCAGGTATCTTCAGGGCTGGCTGCAAAGTCCTCCTCTGTGGCCTAACAGACTGCTCCTCCCCTGGGTTGGGGGGGTGTCAAACAGCCTGCCCTTGGTTCCTCCATATCTTATCAGCCATCTATGTAGCATAGGTCGGTCCATGAAAGGATTAGCTTACACCTGGAAGTAGTCGGCATGAGTTGGCCTGGGATAATTTCTGAAGCCTTATAATTGGTTCTCCTCCTCTTTCCTATCTCCTTATGATAAACTAGAAGACAAATTTATTTACAAGCACAAATCTTACTATAAGGAGGTTTTCAAGAGATTTTTAGTAGGTGATTAAATACTTAACTGATGGAGACACTAAGAATTTCTGTGTTCTAAGCTACCATTACAATATTAATCTGAAACTAAAGTTAACTTTGCATAAAGTAAAACTATTTCAGAGGTAAAAATCCACATACGTGTGTGTGTGTGTGTGTGTGTGTGTGTATGTTTAAGTATGGACATGCAGAAGAGCTTGTGGCACTTCATTAAGGCACCTCAGTGGGCAGCTGCTCCATTTATACATCTTGTCCTGTCACCTACTGCATCAGGTGAAATAATAAGGGGACAGCAAGAACACTTCTCTAATCTTTTAAAGTCTAACGTTCATGATAGAGTGAAAGAATTACTCAAATTTAGTTCTCATTCCTTTGGGCCATGTCCTGGAGACCTTTGCTTTCCCTTCTTCATTCTTTTCTTTTTTGTACCTGGCTGAGGCGTGTGATCGTGGCCCCGGCACAGGCTAGGGTGTGCGATTATCTAGATTATGAAGTGGTTGAGGAAGCTGTACCTTCTCTGAGATGTTCCAACAGTAAATAGGATGCAGAGATGCATCCTACAAAATTGAAATCATCCACAACTGGGGTGCTAGGATTTCTGCAGCTCCTCTGTCCAAACAACGCCCCCGGCATAGTGGCTAAAACCAAATTTACCTCATTAGTGTTTCCTCTCCAGCCCCCAGCCAGTGATACTTTTGTGTCAAATCCGGAGGATTCCTCTGAGTAGTCACCTTGATATACCACAGCGGAGGATTGCCATTAACAAACTGGACTCAGAGCTTCATGACACCCTCACCTCCCGTTCTTCACCCTAGCCATCTTTTCCCTGACCTCGTCAGGGTTTTCGTCTTAGGTGGTTTTCCCTCACCACAGCCTCTCCAGGGTGTCCCTTTATTTGTAAAGTTCCCCAGTGTTCTTGTTGAGCTCTGCGCTACTCAATGTCTCTATGCTGCTTTAGTCACCTGCCTTCTTGATAGCTCTCCCTGAAAATGCATTGCTACCTTCAATGTCTCAACTAAAAGCTCGAAGTCTCTCCCCTGCTATTCCCAATTCCTCCCCATTGTCTCACCATGGTGGGCGGTATTGTCATCACATGGTGTTACCCTAGATTCCTTCCTTTCTCTTAGGTCACAAATATGGGGCATCTGTTTTCTTACCAGTCCTATCTTCAGACATGCACAATCGACTTCCTTCACTTTCACTTTCGCCACTGTAATTCAAGACACAGGGCAGTCCTTAAAAGGACGCAGCTAATATAGGATGATCAAGACACCCACACTTCAAAGGAGGCCACATGTGGACATCTTTTCCTGGCGGAGACTATAGAAGTTCTAAGTTTCAAAAATCAATTTCAGCACTGTTCAGAGAAGTGTAGTGAATAGTGAACCACCACCAGCCACCACCTGTCTGTGGCAGGGATTGGCTCGACATGAGGAAGCTAGTTTGGTTTCAGCCAGTGGGTGGAGGGACATTGTTTTCGAGGAGCTGCAGAAATCGCTGTCTCCTGAGCTACTGCCATAAGCCATTCTTCTCTCCCGCTTCCAGGCGGGAGTACTGCCAGAGAAGTCTCCACACAGCGTCTGGGAAAATATCTTTGATAAACAAGTTGGATCATGCCAATTGTTTAAACCTTCAGTGGATTTTTCACTTCTTTTAGATTAAAACTCAAAATTATTAGCATGGTCTACAAAAGCCTGCAGGGTCTGGGTCCTGGCGTTTTCACCAGCTTCTCCATTCACTCGTCCTCCTCCCCACTCCTCCACCCAAATTGCTCTCTGCTCAGTTCTTTAAATGCAGTAGGCTCACTCTGGGAAGCTATGCTCAGCTTCCCTGCTTGTGCGGAAGGCTCTCCTAGTTGCTCATGTGGGAGGGGTCTCCTTCGCCCTTCAGGGCTCTGGAATGTTATTCCAGAGAACTCCAATACATACAAGAAGACAGTGACTACACTGATCTTGTTTATCACAGTGGACTTAAAAAACCAGCACAGTGCTTGACACACACACACACACACACACACACACACACACACACACGCACACACACAAAAAAAAAACCCAAAAAAACAAAAAAAAACGAGTGCTTGGTGAATATTTGATAAGTGAATGAAAATCTGTTCCACAAATAGAAATGGGAGGCCTGGAACCAAGTCCCACTTGGAAAAACACTTGAGGGCAAAAGATTCACATTTAAAATCTAATCTGTCAAGAGTGACTTTGTGTCTGTGACTTGTATCTGTTTTGAGAGGGAAGATGGTGGTGAATTGAGAATGTCAGAAAATGGGTCTGAGGGGGAGAATGATGAAGGAAGAGGGAAGTAAGCATCAGAGAGCATTCTGGGAACAGTTCCCTGCTTTCCTAGTGGCTGATCAGGATGGAGAGGGGCAGATGGAAGCTCCGGGCAAGGGCAGATCAGTTCTCTTGAAAATCTACAGAAGCCCTTTCCTCATTAATCCTACCAACTGCTGGAAAGGCTTCATCCCTGTGGCCACTGACCACTGTGTGGCCACTGACCACTGTGCTGTGGAATGTTCTGATGAAGCTACAGTTAAAATAGATTCCAAATGTCTTAAACTATGTTGTGGGAGAAATGATCCTCTTCTTAACTTAGGATCACATTTCTTACTTTTCCTACTTTCATTTCCTTCAAGCTCTTATCTCTTCTAGAACACACACTGATCAATGCCCAAGTATACATTCTGATACGTAATACAGATTATGCACACACAGTTATTTTTGACTTAAAGGATATATGGTCTCTTATATTACCTTGTAGGAGCTCGGCAACATTAACAAATTAAATTCCACTTTACATGCTGAGATTGGGAAAAGAATCTCCTTGGGCTGGTGAGATGGTTAGGCAGGGAAAGGTATCTGCTATGTATACCTGGAGACCTGAGTTCAATTCTTGGACCCCATGGAAAGATGGAAGAAGAGAATCAACTCTACAAAGTTGCCTTGTGAGCTCCATAGGCACTCACACATAGGCACACACACATGCACATACACACATGAAAACTTCCTTGTAAACCTCTTATATACAGGGTCTGTATTTCAACATCTTGTTTTACGAACTATCACCAAAACAATAGCAACCCAGGATCTGACCTGCTGGGAATACAGTGCCTGTTGCAGTAAATCAGTATCTATTTTTTTTCAGATGGCTTTTAACTTCAGTAAAAAAAAAAAAAAAAAAATTCAGTGGTAGGACACTTGACTGCTAGACAGGGAGAGTTGATATTAGCCTTTGCTGAGGATTAAGGTGGGAGGAGCTCTCAAAAGGGACCCGAGATTGTGGCAGGAGAAAGAGAGCCTGCCTTCTACTCCTACTTCACCAGAGATAGCTACCAGGCCTGTAGCTTGGCCTCACTGTTGGCCAGTTTCTAAATTCCTGGGTTGCTACATTGCTCTTTCCCCTTGGCACACAGCTCAGGCACAGGGCAGTCCGAGTGCCTGCCTTTTAGATCATGATGTTCAATTTAAGAACATAATAGCAGCAGTATTTCTGCTTGGTACCACGACTAACACCACTAACTGTGCTTGCTGAGGGATGAGGCACACTGACCAAGGTGCCAGACACCGTGAACTGCACTCACATACAAACTGACACTTTTCACAGAGAGTGGACCTGAGGCACGAAGGGCAGGAGACTAGTGAAAGGCTGCACAGCCAAGCCAGTAGGTGGTGGAGAAGGGTGCTGAATGGCTCCCTTACCATGTTCTTGCTCAATGCCTCTGCTATCTCTGGTTGTTATTGAGAAATGGGGGCTCATCTGTTCTTCTGGAGCGTTGAACAGAGACTTTGCTTGGGAAGTGGCTGTCTGAAGCTGATTTTTGCTTTTCCTAATGGAGACTCTGAAATGTCATTTATCTGAACATTGGACTCAGGCAGACAGTCATTAGGGTGAGAGCACTGAGCTGTGAAAATGCTGGAACTATGGGCAGGATTCAACAGACAATAAACTTAGATCTTTTGGAGGCAGGGGTAATGCTATATATTTGAAGCTATTCTTGCCACTCCCTGGGCCAGGACTGAGTTGAAAATACTCTTGTTAGATATTAGGAACACTGAGTTTGACACACAAATTCTCAAATTCTCTTACATCTAACTGGTTAAAATTGTCCTGCAAAGTGATGCAATACACTTTTCCTCTACAGATGCCTGGGCTTAGAGAATACTGATGTGACTGTATTGGAAACCGTTTGCTTCTAATTTAGAATATCAGAGAAAATAGAAATACAGTTAAGATCAAAGATCATCAATACAGAACCATTTGGTTAAAAAAAAAAAGCTTTGCAGTGATTGTGTTCAAAACATATAGGTTCATTTGTATCTGTTTAACAATCACTTTTTTGTAACAAAATATAAATAGGAAAATGTATGTATGTCAATTTCCGGAACAGATTAATTACTCTGTTGTATTTCTGCTTTCTAAAGCACCATTTACAGTCAGGAGCTATTGTTACTGTCTCTTAGACTTTCACTGTCAGAAGGTGTAAACTAGGTGTTATAACATTGTAACTTTTAAAGTGGCGCTACTTGCTTACTGAGGCATAACGTTCATGCTCATTTTGAAAGCATGAATCAAGGCACCATTTCAGCAACTCCCAAAGAGAAAGGCAATTCTTGGAGAGGGCCAGGGCGCCTAATGATGGAACTACTACCCAGTCACTGCTTTGTAGGAGCTGGTACTTGGCTGTTCATATCATGTGCATTACCTTGAAGTCCTCACAGCACTCCCGAGAAGTATGGTGCTGGAATCCCTCTCCCACTGGTTAGAGAACTAGAGTTTAAATAATTCAGAAGTTTGCCAGCACCTCTCAGCTAGTAAGTGAGGGAGGAGGGGGGCATGACTGTCATGCAGAGCCCAAGGCTAAACCTTGACTCTATTCTAATCTTTCTGAACAGAGCACGCAGAGATGCTTTCAATGCTACCAAAATGCAAACACAGACAAACAAACAAACTACCACCATCAACAAAAACCCTTAATCACTTGGTAAAGTAGCTTATGCCTGGAACTAGAGCACTTGGGAGGCTGAGGCAGGATTGCAGCAAGTTTGAAGCCAGTTTTGCAAGTTTTAGGCAGCATATAGCACAAAGAATGACTCTGACTTGAAAAAAAAATTCCCCTGAGGTAGTAGAAAAGTCATGACACACACACACACACACACACACACACACACACACACACACACACACAGTGTTAATAGAATGTCCCCTAAGCATTGGCTGGAAGTTAGGCTCCAGAGAAGGAAGGTGAAGTCAAAAAAGCATGGGGCAGCTCCTCAGGATTTGGGAGCTAGTTGAAAAAGTCACATTGTGGTGGGTAGAGAGCCCTGCCCTGCTTGTCTTCAGGAAGAGTCAGGTCAGCAACTTGTGGAGGTATGAACTGGCAAGCCTTGCCTCTGACTCTAGTTCTGTCTCATGAGAGAACTTGGCAAGTCACAAAGACATTCTCAGCCTCCATTTTTCTTGGCAACATGGAACAAAACCCCTTTTATTTTGTTCCCAGCTTGTGAAGATCAAATCAGGGATATAGTCCTTGATGTTCACACGTACACTGCCTAGCTATTAAAATGGTCATTCAAACCGAGATTTTTAAACTGAGGAAAAGGTGTGGGTTGACACTTTACCAAGATGGTGTATGGGTAGTGAATAAACCCAGAAAAAAAAAACATGGCCAATGCCATTAGTAGGAAAATGATAGCTAAGTTTTTAGGGGGAAGCCACGTCTGTCCCTACTCTTGTGGCTAGAATGGAGCAACAGCAACAGCACAGCTGAAAATATGACTGCTCAACCCTTCCTGGATTTCTAGTGCTAATGAATAGCTACTTAAGAGAGTAGTTTGGCAGTTGGCTAAAAACTGAACTTAGTTATCATCCAACTGATTTGTCTCAGTAGGATAAAAATTTACACTCACATAAAAACCTTTGTGTAGATTTTTTATTGTGACTTATATTTTTATGATGAATTTTACCGCCAATGAAACAGCACAGATGTCCACCAATAGATAAACACAGTGGCATTATTCAGTTGTGAAATGAAGCAAATTAATCATACACCCCAAAACACAAGTAGACCTCAAACGCATTAAGATTTGAAAAAAAAAAAAAAAAGCGCCTGATTCAGAAGGCGATAGAGTATGTAGCTGGCCCTATTTATCTGATCTTCTCGAATTGGCAAGCTCAGTAGTGGTTTCCAGGAGCTGTCTGTGGGAGGAGCTTGGCGGAGGCGAGACTAGGGTGACATTAGAGGTTGTAGAACTGTTCTGTATTTAGATCATGATCGTGATAACTGTTATTTTCTTGTTTTAAAGTAAGTGCTAAACATTATGTCTTTGACTATTTCATACACGTCCATCATGCATAATGGTTGGTACTTCCTCCCGACACTTTCATCCCCCTTTTACCTCTATCGACACCCCCTCCCACCCCTTCCCACCCTCATTTATAATTTTTTTCTTTTTGTTTGGTTACCTCTCAAATGTAAACAGGAGGATCTGTGTGATCACTGACCTGGGACTAGCCATTAGAGCCTAGTGGGGTCACTAGTGGATACTACACGTAAGACGTCCATGACTCCCCCTTTCCCTGAATCTGTCAGTAGGGAATACTTCAGCGATGGGATGGGCATCTCTAGTCTTCCCCTCTCCATCCAAGGCTGACCAACTCTGGATGGGACCATTCTTGTGCAGAGCCGGTACAGTCAGCCATAGTTGATGGGAGCTCATTATTGCGGTGGTGGAGGGAGACTAAGATGACTTTAGATGTTGTAGAGCTATTGTTTACTGTTGTTTTTGTGGCACTTTTCAGGTAGCTCAGTCTGGCCTTGAACTTGCCATGTAACTGAAGATGACACTGAACTCTTGATCCTTCTGCCTCTGCCTTCCTCGTGCTGGGATGTCAAGTCTGGCGGTGATAATATAATTTTACGTGGTTTAAAAAAACCTCACAGATATAAAAGAGGGTACATTTTCTTGCGTGTGAATTACATCCCAATTTTTTAAAAATGGGAAGAAATAGCCCCGAGGAGCTGTATGAAGGCAGGTGAAGGCCTCAGGTTGTACCATTTGCACACGTTTCTTCCGCTGCTTGGCTTAGAAACTTCCTTTCATGTCTTTCACCACAGACCAAGGTAAGCTTCAGCCCAAGAAACTGATGATAAATTCCAAGTTTACAGAGCTAGAAGATCTGAATCAAAAGGTTTTTACTTCAATCTTTAGAAGGTTCTTCTAATCTCAAAGCCTTTCAAGTATCATTTCCTTCATTATAGAAATATAGCCCTGTCGGAAGCAGCAGAGAGCTGAAAATTATCAATCCTGGGAACCTTTTTTTTTTTTTTTTGAGTGGGAGAACTGATGGTAACCAGTCATTGCTACATCCTGCCAAAGGTGGAAGCGGAAGTAACTCACAGGGTACACTCCCAACTCTTACTAAATTCACACCCATCTTCAAATAGTCTTCCTTAGAGGCATTTGGCTCCTCAGTGAATGTTCATGGACAGATTCAGGAGCAAGACGAAGGGTAAAACCCTTCTAGGGTAAAGCCCACACTGGATATGCAACCGGTGATTCTTTGCCAATATGTCCACAGGAGACAAAGAGTGTGCCCCTCTTTTAAATATGTTGGCTTGTTTGAAAAGGAAAAAAGTGGGAGTGGGAGTGAAGCCTTTTGTCTGGGGCCAGCCCATGCAATCTTGGTATCATATCTAAGCAAGGCTGTCCCAAAACAATTTAATTCTATAGCCAGCGCTGTTATTTATTTTCATTCTCTTTTTCTATGCATGTTTTACCTGCATGTATGCTTGTGTAACGTGTGTGTAGTGCCGAGGGAGGTCAGAAGAGGGCGTGTGGTTCCCTGGAACTGGACTTGCAGGCAGTTGTGTGCCTCCGTGTAAGAGCTCGGAATGGAACCTGGGTCTTCTGGAAGAGCAGCCAGCCTGTGATCTTCATTGCAGAGCCATCTCCTCAGTCCCAGCAGATTTACTTTTAAAAGCCTTTCTTTTTCTTCCTCACCCCTTGACCCAGAACCTCGCTTCTCTATTCGTCTTACTTTTTAAATTCAACAAATTCAGCCTCTACATTTTGTGTTATATTTTGTGCACTGAAAATGGACTCGCATTTCCATCTTCACGGGCCTTTCCACCATAGTGCAAGAGACAAGAACAAAACAAAACAAAACAAAAGCCAAATAACTGATGTGCAAATAGGTACTAATGGAAAGTCTGATACAAATAGGTGCAAAGAGGAAAGATAAAGTTTAGGCAATGGGAGTGTGGGTGCTGATTTAGATGGGGATGGGGGTGGGGTGGGGAAGGTGACATTAAGCAGGTACCTGAATAAGGAAAAGAAGCAGGTATGTGGTTATTCAGGCCACAGGCATTCTCTGCAAAGACGATGAGGAGACAAAGTTTGGTGTGCGCAAAGAACAACCAAGACTGGACAGCAGAGGAGGGGACAAGTGAAATCCCACTGGGCACTAGTAGTGGATTTCATTCCAAATGCACTGGAAACCACTGAACAGTTTCAGGCAGAGAAATGGCCTTTTAAAAGGCTAATGTGGCTTTTCTAATATCCCTTCATGATAAAAACATAACTAAGGGTATATGTGACAAGCCTTTAGCTAACATTATGCTGGAAGGGACAAAATGGAGAACCTTTCCTCTAAAATCCATAAGGAGAAAAGGGTGCCTATTCTTTCTACCTTTACTCAATATAGTGCTCAAAGTCTTAGGTAGCACAGCAAAATGAGAGGAAGAAGTAAGAAGGGTATAAGTAGGGGAGGGTGGCAGATTATCTGCATTTTCAGAACACCGGACCCCAAACTTAAAAGACACCAGAGATTCTACCAAAAGTCTCTCAGGTTTAAGAAGATAAAAGAAGCAGGTTTCAAAATCAACAAACAAAAATTAGTGGCTTTTCTAAACACATACAAACTTTCTGAGAAAGAAAACAGCAGAAAAACACCATTTACAGCTGGAATTTTGGCATATGAGGCTAATCTCAGAACTCAGGGGGCCAAGGAAAGAAGATTGATTGCCTGGAGTTTGGGGCTAGCCTGGCATGCATAGTGAGTTCCAGGACAACCTGGACTGTTGTGTAAAGTCCTGTCTCAAAAACCAAGAAACAAAATTTAAATCCTATTTATAACAGTTAAAATATATGTAGGAACTAGGCAGTGGCGACACATAACTTTAAATCCCAATACTCAGGAGGCAGACACAAGCAGATCTCTGTGAGTTCAAGGCCAGCCTGGTGTATAGAAGGATATGTAGGATAGCCAGGGCTACACAGAGAAACCCTGTCTTGAAAAAAAAAAGTAGGAATAAGCCTAATCAAGAGGGTAAAGGAATTCTATTATAAAACCTTAAAACACACAAAAATAAAAAAGTCAAGGATTGGCAGAATTAGCATTATATAAATGACTACATTAAAATCAATTTACATATTCAAGGAAATTCCCAATTAAAATTCCAATGGTATTCTTCATTAGTTTAGGAAAAAAAATACTAAAATTCTCAGGGAAGTATAAAAGATACTCAATAACCAAAGCAATCCTGAGCGAAAAGAACAATGCTGAAGGTATAATACTTTACAGAGCCACAGTAACAAAAGAGGATAGTTTTGGCCCAAAAATGGACATACAGACGAAAGAGTAGACTAGACGACCCAGAAATAAGCCAAAAATATACATGGTAGAAAAGACAGCATCTTCAACAAGTGGATAGCTACCCTCAGAAAAACAAAAGTAGAGCCTTGTCGCTCACTCTGGTGACTGCTTTCTCTGGCCTGCAGTGTTTTAGTTTCATGAGGTTCCATTTGCCTGTTGCTGGCCTTCCTTTCAGATCCACTGGAGTCTAACTCCAAATGGAATGAGTCTGAAGACCTGAGCCTCTGAAACTGCCAGAGGACTAAGTGGAGAAAAGACTTCAAGGCACAGGAAGAACTTTATAAGGAGGACTCAGAAAATTAAGACACTGCATAACCACGAAAATCAGTCACCAGAGTAAAACTACCAATTAATACATAACCAACTGAGTTTAACAGAGGGTTCTCAAAAACCAAACCAAACCAAACCCAAGTTACCAATAAATAAATGAAAAACAGTCTACATCTTTAGCCATCGGGAAAATGCTAAGATTCCATTTCACTCTAGTTAAGAAAACAAACAAATAAACAACAAAACAACAACAACAATAAAATAACAAATGCTGGCAAGGATGTGCATGGTGTGTGTGTGTGTGTGTGTCTGTGTGTGTGTGTATATGTGTGTGTGTGTGACATAGACTGTGCCATCAGGGGAGCTGGCATGGAATTGGTGAGGTGGAGTGTGTTCAAACCCCAGAAATCTCAGACTTGACACCTGCTAATGTTAAGAACCACTCCCTCCTTATTCTGAGCCCACATGCCCTGGCACACACAGCTAGGACCCTCTACTCCAGAGGTTCTCCAGGTGGTCCTAGAGCCCAGCACCTAGAATAACTCCCCATGCAAATGGAGCATCGCCAGCATCCTAGCCCCAGCCAGTGAAGTGCATTCACCCGGAAAACCCCTTCCCACTCCCCAAGGTTCATATAGTTCTTGTTCACCATGGAGTAAACACATGCATAAGTTGTGTCACTAAATATCTAAGAGTTGCTGTTTTACTAGGAGAGCTCTGCGCTAGGAGAGCTATAACGCCAAAATCCTCGGAGAAGTCTTTTTCACCCCCACCCCCAGCACTCCCAGCTGACCTGCCAACCCAGCTGTTCTGAGAGAGAGCAAGAGAGAGAGAGAGAGAGAGAGAGAGAGAGAGGAGTGGGGGCAGATACAGAAGAACAGAGAGATACAGAGACAGAAAGACAGAGAGATAGAGACAGAGAGAGGAGAGAGAAGGGGAGCGGAGGTAGAGAAAGAGGAACAGAGAGACACAGAGATATTTATTCAGCACAAAGTAAGATGAAATTATGTTATTTGTGGGGTCAAGGATGGAATTGGAAATCATTACGCTAAGCACAATAAACTAGACTTAGAAAAAACAAATATTGCACATTTTCTCTCATATGCAAAAATCTAGATTAAAAAATGACATGAAAGCAGAAAAGTGACTATGGGGGAGGGGACGGATAGCTAAAGAAGGGAGAGTGGGAGAGAAGACTGAGTAATAGGGGAAGAAAGACACATTTAGTAGTATCTTTTCTCTCATGCAGAATCTATCATCTGTCTATCCATCTGCCTGTCTGTCTATCTATCTACCTATCTGTCTGTCTATTAATCTATCTATCATTTATGAAGAGAGACTATTTGGGAAGAGGAAGGGCACAGGGGTGGGGGTGCAAGAAAGGCCAGTGGAGAGAAGCAAATACGATCAAAATACAATGCTACCTACGCATGTATAAAATAAGGCACTGTGTTCTACACTGACTGACATCAAGAAGGCCAGTGGCTGCTGCACGCAGAACAGATTGCAGATGGCATCGAACCTGATGAGGAAGCAGCTGTGGTAGCTCAGGCAGGAAATGCAGTGCTTGGACCTGGCTGGTGAAAAGAGACCAGATTCTCGGTATCTCTGTGAAACACACTTTGCAGACTTGCATGAGGCCCCGAGAGATGAGTTAGGCACACTTGGTGCCTTCAAGGGCTTAGGGTCCTGCTTCAGAGCCTGGGACTCCCGGAGGCAGGGATAGAGTGTGCAGTGTGGGAGGAGGGATTTATACGTGGGGTTCTAGGAAGGCTTGAGTTTGTTTGGAGGCACAGCCCACCAGACACAGAGAGTCGGGAGTGTGTTTCAGGAGTGGACTCAGAAGGCAGAGCTCACAGTATGCGGTGGATGTGAAAAGCAGCAAAGGCAGCAAAGACCAGGGAGCTTGGAAGGCAGGTGGGGACTGAGAAACTTTACCGAGACAGTGGAGAGCCAAAAGGCTTTTAAAGAGGAAACTAAGAAGGGTAAATTTTTCCTCTTTATCTAAAGAGGTGAGTCAATCCACTGATATGGACAAATAGATTGTCCTTCAATTAGAACTTAGTAAATGGGTGTTGTTTCTGTTCGAGCACCGTGTCATTTTGGATCCTTTTTGAGCAACGAATCTTTTTGTTTTATTGGTATAGGCAAGGAGAAGAACGATCTGTGTTTAGGTGGAGAAATGAGATTAATCTTGTAGTTAATTAAAATTGAGCATCTACGCCACTGCAGGCAGGGTACGAAGTCAGCACTCAAGAACTGGGCATGGGGAAGTGATGTCCTTGGCATTATGGGGCTTACTGTAAGAGGCAGACGAGGGTGAGTGGGATGGAGCACAGTGTATCACAAAAGGAAAGTTGAAAGAGAAAACACTGCAGAAGCATCTCATGCAGGGCTAACTTGAGGGGCTCCAGGAGGCCTCCCCCAGGAGACAACCTTAAGTGAAGGTTGGCTACAATTTTATCTAGCAGGAGAATCATCTCTCTCATCTTAATTAGCATCTCTGTTAAGTGGGTCCTTGCAAACAGCATGCAAAGAGATAAACCCACTCTCTCATTTTACACTAACATCAAGCTTTTCATCAACACTCCAGGGTGAGGTGTGGAGCGACGGGCGATGAAGCTGTGCTGGGCCTTCCTCATTTTGCAGAACGCAGAACTGTGAGGTGGGTCATGCAGGTGTCAGCGAATCACTAGAGGGCTGAAACCTTGGTCATCAAAACAAGTGTCAGATCATTGGCACGGAGGACCAAACAGAACTATTGATGAAGAAGTGATACCAAGTAGGAGTCATGGCCACAGGCTGGTGGGCTGCCCAGGTGAGCATTGCGTAGGGCAGGGCTGGAAACACTGGACACTCATAGGCAGTGGGGAATGAACCAGGGGTCCTAAGAGACACTTCAGATTTCAGCTCTTATGACAGTGGGCAACAGGACCGTAAAAATGATGGAGGATACAGATTGGAGGTCAGACAGGTTCACATCTATCTGGCGACACCATTCCAGAATCACCTATTTTCTTTATCCCTCTAGACAAGTGATCATAATGCCAGGTGGGTGGGGGGGGGTGTTGACGGAAAAGGCCTTGAGTCTGCCTGGCTTTAGAAAGAGGAGTTTTGTCTGTCTTCTGATGTAGCCTGTCAGAGAGTTTTTATACTGCCATATTGTTTGTGTGTACAGGTGTGTGTGTACGTGTAAGTATGTGTGAATATGTAACAGTGTATTTTAAGAAGTAGACCCTCGATCTTCATCACCACCTCCTCAGAGAAGCACACTCATCTCTCCTAGCTCTTATAAACTAGTTGTTCCCTGTTTTCTTTCCCCTTTTGTCATGTTTGCTGTAATTTACTTATGAACTCCTAAGATGCATCAGAAAGATGCATCTTACCACTTAAAGACGGCCTGAATGAAGAGCAGAGGTGGGAGCATCACAAGGTTAAGGCCAGCTTGCCTGACTCAGAGCTGACTCAGGCTGACACTGTTTCAAAACACAATGTGAAAAGCGAGCTGGGGCTGCAGCTGTGTGCTAGAGTACTTGAGCAGCATGACAAAACCTCGGGCCCAATCTCCTGTACCCCAGAGCCCAAAGCAAATGAATCAGCCAGAGACTGTTCATTCGTCTTTCTTCAAAGCTGGGCCGCAGCCGACATTAATAATTGAAAGACGAACCTGCACGTTTGAGGTTTATGTGTGTATTTCATGGATATGTATAGCTGCAGATGTGTATGTATCCATAGCTACAAGACATCATTTAGTGTTAGAAATCTCAGGATTAGCCAGACTTTATTATGGCACTATGTTATTAAATTTTTAAAAAAGTAAGGCTGTAATTACACTGCATAAGATTTGTGGGGAAAATTTTTTATAAGAATTTCTAAACTCTTGGTCCTCCAAGTGTCACCCTTTCAGCAGCATGCCCCGGGGCAGCTGCAGGAAATACAGATCCTCAGCTTCCACACTTTCACGCCACTGGCCTCCTGAGTGAGAATGCAGGTTTGAGCGCACGCCTCAGCAGTTCACTGGGCCGTGAAGATGGAAGGTGTTAGCTGTATCCTGAAAGCCATGGTAGTGGTCAGATTGCCCTGAGGGCAGGAGGGGATGGTTGAGTGGAAGCTGAGGAAAGAATGGACGGCTGGGACCAGTGTTCTGCAAGTGGAGAGTCGATGGAGAATGAGAAAGTCTAGCCTCCACTGCTTAGTTTTGGCTTCTAAACCCCAAAGAGAGCAGGTGGTTTTGTTTAGTGGGTTTCTGAACTCAGCGTAACACCTGCTTCGATAATGCAGCCAGCAGCACCACACGAAGACGTTCGGAGGATGGATTCCTCAGGATGGTGGAAACCAGGCCTTGACTCTCTCATCACTGGACAGTGGTACCCAGGCTACGTGCTTGCTTTCTAAGTTACACAAAGGATTCTAATATTCACATATGAGGTTAAAAATAAAACTTACATTAGTCAGTTAGCTACTGTCCTAACAAGCAACTCAGAGTCTATACATCCAGTCCGTACAATCCTGAGACTTTTCCAGCTGGGTCAGACACTGTAGCGAGTACCTACTTTGTCCTTTCCTTCCCGGCAACACCACAAGAAAGAGTGATGTGAACTCTGGGCGGGAGGCAGGGGGATCCCTAAAGCTTTGCTGATGAGTCTTAGGTTCAGTGAGAGGTTAAAGGCAGAGGGGGCTGGAGAAATGGTCCAGAGGTTGGGACTGTTTCCTGTCCCTGTCAAGGACCCAGGATCGGTTCCCTGCACCCTATCAGGCAGCTCACAACTACCTGTAATTCCAGTCCCACGGTATCTGATGCCCTCTACTGGTGTCCACGGGCTCTGGCATACATGTGTTACAGGTAAGCTAACATATAAACACATCAGTAAATCTTGCAAGATAAAACAACAGAGGAGAGGGTCCCAGGAAAGACGCCTGATACCGACTCCGCCTTCCACGTGCACACATGTCCTCTCCTTCCACCTGTGCATACAGTTCTCCACAGCTACATCTCCACCCACACAAAAAAAGAACTGACATGGGCCCTTCCCCAGAGAGTTAAAACACCCTGATCCCCGGCCCCAACCGAAGATCCTAAATTGCAGATTTAATTATTAACGGGGGAATAAAAAGTCATTCTAGCATGACTCTCTTAAGAAAACCATTTATTCAGATCCTCACATGCCAGTGTGGAGGGTTGGTGGAGGAGACAGAAGATGTTACCATTGGATTCCTGCCTTCCCTGCTTTCATGTACCCACAGCAAATGTCTTCCTGACTCGGTGAGAGCCAAGAGCCCTCTTTACTCACACTGCTGTGTGTTCTAGGTCAACGGAAGGACCAATTGCAAGAGAAGAATTCTGTTCTTTGTCAACTGGAAAATTAAAAACCCCCTTCTCTAGCCGTCCTTAGTCGCTGACCCTCGGCAGGCAGGCAGCATGGATAATCTTTCTTTTCCCTCCTTCCAGCGCTGTTATTTTGTGGCCCTTCGGAGCAGAAAGGAAAAAAAAAAAAACATTTTCTATTCATGCCTTCTGTTGAATGTACCTGGCACTTTGGTGCTAAACAGGCAATAAATCATAATAAATGGAAATGGTCGCCCATGGCATGATCTGATCGAGTCGTTTAAATGGCCACTTTATGTTGACAAAAGGCATGGTGATTATGGCAGAGGAATTCAAAGGTGCCGGAAACAAATGAACTAGAGAAATTGCCTGAGAAATGTGAGTGGTTTCCAAGGGCGATGGCCTCTGTTCATGGCTGCTCAGCCTCAAGACCCATGGGCCCCAGCGGATGAGTATCTAAGGCGCTGCTAATTCCCCTGCCTCGAACACTGCCCTGTTGCCTCAGCCTCAAACTGGCCATCTAAACCTGTGCTTCTGAGGGACAAGCCTCTCAGTGGCCTGTTGAGTCTGCTCTGCGCTCTGAGAGATTAATCCTCACAGGGGTGTGTGAGTAGAGGCGCTCAGAGGGCAGCTTCCAGGCCTCTTGCTGTTCTAACACAGGCCTGGCCAGGGAAGTCATAATCAACAACAATCGTGGATGCAAACAGACTGCTTCGGCTAGAGCGTTCTGGGGACACACTGTGATGCCCCACTGGGGCTGCTGAACGGGGGCTATTTTTGAATATGTTCTCCAAATGAACACGACGGGAGGAAAAGGCGCTTGTCCATGGGTCATGTTGTAAGCCTTTTCTGCTCTATGCTCAGAGCAGAGGATAAGTGAAGGAATGGGGTGAAAAGCAGCCACGTGACCCCTGCCGGCTTCCAGTCACACAGCTGTCCTTCGTTTTGCCCGTGTTGGCCATGTCACCTCTCCCGGTAGCATGCACCATGAATAGGTAAGAGAGGCTAACTCGGGGAGGCACTGGGGCTCTTTTGTTACCTTGTCTGTGCAGGGGTCCTAGATTAAATTTCAAGGCTTAGAATTAGGGTGTCTCTCTTGCACACACATGGTGGGCCACCAGCCGCCTGCAGACGGCTCATTGTTCTCCCTTGAGTCACAGACGGGTCCAGCGATGGCTCGGATGACTGCTTAGGGTGTGTTGGAGGGAGAGGAGAGAGAGGTGACTCAGACTGCTTTCAAGTTAGTCCCTTAGACGGTGTGTGCTTTCTGATGGAAAGACGAACCCACCCAGAACGCTGACTCAGAGACTTGCCGATCGCGGCGGCATGGTGACAGGCATTACTTATTTCTGCCAGGCCTGCGGTCTGCTTGCTCATCAGCCTGGCTCTTACCAACTCAGGAGGCTGGCACTTGGAGAGGGAGCTGGTGGGCTGAGATCAGAACCTACAGACCCCACAGCCTGCTGGTCCTTGGGGGAGCTCCCTTATTCATTTTTTTAAAGTAAGCTTTCTTATCCGCTCTCCCTCACTGCCAGCAACTACTCAGAGAGCTTTCTGGGGGGGGGGCGGGGAATCAGGGCCGGGCATGGAGGAAACCATGCCTGAGAGACTCCCCTAGATCAGGGAATATAGTGTTATGGGGACCAGTGGAAAAGAAAGGTCCAGTGGGACTGATCTTTTTACCAGGGGCATTTTCTTTCTTTCTTGCCTTTCTAAAACGTGGTCCCATACAGCATACACTGGCCTTGTGCTTGCTATGCAGCCAGAGGTGGTCCTGAACTTATGATCTTCTGGCTTCTACCTCCAAAGTGCTGGGTCATGGGCCTGCATCACCACCACCCTGCTTAAGCACAGGCCATTTTCAAAGGTCAAAGGAGGATTCAATTTGGAGGCAAGGGCTCTAAGCTTCTCCTTCTGACCTCAACTAGTACAATGTGCTTTCTTTAGTCTTTCTTCCTCTATGGGAAAGATTGACCCTGCAGAGTAAGCTTACATCAGAAAGACTTTGCTTTTGTTCCCAGTTGTTGAGGTCTCTGCTCTTTGGCTATCCTCTCAAGTTTGACGAATTACGCCAAGAGGAACAATGTGATAGTTTTAAAGTAGTAAAACGACACCTCTTTTCAGCCATTCAGATATACGTGAGGTAGAGGCAGGAGGATCAGGAGTTCACGTCACCTCTGGCTGTAGAGCATGTACTTCTTACCTTTGAGGCCCAGAGGCAAGGCAAGTTGGTTACTGCTCTGTAGGTCAGTATTCTCTGTAATGGGCCACAGTGTGCTTGAATTCTGTATATCTCATGCTCAGGAAGGTATAGGCCGTACCGTGTTGTAGGGAAGGGTTTAAATGTTCGGACTTTGAATGATACAGGTTCTGCTCCCTGATCATCTTCCCCAATGGGGCAGGTCACCAAAAACTTCTACACTTTTCTTTGCTTAGTAAAGTGAAAGGGTTGATAGACAGCTCCGGCCTCCTTGAGTCACTGTGAGATCCGAATGAACGGAAGAGGTTAAGGCATCCTGTGGAGCACCTGGCACACAGTTAGGAAGCAAAGGCTGTTGTTTCTGGGGGTTGTCAAAAAAAGGGCTACCTGACAGGCCCTCCAAAGGCCTCAGGTGGACTAACGCTCATGGAATTATCCCACACGAGTGAGCTACGTGCAGATGCGAAGTACAGAAACTGGGAATGTCTGCTTATGCACAGTGGAGCTGTCTGACAGTGGAGCTGTCTGACGCAATTGCCAGAATCTGACACTCAGGGTGTCGGCAATACTACAACACAGACACCATGCTGGGACACCAGCACCCCTGAAGCGGGCTTTTGAATCAGGCCAGCAGGGCACGACGACAACAGAAAGAACAGCATCCTCTGAGGCCAGAAGTTGGGTTCAAGTGCATGGTCTACTGCTTCCTACCCGGGAGACCTCTGGGCAAAGCATACCATCGCTCCAGGCCTTCCTTTCTTCACCGCTAAATGTTAACCTCCTCCACCACCTTCTTTATAAAATGGTCTTGTAGGAGACACTGAGAGAAAAGCTTTATGCAAGTACAGAGCAAGGACTTTTTCTCGTTTATATCGCTTTCTGAGAAAAGGACCACCGTTATTTTGAATGTGTTTTCAAAATTGAAATTTCTATAAAAGGCTGCAGACTCTCTCCCCGTGTGCTCAATGGCCCTGTTGTTCAGTGAGGAATTTGGGCTGGGAGGCCTCTGCACAGCGCCGTGAGCTCTCTGGAACTGCACGCTGGCTTTAGCAGGTAACACGAAGTTACACTAGGATGGGTTGCAAGTCTTAGAAACACAGCTGGCTTCTTGATCTCTGGGGGTGGAAATATTGACCAAAATTACTGACAAAGCTGGATTCTGGATACAGGGTGTCTCGGAGGATGGCCTGCCAGTGCCTTCCCCCTTTTATGCATTTAAGCCTGAATGAGTCAAGTAAGTCAAAGCAATTTTTAACGGCTGTGTGGCCAATGTCTTCACGGTCAACATTTGACACAGTTGTTTGCGCAGGATGAGTGAAGACCAAGCCTCTTTTTTTTTTTTTTTTTTTTTTGGCAACATCTCTCCCTGGGTCACAGAAAATTTGTCCACAATGTGCCAAAGGAAATAGTTATAAATATTGGAGGTCTAAGCTTCAAAAAGTTAAGAGAATGTGCTTTTGATATAATTATTAGATTTATTAAGCTTATTTTTCCTAAACTCTTAACAGGAAGCAAATTCAGGAAATATGGACACAGTGACTACATCAGGACAGTTACTTGTGTAGAAATCTTTCTTATCCCTTTCAAGTTCATGCTAATTCTTCTAATTCTTTCATCTTGCCAGGGTAGCTTGATTGGAGGTAAATGGGGAAAGGTATGCTTTTTGCTCTAATGTGTCTCTATTATGAGGATGTCTTTATTTTATTATTTTATGGGAAACTTCCATTAAAATAATGTGATTTCTCTCTCTCCCAAATTTACAGTTCTATTAATGTTCTCTTTTCAGGACCCCAATTTCCAAGGGCATTCTCTCTCTTTATAGGTGTGTTATCAGTTATTTCTAAGTGGATATCTTGCTGCCTTTAGTAGTATGTGTGTACAGAGGGAGGGAGAGAGAGAGACAGAGAGAGAGAGAGGAGAGAGAGTAAGCATGCGATATCTGTCACGTAGAGGTCAGAGGACAACTGTGGGAGCCACTTCTCCCTTTCTACCATGTAGTCCCGGGTATTGGGCTCAGACTGCCAGGCTTAGCAGCAAGTACCTTTTCCCAGGAACCATCTCCTTGGCCAAGAGCCATGTTTAATCTTTCCTCCTTGTGATTTAAAGATTTATTATTTTAAAATTACGTGTATTTGTCTGTGGGTATGTTCACAGCAGTGCCAGTGCCGGCGGAGGCCAGGGGAAGGTGGTTGTGGCTACTTGGTGAGGGGACTGGGAATTGACTGTGGGTCCTCTGTGAGAGCAGTGTGTGTTTCCTGACCTCTGAGCCCTCTCTCTCCAGCCTCGACATGTTTAATCTTAGTGGGGGATTATAGTACAGTTTTTATATTTGTCTTATTTTTATCACAGCATTACAGAAGACTGATTGGTATGGGAATAATTAGTTCTCTCCCTTGACAAATATTTTGATTTGGAGTGCCTATTAGATAGAAGAACAGAGTGTCAGTGAAATAAAGTAGCGGGGGCTGGAGAGATGGCTCAGAGGTTAAGAGCACCATCTGCTCTTCCAAAGGTCCTGAGTTCAATTATCAGCAACCACATGGTGGCTCACAGCCATCTATAATGATATGTGGTGCCCTCTTTTGGCATGTAGGCACACATGCAGGCAGAACACTATACATAATAAATAAATCTTAAAAAAAAAAGAAAGTAGCATGCACACTCCTGTGTGTGTGTGTGTGTGTGTGTGTGTGTGTGTATAACATGTGGCAAATAGGAACTCTCACTGGAATAATCACTGAATCAGTGGCAATGTCAAGGTGACCATACAAAGGACCTTAGTGTCATCTCTTGATACAAGTGGGAATTAAGGCCAAATGTGAGTGGGGAGACTCAGGCATGCAGGAAGGATGTATCTAAATTGAAGTGTCAGGGGTATATAAGAGAGCAACAGCCATATAATGATCATTGGCTCCTGTTTCTTCTTCAATTTATTTATTCACCCCTTTATTCAAACAGTGTGGAAATTATTCCCCTAGCTTGAGGCAGAGCAATGTGCCAGCCACTGGGAACAGCACTTGCATTTAGAAGCTTCTCTTTTTGACCTTGCAGAGGTCTAGGAAAAACGACACCTATAGTTTTCTGGGCATTTTAATAAACTTGTGCACTGTAAAGATGTAGGAAGGTTTCTTAGAGATACATTTTTGTGTTAATGTATCTAAATAATGATGGTATTCTCCTGAGCCTTTTGTGTTCCAGTCAACAAACTTATGGCTAAGCACAGGCACAGACGTGGGATCAACCCTCTTTGCCTCCAGCTGGGATCTAAAGATTCAACTAATCAGAGCTGAACTTCAATTTCATTTACAACTGTGCAGTTCTCTTATAAAAGACGGAGGAAGCAAATCATAGTGCCTTAGTTTTTAGGTCGATAAGTGTTAGATGGATTTTAAAAAAAAAATGAGTTAATGCCTCACGATCCCTTGACCTTCCCGCTTTATCGTTTCTTTGACTCTTTGATCCCTTAGGACACAGACTAAACTGAGGTCTCTTGAAAAGAAAAGAGCTGTGGTATTGAGGTCAGTGAGTGTCTGAAACTCGCTTCCTGCTATTGTTATATCAAACAGTAAGAGGGAAAACCCACGGTGGCTCCCCTGACAGCTGCATCGTCAGTTCGCCTGCAGCTTGTTTGTTTGTTTATTCTTTTCCACTAGGCTCAACAGCTTCCGCAACTTTGGAACGCGAGCTAGGCGAAGCACAGTTCATCTATAACTGACATACTTTGGCTTCACTGTGAAAAAAGCTGGCTTTTCCAATAACTGAAAGTCTTTAGTGACAATGGCAACATGATTATTAGCTACTAAGGATTGGGAGTGTTCTGTTCATTTGTTGATAAACTGCAGCTAACTTTGGTGGAGGGTATTCAGGGGGCTCTGAAGCCTTATTTCAACAAGCTGACCAACAAGCTGGGTAGGAGAGATGACATCCCATCTCCATCCTTTGTCCTATATTGAGTTCTAATACATAAGCTCATGTTACTTTGCATCTTTCCTATCAATGCCAAGGTCAAGAACCAGATGGTGTCTGGTGCCCCAGACCTGGCAGTCTTGTAGCTACAGAAATTGGAAAATGAACACACAGTTGAGCAATGGAGCAGCTAGGAATGTAAGCCAAAGCAGGCAGATCCAGAAAGGGCCAGGAATAGTCATGTGCCCCATGTCAGGTCAAAGCAGAGCAGAGATCTCCTGAGACATGATGAGGCGGTTGCTCGGCTCTCTAGTTTAAGGTGTCTTCGATATGGACTATCTAGGCTAAACACTGTCATCAGGAGACAGAATCAGCCAATAGCTTCATTTGAGGCTAAATGTCTGTGCTGATTTCTGACAGGATAAACTATGGCCAAATCATGGGACCACACTGATTGCTCAATGGAGGCTATTTTTAATCTTCCCCACCAGGTAATTTGTAGAAGTGCTAATAAGAACAATGTTAGCTTTGGACCAACGGAATAACAGTGACGGCCATTTTCTGATCTGGAGAGCAGGAGCAATCTAAATCAAAATCTGTAATTAAAAAAGATAATGACTTCTAAATTAGTTTTTATTAATAGAATTAAGCCACATTAGGTCTTAGATGATATCATAAATTTGCTATTAAAATGTTCATTCTTAATGAAAACATATATGGACTGAACAATTTAAAAGTCTCATACTGCATCCTGGTTTATAGCACTAAATATATTAATCGGCAATATGATGCAGCTTAAAGACCCTGTATCACTAGCTAAGTATTTAGGTAGTTGGCTCACAGATCTATGTCACATATAGATTAAATTCACACTAGCAGAGAAGTCTGAGAGTGACTAGGCAGAGAATGGCCATTTCTTACAAAGAGCTGCAGCGTACCCTTCGTGGCAGGATGATTAGACTAATCCCACACACAACATTCTCCTAGACAGGCTAATAAATGAAGGGACGGAAGGACCTCCTTTCCTAATATATGTAGCTGACTGGCTTCGAAGTCTTGGGAAGCTGAGGCAGGGAATTGCCTGTGGGAGGAAATGAGTAGGATTGCATCTTGGCAGAATCACACCAGCATAGATTTGACATGGCAGCGGGCTGTCTGTCTAAGGCCACTGAGCTTCCTTGGATTTTCCAGCGAAGACCTTGTCATCCGCCCTACATGTCTGCCACTTTGGCTCTTCTGCTTTCTTCCTCTGCTAGTCAGTCAGTCAAGGGGGAAAAGTCAGGGGCAGGTTCTCTGGTTTTTCTTTATCAGGTATTGGAAAGACCCTGTCTCTGCTGGCCTCTCTAACCCTCCATAGGGGGTCTGCTAGCATTTCTCACTACCAGGGGAAAAAAACAAAACAAAACAAAACAAAAACCTCTTATAGCCAGGGCGCTAGACTTTATGCAGTCAGCGTAGAAGAGTGGTTCTTCTCCGTTTCCATCCACTGCAGGATGAGCCTGAAAATGAATCTGTCCTTGGCCTTAAATTATGCCAAGGGAATTTCCAACAAATACAGGAAACTCTGGGAAATTAGAAACAAACGAAAGAATAAACAACGGCTTCACAGTTTTGCCTCAAGGCTTGTGGCACCACCTCTATTTAAAAGAAAATCACCTCCTCACCACCAGCTTGGCCAACACAGGTCTTCTCCACGGGAGGGACCACTGCAAACTGGAGATAGGTGCCGAGACAGGCGAAGGGCAGATTAAGCTCTTTACTGGCTCGGGGCAGGAAGGGCGGAGACCTGTGGCTGCATCTCTCTGCTTCTGGTTTTCACTCCAGAAGTCTGTGTGGCTGGTCCTGCCTGAATCCCTCTCTGATATGCTCTTCTGATATCAGTCTCTGCCGAGGGGCTCGGTGCTTGCACCTGTCACCCGCTCTTTCCCATAACAAACGGTTGCAGAGAGGACTGCAATGCCATGCACGATGTTTTAGCGGTTGCGAGACAGCACCTAAGAGTCGCTTACACCCTTTCTCCACCCTTATTTGTGGATGTGTGTATGTGTGTATGTGTGTGTGTGTGTGGGGGGGAGTTCAAGAGACATCTATTCGAACTTGATAAAGAAAACCTACCAGTTCCAAGGATGCAGTTTCCCTGCCTGTACCAGATGACACCCTCTAAGAACATACCTGGAGGAGCAAAGCTATTAATGTTATGGTTCATCTCAAGCATTTCAGGGATGCCTCAATGTTTTCTTATTTAGTTCAGAAGGGGGAAATGAGACCTCCAAGTACTCAGGATCTCATTGAACACCGGCACACTTCAGAATTTATATCTGTAATTTTCCACACATTTTCGCTCTTGGCAATGAGATGCTCACACTACCATCAGATGGTCCTTTGGCCTATGAAATATGCTGCTATTTCTCTTTTCAAATACCATTTTCTACTTTGAGGCTGATAATGAAAGCTGTGTGATACTTATGCAAAAGGTCGATAAATCTTTCACAACAGAGAAATTCACCAGGTAGAAAGAAGATGTCCAAATTTTCCTATCTAGAGACATTTTCCCAACCCACACTGCTAGCAATTACGTATTTATTAAGTGTCACCACTGTGTTTGTATAACACATTTTCATACTCGATTTTGTCCTTGAATAGTTTTTATCCTTAGCTATAAAACTATTTGAGCCTTAAGGATGTTCTATTCAAATTGCCTTGTTTTAGACCAATGTTTTTAGCTAGTATTCTGATTCATTTAGGTAGTCTCTACTCTCTATACCAAAGAGTCTTCAGAGGAAGTCAAAAAGGAAGAAAACGTGAAAGAAAGAGAGAGAGAGAAGGAAAAAAGAAAGAAAGAAAGAAAAGAAAGTAAGAAAGAATGAATCCTCTTGGCACTTTCTAAACATGCTGTTATACTGTACAGGCAATTCAACTAGCCTGCCCTTAGGGGCCTTTAGGGTCCTGACAATGTCCTCTGTCACCACCTGCATCCTATGTCATCCTCTGGGCCAGATATAACCCATCTGCCACTCCCACCTGTTCTCTCTCTCTCTTCTCTTGCACTCTCTGCCTCTGTCTCTCTCCTGGGGGCACCCACCATGTGTCTCTCTCTGTTTCCCTGTCTCTCTCCACCTCCATCCAATAAATCTCTTTTATGTCAGATCTGTGGTATGTGGCATTTAAAAATATATCTTAACACTGGTTGCCCATGTGGGAAGGGCTCTCCTGGTCGTGTCTGGTCTGGTCACGCCAGGAACCCTTACACCCAACATGCTGCTCTCAACCGACTGGTCTATCCAGATTAACAAGCTAATTTAAAATGTATGTCTAACTGCCTATGTCTTTACCAGTTCCTGAATAAATGAATGAATGAATGAATGCTGTTTCTCCTGTCACCATCTATCTACCTGTGATCCGGATTCACCACAACAGATTTGGTATAATAAATTCAGATGTAATTTTATAGGTGTTTTATATAAATTAGTTTTAGACACATTCATTTGTTTACAGTAGTAAAGCTTGGTCATTATGTTCTATCTTCACTCTCAAAAAGGTTAAAAATCACTGCCTTAGATATATGCTTAGCCTCGTTTTCTGAATATGGTAATGTTATTAATCTATAATATAGCTTTAGACTTTTACAAGCTATGGACTTTTTATAAACTAAATCATACAGGAAGCTGTTATGCTTTTTATGGACTATGCTTATGTTTTTTTTTAAGGCTCCAACTTAACAGGGATAAATCCTAAAGTCCTAGTATTTGGTGGTTAAAAAATGCAAGTTAGTATTCAGTTATCTTGTAGATCATCAAGTCCTTTAACATGTCCAAAAATATATTTATAGTCCTACAGAGGCAGACATGGTCTCACTGCCATCCTAACTAAATGGCTAAGGATGGTCCCCAACCCCCCCCCCCCACAGAAGTTAGTAAAAATTATTTTTAAAGCCCAAGAGGAGGTGGCCAAGTTTTCCTGACAGGCTCAGTTATAGCACAAAACTATGCTCCAGACCTTGGCTGCTGCCCTGAGGTTGTTGGCATTCCTTACAGAAGGGAAACAAGGGGACTGAGTGCCCCGTCTCACAGGGGTCTAGCCTAAGTCAACTCCGCCAGGGACCTGTTTCAAATGCAGCCAGAAGGGACACTGGTTCTGCAGCTGGCTTCAACAAGCCCTGCCTGCTGGCAGACTGGCCTCTGGAAGTCAAAAGGCTCCCATGCAGGCTTGCCCTCCATGCACAGACATGGAGGCCTACTCAGTGCAAGCACCACAGACACTTCCTGCCTTACAGCTCCTTGGCCTGGGGGAGGACAGACGGCTCCTGGATTCAGCCACCTCCACCACCCTCGCTAAGCCCAGAGGGTGTTTTAACCTCACACTTGGGTCCCAAGGTCATATTACTAACTTCCGTCATGGGAGAACTTCAGATGTCTTCTCAGTTCTCTTCATATGCAAGAGACCAGGCCTAAAGCCTCACTCCTAGAGCTGCTACTGTCAGGTTAGAGACCATCTACTTTGTTACCAGACTCAAAAAACAGGTCTCAGGTGTAAACTTTTACCATTCCTTTTGCTAAAGGACAATGAATGCTCACAGCAGTCTCACCTGTGTCTCATGGTAAATAATTGGATACAAGGTCTAAGGATACAGAGGTTAAGTTATGAGGATCTAAGAAAATGTTTGAGTGTCTAAGAAGATGTTTAATGGTTGGTAAATGAAAGATATAAAGGAAAGCTTCTAAGAAAGTATTTCAGGGTCTAAGAAGGTGTTTTAAGGTTGGTAAATGCAAGTTATAAAAGTTGGAAGGTCTAAGATGATTTAAGGTATCCTAAATAGATAAAAATGCTTCATATTTCTTCTTCTTCCTATACTACTATTGTATTAACTGTCTGGAGCTCTGACCTTTATCACTGGAGCTCTGATTTATTAATCTAACTCTGATAAAAAAAAAATTCCACCATATGACTCACTGTCATGGTTCTGAGCTCTAAACTGTAAATCTCCTTTGGTTTGTCTTTTATGTATAGACTTAAAAGTTATTTCTCATTGTGCTAGACTTACATCCAGTCTTCTGGAGAGAGAGAGAGAGAAGCGTCTCTTCCATGCTGTGTACTCATACTGAAAGTCAAGATCTCAAGTGAGCTTTTTGCCCCTTCCACTTCACGGACGGCTTCTGCCTTTCCAGGGCTCACCTTAAAGAGTGTTTATGCTGTCAACACAAAGGTGCATGTCTACTGCTTCTTTTCTTTTTTTCACTGAAGTTTACGTTGTGATGCTAACATGTCTAAAGTTTATCTCCTTTGTAAAACTTAAAAGGGATTCTTGTAAGCTACGGGAAATCCACCTAAGTCCACCTCTCCTGTCAAATGGAATCCAGATAAGTACTCTTAAGTTTCCCACCTATTGCCTAACTGAGGGAGGGATTCTGTCCCTCTCTTTCCCTGGTTTTGGGACTCTCCTCGCTATGTTCCTGCACTCAACACTGGCTGAGTGGTAAGCCATCCCTTCTGGTTGGGGTAAACACTTCCGTTTGTCCCAGAGAATGCCGGCAATTCTCTGGTTCACTGGGGAGCAGAGGTATCTCCAACCACCGTCTTCATGGGTACGGTTGTTCCTTCTAGCTGACATGCAGCGAGGACCTTCCCCTTGGGTGAGATCCTCTCCAGCCGGGTTTCATCTGCTGTTGCAAATAAACTCGTGTCTGCCTGGTAACTGTGCCCCTGGTCTCTGACCAGCACTGATGAGTTGCTGGAACAGACTGAACCAATTTTTGAGTCAAAATCCATTTTTGGGATGCCTGGACAGATTGCTGACTCCACTCTCCTGATAGGAACAGTCCATTTGCCCATCCCTCCAGATTCTCCTCTGGGATGTCTTCTGGAGGATTTCAGATTCCTGCACCTAGAGTCCACTTTAAGGGCCTCTAAGTTTATGCACTTCTGCAACCAAACTTGGCCTCAATATTCCTTAGATGAAATATCCAAATCGAGACCTTTTTAATTACTGTCAGCGATTGGTTAAATGGAGGTTCCCATGTTCAAGACTCTTTTTTTGCTCCAAAACCTTCTCTCTTTGCTCGCTCTCACAAAAAGCTTCAAACGTACACCTAAAAGGAATTTTCTCCTTAACTTACTTAACTGTGTCTTCTGCCCATATATATGTCCCAGTAGCCTGTCAAGTCCAGGTGCTTTCTGCATCCATGACAGCCAAAGCAGCTATCCACAGGTGTTCCAGTCTAACCTCACAGATGCACTTTCCCTCCCAGCTGAAGATGTTCTCAGATCCTGGACAGCAAATACAACAGCCTACTCCTTTTGGACTGGGCCAACACCTCAGCCTTTTGACCACCCTGTCGCCACCCCAGTGTCAGCATGAAGTAGCTAAACATGATTGATTTCTTCACCTATTATCCACTCCTTATCAACAAAAGGCTGGAATGGTGTGCTTCAGGCCCAGGACAAACAGCTCCAGGTTCTCTGGGCATTCTTCAGTCCCTATCTGCTGCTGGGCATGGCTGGCAAAACCCATCCTCTACCCTGAAATTTTCAGGGCAGGGGCTTCCCCTCCTCCTCACACCGAGTAATCTGGACATTTTGGTGCTCTTGCTTTTCTCTTTCTTTCTTTCTTTCTTTCTTTCTTTCTTTCTTTCTTTCTTTCTTTCTT
>NW_026592118.1:16488801-16516388 GCF_907164565.1 Psammomys obesus
CTTTCTTTCTTTCTTTCTTTCTTTCTTTCTTTCTTTCTTTCTTTCTTCGTTCTTTCTTCTTTCTTTCTTCTTCTTCTTCTTCTTCTTCTTCTTCTCTCTCTCTCTCTCTCTCTCTCTCTCTCTCTCTCTCCCTTTTGCATGGCAGCCAAGAGCTGCTTCCAATAAACCTACATTTATATACTTGAACTTGCCTTGCATGTGAAGCAGTCCAATGTCCTCATTTCTACCTTGCCGCCCCTCCCTAGCCCCTCAGTTTTGTTTTTTTTTTTTTGATTGAACAAAAAGGGAGGAATATTATGTTGTTCAGGCAATTCAGCTGGCCTGCCCTTAGGGGCCTTTAGGGTCCTGACAACATCCTATGTCATCACCTGGGCCAGGTGCTTCAGATACAATCTGTCTGCCACTCCCACCCACTTGCTCTCTCTTTTCTTGCACTCTCTCTGCCTCTGTTTCTCTCCTGGGGACCCCCACCATGTCCCTCTCTCTTTCTCTCTCTCTCTCTCTCTCTCTCTCTCTCTCTCTCCACCTCTGTCCAGGAAATCTCTTTTATATCAGTTCTGTTTTATGTGGCATTTTAAAATATATCCTAACACGTGTCTGTTTCAAACTCCAACCAAACACCCAAGGATTTCCCAGAGGCAGCTCCCGCTTAGTGAGCAGTATCATGGCCTGATTAGACAGAGACAGAGACCCGGAATGTTTGTTTTCCTCCAGATTTTCAGGTGAGGTAGTCAGAAATTCCTTTTGCACTTTCCATTTCTCAGCTGTACACAGACATCCTCCTCCCACGGACTTGAGGCTTCTCTCACTGATTAAAGGGTTCCTGGAGGCCTGCCTAGTCTGGTTGGTGATAGAAGGGATGACAGCTCAGTGGCGTGGCTTCACTCAGTCTCCTGATCATGGGGGAATCCCTCCTGAACATCAGTCTGCTCTGATTCTGTGGATGAGTCACTGTCTATAGTCCTATTCTGCCATTGCCAAATGAAACCTTCCAGCCTTTATTCTCAGAGGAGTATTTGAAACACTCTATGGCCCATAAGACTTCAGAAGAGAGCCATTGTAATGTCAGAAGTGGCTTGGGTTTCCTCATGACTAATTGTGTTTCCCCCAATAAATAAAACACACAGATGAACTCAGGTTCTGAGTTACTGGAAAGCCTGTGAGTTTTAAAAGTGTAAAAGAACTGTGTTATAAGTTTATACAGCCCTATGTTTCTTTGAGAAATAGTGTTAGTGCAGCTTAAAAACAAACTGAAGAAAGTGGATGGAGTCATAAAAAGAAACTGAATTATGCATATAGATAAATATGATGCTGTAATTGGTCCCCATTCTCATTTCCAGCTTTGATGGAAGTCCTGCGGTGTTGGTGAGGCTCAAACACCGAGGCACATCCATTTCTCTGGGTTAAAAAGTGAGGCGCAGCTGAGGGGATCTGTGAGTTGGGAGAAGCCAAACATACAGATGTGTGCTCACTCTCAGCTCTATTCATTAGAGCACATGGCTGAGTTCACACATGTCTGCCAGAGTTCACACATGTTAATGGTTAAAGGGAACAATACTTTAATGAAAAATGCTCACCATCATCTACACAACAGCCAGAAAGTGACTTCCTGACTCCTCCCATTTTCTCCAAGAAAACACCTATTCTTTGATCTGGAGGTTTCATTTTTTTAAATTATCTTAAATAGAAATCAAGGTTATATAGGAAGATATGACCACAATGTATTTTCTAAAAAATATTAATATTATTTATTATTATTAATTAAAAAATTTTTTTATAAACAAGCAAAAATTAAGTCTAAAAGGCTTGCTAAAAGATAAATGTATAAAATAAGATACTAAGTAGCCATTAGAATTACCTATAGAAGTATATTTAACATCATGGAATAGTACGGTAATATAAACATTCTCAGAGAAGAAGCCAAGTGTTTCCTTCTTTTGATTATTTTTAGGGTTGAAATAGTCTATAATCAATATGTAGTATGTTGATGAAATAAAGTAAAAGTAAAGGAGTACTGTTAAAAAGGAGTCCTTTTTATTTCTTCCAGACCTAATGTACTGAGCAGGAATCACAGAGAACGGACATGTTTCCCTGGACTTTCTCCTCTGGAATCTCTGGTCATCTTCACTCCGTTCTTGGGACGCCCTATCTTCTGTGTGTCTTTTCCTGCAGCCACACAAATGTACTGATTTTCTGAGTAGGGTTCACTGAGAAAAGCTCAAATAAAGATGACAGTTACAAAACGCTAAGCAAGGAAACATGAGTCAGCTGAAAATGTTAGCATTGCTTAGAATCAGAGGTGAAAACGGAGACTCAACTCCCCAAACTCCAAAGGCTGTCCAAAATATCCGGAAATGGGATCAACCCGGACTTACAGGAGAATTTCTTGAAGTAATGTAAAATCCAACATTCTTCAGAAATGTCTGAAACCGGTTTTCCTCTCCTTACCTCTGGCAGAGGGGACTCATGGCTGCCTGAGGTGCTCTGCCGGTTCCCTCAGCATCATAGGTACTGCTCTGCCTTTCAAAGTCCACACCAGAGTCCCAGCCCTGCTCACCTCCCCCCTTACCCTCAACCCACTCCAGCTCAAGGGCCTCTCTCTCCCCAGCTACTCGGTTTCCTTATAACCCTGCCATGTTCTATATCCTCTCTCTCCTTCTCTTTCTCTCTCTTTTTTTTAACCCTAACTTCTTGCTCCTGCTTCTCTCCTGGGCCAGGGTGCTGGCTATATTCAGTCTACTCCTTTCTCTTTCTGTTCTGGACTCTTCCAGATGCCTCTCTCTCTCTCTCTCTCACCTACCATAATAACCTTCTCCTTAACCATACCATGGGTCTGTCATGTCACCAGTTTGCACGGAAACAGCCACAGGGATCTGATGTGTTCTGTTCTGCAGCCTGCACTGAACTTCCTTCTTAGTTGTTTTCCTTTGATTGTTTTTTTCAGATATACTCCTGTGAGATCTACCTGAGTATCAGCTGGATCTATACCACCTTGTTATAACAACTGAGTTAACTGTGTGCCTTTTCTTCCTAAGTGGGGAAAAAAAAACCCTATCATATCTCATTTAGATGCGATAGTTCTTATAACGTACCTTCTTTATACATACTATTAAAATGGAACAAATTTAACATAAATTTGGGCAAAGCATGCTACAGGAGAAACAATTTAGTTTTTATACTAGTGTACTAAAGATGGGCCAGGTAGGAATTCGTGCTTTAAAAGCTCCCCCATGTTAGGCATCTAACTCAGTTGATGTTCTTATCTGGGGCTCCATGTTTGTGTTCCTTCTTGTGACGTCATTAATTTTAAGGTCCTTTATCTACATGACAGCATATTGCTTTTTGCTTGTTTGTTTGTTTTTGATAGATCATACCTCTCTGGCGGGCAGGCCCTGACTGGGATATTTCCTTTCTGTACATCCATTCATATATACAACATAGTGGCTGCACAACCGGGAGGCTAGACGGGGTTCTGGGCTTGCTAACTGATCCAGTAGCTGAAGAAGGCACGAAGAACGTTATGATTTCCACCTCACGGTTTTACAACAGTGTGCTTATACTGACTTGCTGACCCCTGCACAGAACCACCACTGAAGCTCCCAATGAGGGCGAACGTGGCTCCTGTTCTCTTAACATCTGCGTACTGTGAAGGCTTCTGGCTCCTCTGAGTACACCTACTGCCTGGAAGAGGCTCTGTGAGAGCAGGTGGGGTCAGAAGGGCCTAGATGATCAAGCCACTGGAACCTAAGAGATTCATTCATTCAGCACAGGCCATCCCACTCATTACTGGCCCATGGAGTCCTCATTCCGAAATCGGTCAAAGGCAAGAACCAAAACAGCCATAGAAGCGGAAACAGAGACTGCGAACTAAGTGGGACTTGATGCTATCTCTAATGATCTTACAGGCTCCTTCTGATTGCCCCAGGGCTGCCTAGTACCAGCACAATTTACAAAATAAAGCTGGAAGGTGGAACTCCCCTGTGCTAGTTTTTCACTGCTGCCTCATGCATGTATCTTTACAAACAGTGTGGTGAGAACCCAGAAGTTTCCATCTAGCTCACTTGTCAGCATTATATGCAGTCAGGTTAAACACAGCAGATCCCTAGTCATCTTGCAAAACTGACACCTATTTACCTCACTCTGTCTGGACCCCATGTTCTACCTTCTCAGAGTTTGGATACTTTAGATGTGAGCAGAATCGTGGAGGAATCATCTTTTTGTGAAGAGCTCATCCCATTTAACAAGACAGCCTCAACCAAGCTGTCGCATGTGCCTAGATTCCCTCACTGAAGTCTGCGTTAGTTACTCTTACGGCTTAAGGGAGAAAAGGCTAAGTCCAGCTTACAGTTCACAATGGGGGAGGCAGGGGTGGTAGAAGCAAGAGGACAACTGCTCAGAGCAGCAGAGGGCAAACAGGAAGTGGGTTTGGCCTATAGACATGTAAGTCTCCAGCGACTCCCTTCTTCCAGCAAGGTTCTATCTGCTAAGGTTCCATAGTCTTCCCAAACATCATATCACCTTGGGACCACGTATGCAAACACATGAACCTGTGGGGACACATTTCACATCCAAACAATAGCAAGACCGAAGAAACCTCCGGGGCACCAGGCACCACCTTCCCTTAATGCATTCTTCTAATGTGGACATCTGGGGTGCTTCCATGCTTAACTACTTTTAATAGCAACAAAACTGGGCTTGCAATTACCCCTTTGGGATTCCCTTTGCAGTCTTTTTGAGAAACCCCACAAGTACAATTGTTAGAGAGAAGACGGTGATGCCACCTTCTGAGGGGTTTCCTCGGCATACCAACTTACAGCCGCCATAAGAGTTACATGTTACTTTGCGTTGTGTGTCCGATTGTGGTCATCAGTGGTGACCTTTGTTATCTCTGTGGTTTTGGTCATCATTCTGATGATTACTGATGTGGGCCATCTTTTCTTACACTTGTTGATCTGTGTTTCTTCTTTGCGTCTTGTAACAACCAAAGCATAACCAGGGCCACCTACTTAGAACTCTGAGTTGACTCAGGCTTTTGGATACAGAAACAACAGAACATATTGCATTTACTTCTTAGCTCCACACTGTCCTCATGCAGCATTCTACGTTGTAGAGGATAAGAGGGAAAACTAAACAGAATAATGAGGCCAAGCTGTGGATGGATTTGGGGACAACTCTAACGGGATGTGTGTGTTTATGCGTGCCTGTGTGTGTGTTTGTATGTATGTTTGCTTGTGTATGTGTGTGCGCATGCATGTGTGTTTGTGTGTGTGTGTGTGTGTGTATGTGTGTGTAAGAAAGAGAGAGAGAGAGACGGGGGGTCAGCCTCAGTGTGTGTATGTGTGTGGGGAGGGGGAGGAAGAGAGAGAAATGGGAAGACACCTGGAGACCCTGGAGGAGCAATCAGAGGTTCTAACCCACTGACCTGCAGTGAACTCTTACAGAGAGGCCTGGAGGCTGAAGAATGGGATCAGCTACCATGGTCTCTGAGGAGACTCTTTTCCCTTTAGAACAGTTTAGATGGAATTTAGATTTTTAAAATGCAGTTTGCCACCAGGAAAGGGAGATTAGGGAGAACACACTCCTTTTCAGAACATTAACCAGAGAAGTAACACAGTGTGCAGTTTCAACGTTGGTGTGGTTAAATGTTGTTACTATATGTTCCTCAAAGAGAGCATTTCCTTATGAGAGGAATGGGATGTCTTCCTCACCTCCGCCCTCTAACAGACGAGGCAGAGAACCAGGAGCAGCAGGAGCCTGCTTACCCAAGGTGCATATCACACCAGCAGGTCCCCACTGGCTCAGGACGTGAGGCATCCTACGGGAATGGCCATCGGTGAGGTATCAGTGGTCGATACAGCAAGCATTTATTTTGACCTAACCCAATCAGCGATGTGTGATTCTAATCCCGACTCTGCCTAATGCCCATCTTCAAGTCCTCTCTTCAGCCTATGTCACGGTGGAATAGACACTTAATTAATAATAATAAAAAAATCAATTTATTACCAGCACCGTACTGCTGGGTTTTTGAGAAAACAAATTTAATAGTGACACTTCTTCAGTAGAGAGTTCTACTTAAATTTTTTATTAATTCTTCCAGAATTTAATAATGTAATATAATGTAGTTTGGTCGCACTCATCCCAGTTCTTCCCGTTAACTTCTCCCGTATCCCCTACCTCCCTACACCACCAGCTTCATCTCCTCCCTCCTTTAAAAAAGTCAATAGCCTATCAAACCCAATTTGTGCTGTCCACATAAGTGTGGAGAGATCTACCGAAGTGTGGTGCCAGGTGGTGGTGCTGGTGGCACACACCTTTAATCCCAGCACTCAGGAGGCAGAGGCAGGCAGATCTCTGCGAGTTCAAGACCAGCCTGGTCTACAAAGTGAGTTCTAGGACAGCCAAGGCAGAGAAATCCTGTCTCATAAAACAAACAACAACATCAACAACAACAAAAATCCCCAAAGCAAAGAGTACAATTCATATGAAGTGTGATAAACCTCCCAGGAGCCACACCCTTAAAGAAAACTGTTTCCCTGCTCCCCAGCAGACAACAGCATCTTCAGTTAGGGGTGAGAGTTCATGAGCTTCCTTCCAGTCAGTGCCAGAATGTTGACTGGTTGACAGCGTGCAGGGAACCATAGCTACAGTGAGTTCATGAGTACAGCGACCCTGTTGTGTCCAGTCTTCCCCTTGGGTTCACTGTCCCTCACCTTCCCTGATCTGTAGTGGTCCCTAAGGGTTGGAGAAAGATATAATGTAGATGTCTCGTCTGTGTCTGAGTCTTATTTTCTGCGCACTGAGAACAACCAGCTTTTCATCTGTGATATAGTAGGCAATTCTCTCAGCAATCCCTAAGAACCTTCTGTCTTCAATATTGCTTTCCTATCTCCGAGACTGCTGAAACCAAGGGGAACTGAACACTGCCCCTTCACTCGCCTTGGTTCCTTGCCTTTAGCTGACTTGAAAGACTTGGCATTTTGGAGCTTACGGTAGGTCCGCTAGCTGAATCCCCCACCAGCTTGCCAGTACATCACTTACCATTTTTCTTTTCTCTTTTCCCCTTTTCCTCCATGGATGTTTAAAACAGCCTCGCAAACACTAGGCAAACCACTGATATATATATATATATATATATATATATATATATTTACTTTTTGAGTCAGGGTTTCCCTTTGTTTCCCAGGATGGACTTTAACTTACTCTGTACATGGCCTAGGGAAGGAAGCCTTGAACTTGTGGTTATCCCATCTTAACATCCTAAAGAGTGGAGGTTACAGGCCTGTCTTGGATTTTGATAATAATGATCCCCTATATTGGTTTTCAGCACTTAGGGCCAGTTTGGTCAGATCCACCTACTCTTCACTTGGGTCTCGTGTGGGTGACTACTTGGCATTAGAAGTCTGAAAACCCGTAGACTTTGATAATGCCACCATTGTCTACGTGTGCTTCCCATGAAGAATTGTCGAGATTATGTATGTCTAAGACCACATCACCTCCAACCACCTTTCTTTCTGCGTTTAGCCACCTTGCTTTCTTATCCCGTATGTGCCCTGAATCACTATCCTTGGGAAGGCACATTTGAGACTTGTCTGCCTTCTTCCATGCTTGGTTAGCTTTAAACTGACTTTGTTTTGAAATACTTTGTAACAATGTTAGCTTTTGAAGGGTTTGCTACATCCCCCTTTGCTTCTTTATATCTATTAGAGATTTCTACCCCGCTTCAGACTGTTTAGTTCCCAAATAGAAGACATAGAGACCTGTTAGTTTATAATAAGGCTTAAAGCACTAGAGCTGGGCAGGTATCAACTCTCTAAGCTGTTTTGCTATTGCCCAGCCTTGTTCCCCAATATTGCTTGTCATAATTGTCCTTACTCGTGCTGCTTCTGCTCTGTCAGGCCCGCCCTCATGTCTACGTGCTCATGGTTCATACTGTCTCGTGGCAACTTTCTTCCTCTTTGGCTTCTTCTTTCCTCTCTCTTCCCCTCTCAGACAACAAGCCCAGGAACCTATGCTTCACCCACTCCTTTTTTTTATGCTCAGCTATAGGCTGCCAGCAACTTTATTTAGCCAGAGAATACTGTCGAGCAAAGTTTATATAACATCCTTGGTGTATGTGAGAATATACTTGTCTGGGCTGTCACCAGATCTTGGGGGCCAGTAATTAACAACTGAATGCGTAGCCCTAGACCAACCCCAACAGTATTTGTCTGTGTAAGATGCATAGTGTGTGGCGGCCGAACTGGCCTGGTTCAGTACCACTCCTCCCCTCCTATCATTACCAACTATGTCAGAGAGACTCCATGTCCATAGTGCACCTCTCAGAGAACCCATCCCCACTCCTGGGCACCTCTGTTCTTCTGCGACTCCCATACTTTCAGGTTCCACCTCCTGGCGGCTGCACTCACCACACTTACGTAAGTGTCTATCAGACACCTGAAACAAAGGCAAACCTGTTAGTCTGCCCTAAATCTGACCCCCTTCTTCACACGTGTCGCTCACCTGCTTTTACTGTCTCCACCCATGAAGTATCAAACCATCTACCAAATCCAGTCTCAACATGCTGTTCCCATACCACCAGATCCCTGACTCTGGACCTCGCATCATTTGCTTTTTGCCTCAGTTTTTGCCATAACGTTTTGACGGCTTCCATTTCCTATACAAAATCCACCAAATAGTGGTGAGGTATCTTTATTCTTCCATATAAGCTTTGAATTCCTTTGTATACATTATTTTGTTTGATATTAGTAACTGAACCCAGGCCTTGTTCAGAGTAGGCATACGTTTCCATCTGCACTATCTCCCAGCCTGGAAGGCCTTTTAATTAGAGCCCCTCCTTCATCGTCTTCATCCCCTTTACCATTTAGCCTATGTGATCTGTTAATATGTGTTCCTGACTCTGGATTAGCTGTTTCCTCTGCTTTTATACAGCCTGACATCTTGTCCTCCCAGGTGGAACTGCATTTGTCACCGAAGGTCCAAGGAAGCTATCCCATCTCAGGCAGAATGTTCTGGAACCGTCTACGCATATGTCACAGGCTGGCCCACCTGGAGTTCTCACCAGTCTCTGCCAAGAACACAGTGGCTTCATTCCCCTCTTCCCTCCTTCTCCCATCCTGGGCTGCTACTGGTGACTGCATGATCTCTTAGTCATCTCCGTATCTCCAGTAATGAGCAAGATGCCTGGAGCATGAGAGGTACTTAACAGAGCTGTGGAGCTCCTCTCTTCAAACAAGGCTTGAATCCAGGGCAGACATCTAGACGCTCTATAGCCCCAGCCCTCTCATTCTCTATATGACTCAGGTAGATTGGCACAGCCCTCCTCATTCTCACTGATTATACTGATTAGATCATATAGGAAGAACAGGCTTTCTTTTGTCATAACAGAAATGCATCCTCTGGTCACTGGATTAAGTGTCATGAAATTATCATTAATTTCATGACCCTTTTACATGGCAACTTTCTGCTTTATGTCCTAGCTTTGATTCCCCCTGACCAATAATAAGTGATCCATGGGAGACAGACACTTCACAATGGTGATACATTTAAAACTTTTTTTTTTGGTAGACATCTTCAAGGGATGATTGTGACAGGGTATATGTGTGTAGATATTTGTAGCAGTGTAAATTGCCAGTTGGCCATGTAATAATACACATTAGCAGATGATATCGTCTTCCATGTTAAATATAAATCATTCCTGGATGATAATTAGCAAGATCATTAAGAACTGGGGAAGCATGCTTCATAAAAAAAATGTCACAGAACTGGCTTAAAAGAATTTGGTGGTGAGACACTTAGCCACGTCAGCAGCAGTGTAAATGGGCAAAATCAAACTGGAGACTCGAGTCAGTGTGGATCATGCCTACGTGAGCCACTGTGGGGAGTGAGTGTGAGTTTAGTTGCTGCTAACAAGTCAAACTGATATGTTAAAGTCCCTGTCCAATTCAAGCGAGGCCACAGCCACAGGCCTTTAGGACTTGCCAGCGTGAACGTGGACTGGTCCAGGCAAGCATTTGCTGGTTGACCTGTAGTTACAAGGCAGCCATCTACATCTTGTTTATTTCTGTGGAACATAATTTTTCTTTCCTTAAGCCTTTTTCACCAAATGTTAAAATGGTACAAAGTCACCACTGGAGAAGTCTCATTTACAAACAGTGGACTACTGTCTGGAAATAAACTCATGACCTTTTCATAAATAGTCACAAGCAGGTTTTTTGTTTTTCATATTTCCCATTAAACATGGTCATCACAGAGTATGGAGGAAGGAAGAGCATAAGATCTAGATAGTCCCGACTGTCACAAAGCAGGCTGGGAAATAGCCATGATGCCAGGTGGCGTCCAGAGTTCTTAGGGTCAGAGGGTCTACTAACAGTGCCTCTTTCTACCTCATACAGAAAGGGTTGCGTCTGTGCATTTGGCTTAAGAAGAACAAAATAGATATCTAAGAGGTCAATGTGTCTGTGGGGTGGAACTCAGCTGGCGCAGACCCTGTTGATCCCTTCCTGTGAGGGGCATCCTGGACTGGTCCCATATGTAACACATCTCAACTTCTCATGAACCCTTAACTGTAGCCTGCTTACTTACAAGGTCTCAATTACAAATGTTCTCCAGAATTCTAGCGGCAATTAGACAAGCTACTATGAAAGAATGCATTATACACCAGTTAAAAACATATGCAAAACAAGGATCATTAGAGAAAGATAATATTCATGCAGATTTTACAAACCGTGTCTTTAGGGTGGCCCAATAAGTAGAAATATGGGGACCCATGCTTGTCACTTTTCATGCACATGGAGAGACTGGAAGGTACCATTCCTAAAGGAAGGGGAGGAACAGCCTAGGACCAATCATTAGAATCAACAGAACCAGTGACAAAGACATTATTACTGTTAGAGTCAAGATTGCTTAGTATGTTTAGAGCAGTTGAATAAAAATTATCTAGGCAGTAAGAATAAAAACTTTAAGTAAAGCTAACCCTGTCAGGCAGGCATGCAGCAAAGTGAAATTAGTGAAAGACCAACACATATGTCTATTTCAAAAGTAAATTTTTTTCTTTTCTCAAACTATCGAGGGCATCCTGAGGTGCTTCTAAGGAGGCACACATGGATAAAATTTGAACTGGCAATGCCAGAGTTCTTATGATTTTTTTCCCCCATAATAATGGATGTCTTAGTGATATCAGCTGTCATTTGAGAATCAGTCATAGTAATCATTTCTAAATTGAAGAAAATTCTAAGATACAGACGTGGAGTGTCTTTAGTTCTTCTAATTTTTCTCATAAATCCTTTTAGTTCTCACCTATACGGCTCTGCTTATTCATATTCAAAGTTCACAGCTCACTTGCTGGGTATAATTGCTTTTCTAGAAAAACAAATAAAGCAGAAAAAAAAGAAGCAGCAGCACCTTGGCTGTTCCACCCTGCTGATCACTTGGCAAGGCTGTGCTTCCCAGCCAGCCTTCAACATCAGCTGGATCAGTGCACAACCTCTTGGTATTACCAACTGCAGCTGATGGGCTGCAGTTCTTTATCTACCTGATCACGGGTGCTAGAAATCCGGGAATATTCAGGTCAGTCATCTCCCAAGGTGTAAGTGGCCAGGAGAGGCCCTACAGTGCCTGCCAATGTGCCCCCTGCTGACCTGGTGTGAGAGACGGTATGGCTCGCTATCAGGCTAATATTATCCAAAGAACTTAGTGCATGGAGCTCAGACATTTTGTGGCTGGCCTCATCTTTGTCAGGGACCTCTGACGACATTCCCTGTGCTCAGCTCGGCTCCCTACATGCGATCTGGCTTCCCTGTATAGCATGAACCAGGACTGCACACTGGTTTGGGGTTGTGTGACAGGGGGTGTTTTATGTAGCACATTGTCTGCATGAAAGGAGGAAGAACGCAGCGGGAAACCTACCTAACCCAGCGGGTGAAGTACAGAGAAGACCCTCCCTGCGGTCAGGGAGTCCGTACTTGACAACGAATGCCGTGAGTGGAAATTAAATTTCAGGATTTACTAATTGAGTTTACTGTTCAGCCCTGCCAAGAAGCGAGTAATTTCATGTGGAAACGATGAAGCTGCTTCAGCGTCACACAGAGGAGGTACTCCCTGGGTTTCATACACGACCTTTAGTCGGCTTGAAAACATATGTGCTGGCTAGAAAACTGCAGGCCCGGAAGGTGAAACAAAGCAGTCAGGAACGTGGCACAAGCGCACTGCTGTGGAGGCAGTGGATGCAAAGCAGAGCCTTGCACGCGGTGCCAGGAATATTAGTGCACATATCATAACAGGCTGTGCCCAGCTCTAAATTCTACTGCCCCGATGAGTCCAGCGTCACCATGATTACAGTGCGTCCCGCAAAAGGCTGGAGATCATTCTAGAAAGATGAAAGCAGCCAAGCAAGGCCCGAGCCACAAAACAGTTAACAGCTGCCCAGGGTTGAGGGCTTGCCTGTGTCCTGTTCGTTTCTTCTTGGTCCAAGCAGCGCGATGAAGAATATGTGATTCTCAAGGTTTAGAAATTTTCTTACAAGCGGACTTAAGCCCAGAGTAAGGCATTATACGATTTTGATCTTTGATCCCGATTGAAGAGATTCAGTTCAAAAGCAACTTTAGAAAGTCTTTATCAGGACAGGACGCCAAAGCGATGCTCTCAGTGAGCTAGGGTTTGGGAAGAGTTATGGTGGCAATGTGAAGCTGTTCCCAGGGGGCGGAAGAGAAGAGCAGACACTGCAGTAGATGCCATCATGCATTTGTTCCACCCATGGGATAAGGTGAACTCTAACCCAAACAATGGGCTTTGGGTGGCAGGAATGTGTAGGTTCAGGATTTGTAACAAATGAGCCGCTGCTATGGAACCTCTTGACAGTGGGAAGGCTGTGCCTGGGTCAGGAAATGAATGGGAAGTATTTGTACCTTCTCTCAAATTGTCTATGTGCTTAAATGAGCAAAAAAAAAAAGTAAGGTTAAGGATGCAGCTCAGATGTTCAAGTTGCCTAGCATGCATGAAGCCCTGGGTTTGGTCCCCCAAACTGCACAAACTGGCAGGTGGTACACGCTTATAAACTCGGCATTTGGGAGGTGGCAGCACAAAGATCAGAAGTTCAAGGTCATCCTTGCCTCTGTAGTGAGTTCTAGGTCAGCTTGGGATATATGAGACCTTGAATTGAAAACAAAAGACTTCACAGACCAAGTCAAAGGGCTGGAGAGAGCTACCATCGGGCTTTGCAAGTATGAAGTACTGAATTTGGATCCTGGCTCCCAGCAAAAAGCTGGGCATGGCTCTGTGGTGCCTGTAACCCCAGCACTTTGTGGGGTGGAGACAGGAATATTGCTGGGGTTTGCTGGCAGCCAGCCTAGATCAAAGTGGATGAGAGACCTGTCTCAAGAGAGTAAGCTAGGTCAGGACATTGGGTGCCCTCTTCTAGCTCAGACCTATACATACACTCACCTCTCTCTTCCTTCCTTCCTTCCCCCTTTCCTTCTCCCCCCCCCCCACACACATACACACGGGGTGGGGATGGGGAGGTTGAGACTCACAGTATTCAGGTTTAAAAATGGCCTCTGGGCTTGGGAACACTAGTACCGGTGCCTTTGAAGAGATTCTTTGAGATCTGGTGCTTTCTGGTTACATGGTGGCTAGACCGACCATGAATGAGTTTTAAGGTAGTGGCTTTGCTTTGTTGACTTTGCCTTGAGAACCTGGACAGCAGGACTTTGTTGGCAAATTCGTTTATAAAGATCAATACCTTTTCTGCAATGTCTCTATTTCTGAACAAGAAAAAAACCGGTTGGTGGTCAAAACAGCGTTGGTCAACCAACTTGTTGACCCATGTAGCTTAGGGGCTGGAAGTTCATCTGGACTCAATACTCTAAGGCTGTCAGCCGCAGCACCAGACTCTTCAAAAGCGGGATGGAAACCACACTCAGATGGACAAGAAGGCAGGAGACAGAAAACAAAAGAAAAGCAAGAAGAAAACTTAGCCTCTTTTCTTGTCTAAGTTTCAACAGGCAAATCTTTGAACAGGGAGTGACCCCCTTGGCAGTGGAACCGGAAGAGAGACATGCAGCTGTCTCCAGGGCATGAGGGCCTTTGAATATGCTGAGATGCACTTGAAAACACAGACTGTGGGGGCTAGTGAGACATGGCTCACTGGGTAAAGGAACTTTTTGCCAAGCCTGACAAGTGTGCCTGGTTCCCACAAGCCACAGTTGTCCTCTGATCTCTACATTTGCCTTGAGACACAGGCACATGCACACACATAAATAGGTGTAATAAATATTGGGGGAAAGACAAAACAAAACAGGACCAACAGATACAGGCACCTGAGGGTTTCAGATGCTGAATCAATACCCTAAAGAGAGAGAAAAAGACACAGAGAGAAAGAGACAGAGAGACAGACAGAGATAGGGAGAGACAGAGAGGGAGGAAGGAAGAGAAGAAGGGAGGGAAGGAGAGAGGAAAGAAGGGAGGGTTGCAGAGCTGGGGAGTGAACTAAGACGTCACACATGCCAGGCAATGCTCTCCCGAGGCATTCTAACCTTAGTATTTCTCCCCTAACTTTTCACTTTGAGACAGGGTCTCCTCAGGTTGCTCACACTGGCCTTCTGCTTGCCTTATAGCCCTACCGGGCCTTGAACTTGTAATTTTCCTGTCTCAGCCTCCTGATTAGCTGTGATTATAGGCCAGTACCACCAGGTCGCCATTATTCTTAAGGAAGAGTTACTTTGGGGTTTAGTTTTAGACCAATATCTTTGACTTAATTGTGGCTTCCTCGTCCTACCTCCAATTTCTCAACCACGTAAGGAATAGGAGTCTGGAAGTAGGGGTTTCCCTGAGGTCCAGTCCACATCTCACCGTATTTAGGAGTGTTTCCACTGAGCCAGTTGGCTTTGTTCTTGGCCTTCTGCAGTCAGGCTCAGCTTTATGCAGAGGCAAGCATGCTCTTCAGGAAGGGGTGTGGGAACAGGAGGCATCTTTAGCTTTTCCAATATACCCATGGGGATTCTTCTCAAAGGGGTTTGGGAAGATACCCCTTGGCTCATTGACTTTGCAGAGTGGATGGATTTGGGGCTTTGGGGGGGGGTGGACTTTTTTTTTTAACTGTGTATGTGTATCTAGCGGGGGGCGGGGCGCTTGCAGGTGGTGCTGGTGTGTGTCTGTACAGCCCGCGGATTGCCTCAAGGCTGCCGTGTGTGATGGCCATTCAGCTGCTTCGCTGCTTCCTCTTACTCAGCACAAGGTGTTCGTGAGTGATTTGTGGAGGCGCCCATGGAAAAGGAATCGCGCTCAGCCTCGGATGCCAGAAGATGAGATTAGATTTCAGAATTTATTACTGACACAAGGTACCCTTTGCCCCACTGAAAAGGCAGGTGAGTTGTGCAAAGGCAATGGAGCCAGTCATGGCTCCCACGAGTGCCATCTTGGGGCAGGAGGGGAGGCGATGGTTCTCCTTTTGTCTTTCATCATGGGGCAGAGAAGCACATTGAACCCCAGGACCTGGGGACAGGTCTGTGGGTTCCCGCCTTGGCTGACAGCCACAGTGTGGTGAGTAGTGAGCGTGTGAGATCAGCTCTGCCTCGCCAGCTTGGAATTCGTAATTCAGATCAGGCCTGGGAGGAGGCTCACCCAGACTCAGCAAGGCCTTCCTTCAGAGAAAGTACAAGTTATTAGCGGGACTATTACAAAGGAAATGCTTAACAGACCAAAGAGGCCAAGTGCTCCTCAAGAATCCCTAATGCTCTGGAAGTGCTTATTAGATTCTATGAATAATTAATAAGCCTTTTTAAACTTTTTTTTTTTTTTTCTTTCTGAGAGCAGATTCTCCTGGGCCTATTCTCCAGCTGCCACTCCGTTAGAAACAGCCCTTCCAGGAGTCCTCACTGTTCGACCGTCAGCTCTCGGAGGGCAGCCCCGTCTCCCCCCTTCAGTGTGCACATGGTAGGTAGGTGCTCAGCAAATCTTGATTTGGTCGAGGAGCTATCAGGGAAATGTCAGTCAAGGACATTATCCAGGATCTGTCTCACATGCAATATTTGCTGAAGATATATTTCCCGGAGTTTATCTTGGGTTACGGAGTGAAAGGATGTACTGGGCAAAAAACTCTAAATACACCTATGAACATATGCTTATAATATCTGTCAGAACATTATCACTGAAGAGAGTAAGCAAATGATCATTCAACTAAAGACCATTTCTGCCCGACAGGGTATTCTGGTTTGACTATTGGTTAGAGGGAGACTTTTTTTTTTCTTTCTTAATTTTTTGAGACAGGGTTTTTCTGTGTGACCTTGGCTGTCCTGGACTCACTTTGTAAACCAGGCTGGCCTGGAACTCACAGATATCTGTCTGCCTCTGCCTCCCCGAGTGCCAGGATTAAAGCCACTGTGCTCGGCTTTAGAGGGAGACTTTTAACTTAACAACTACTTGGTCCATTCATTTCTTCAGGGGCAGCTACAGACTCAAGCGGATTCTCTTCTCTCTTTTGAATAGTTTCACTACACCTACTAAACGCATCAATTTCATTTATCAAGTGCCTTTAATAGAGTCAAAACCTTTTAAATATACAATGGACTTTGAAAGTGTGGCTAGAAGTGTAATTCAGATAATTGGCTGTGTCTTCCCCTTCATGTGGCCTTCTGGTGCTGCTGCTGCAGGGCTACCCACAAGGGAGGATTCTCCTTCATCCTTTTGGTCCTTCACTGTCTCCTCCTGATCACTGCCCCCTTTCTGGGCACACCTCAGTGTCCTGTACATAAAGAGCTGCCCTCTCGTTCCCTGGGAGAGTGAGCAGGGCATAGTTCCGGCCAGGACTGTAAATCGTTTGCTTCATTTTTAACAACAAATATACACAAGGGAAATGCTCCACTTTGGTGTGAAATACTCTATTTTTTTCCCCCTTACATGAACATTTACATGTACCCAGGCTCTGGCTGGGTGGTTTGGCTTACAAATCGGGTGTGAGTTCACTTTGCACACCAGGCTTTGAATGTTGATGAAGGACACCTGTACTTCCCGGCAGGGAGCTAATTTGTATAATTTATTCATGGACAGTTTCACAGCCAGGATGCCTAATCCCCTTCCCCTAACCTCTTTAGGTTTCATTTGAATATCGGCTACCCTGTGCTGCCAAGTAGCCGCCTTGGGTGCTGGGGCCCTGCTCTTAGAGGGTGGAGGGAAGTGTCTTTATTCCTGCCAGTGGCTGAGAGGCACGTCAAGGGATGAGAGGCATTCACACTTTCCACTCAGTTCATAATCAACAAATTCTCATCCTGAGGACTCCGCTTGAAGTGCCTGTCTCCTGGGTTGAGTTTCTCTCTTGACGGTAAAAGCAACTTCTCCTTCAAAGCCCTTATCATTTCCCGGCTCCCTCCGCAGCCGCTCTTGGTGACTGATGCCTCTGATATGGCCAGTGTGTCACCTGGCCATCAGTCTTCCGGCAATTATGGCTGGCTTCTTTGCAGGGTGCTTATTTCCTTCCTCAGCTCACTTAGAGTCACGCCGATTTCGGTTAATCAATGATCTGAAGGATCGCTCTTGATGGTTTCCTTTATTGTTCTTCCTTTATTTTATTTTCTTTATTTATTCCCCTCCCCCCCCTTTCAATTGTACCTGCATTTATCTCTCTGTCACAGAGCTCCAGTTCCCCATGTCTCTTGACTGAGATCAGCTTTTCTTTGATAGACCCCCAGGTCCAGATAAGGGGTCCATTTTTAAAGCTGTTCCGTAAGCAGCTGAATGTGCACAGGTGGGCAGACTGAAAGCCCAGCCCGCACACTTCTCTAGTGGGCTCTTTCCTAGGCCGGCTTAAGCCCCGAGGTGCCTCAAGAGGTTAAGTATGCCTCCTTTGGACCCTGATAACTCCTTTCAATGGTCTCTTAAGGAGTGCGCCAAGTTTAGGATCTTGAAAGGCAAACAAAAGAAGCACACAGGCTTAAATTAATACTTGCCAAGAAAAACTTCATTTTCCTGTGATTAGGCCCTTGCTGGACAGACAGGATGGTGTTCTTCATTCCATCTCTTGGTAAACGAGAGTATTTTCCTGTGTTGTTACTTGTTGCTGCTGCCTTGTTCTCAGGAACATTTTATTAAAATGAATTCTGGTTTATCTTGAACAGCAGCAACAAATCAATTCCATCATGCAGTCTATTCCATACTGGTGCTGGAGGGACTGTTCCTTGGCCATGGACACTGTGTGTAAACTGGGGTCATTTACACAGCCACGAAGGCAGCCGGGTCGGCTCCTGATGCTGAGCAGCGTGGACACGGGAACCACACTGCTTGGAAACACCGGCTCACGAGGGCGGCTGTGTGCTGGGAACATGGCTGCAGATCATCTGCTACTCTAAGAATCCGAGCTTTGTCCCGAATTGAGTGCACCTCATTTCCCTTAAATGGCTGATACAAATGATGAGATCCTACTCAACATCTGCTTTCCTTCCAGGGGTCTGGACTTTGGGGGTGGGAAAGGCAGGGAGGGGGTGTCTGCATGCCTGGGCCCAGTGAGAAAGATGTGCACTGAGCTGCTCATAGATTGCCTGCTCTATTCCACTGCTATATTTTTGTTGTCTGGGGCAAAGTACAAACTGGGTAGGAGAGCAAGCGTGAGCATAGGAGGACATCTGTATGTTGATGCCTCCGGAAACGGCCTGAACCTCTGTCCCATCTGGTGCTGTTAGGTATCTGTGTAGCTAGAGCCCATGTCCCAGGAGCTCTCCTAGCAAATCTCTGGATGAAGGAATCACCCAGGGAACCTTTGAGCCCTGCCATTAGTTGTTATGAAATTCCCAGAAAAACCATTTGATGGCATTTATCATCCAAGACGTAGAGCTGATCCTCCATCTTCTTCACTCCTCATGCGTCATTGTTCATTGTTTGGCTTCCACGTTTCTGAAGGGTTTGGCTCTGCTCAGTTTATGTGTTCTTCTACTCCCCTAATGGGCCCACCTCACTCCATTCTTTTCTTTTGTTTCATCATCTCTAAACTAATTTTACAGACAAAGTCCACATCTTACAAAGACAGCTAGTGAGTGCCAAGACCATTGGCATATGGAACTGGATGTTTACTTTAAAAAAAATGCATTCAAAGCAAAAGATGTAATACTACAATAGTTATATGTAATATCAACATAGAGACCCTTAGAAGTGTGCCCAGATATTTAAAAGAGGTCCTGGGTTGGTTAACTTGAGAATGTAACCGAAGCAGCCATTTTTGGATGGTGTTAAGAATGAAATAATGTTGACAGGGTCTTGGGTATTTGTCTTGTTCCAAGGCTGTGTTTATGTTTCCCTCAAGTACATTTAAGGTATAACCCATGAGAACAAAGCAGGGTTCTTTTAACTTCTCACTGTAGCTAAGCAGCTGGTGTGGCGGATGCTGAAAGTATGGACAAAACAGTGATTCTGAAAAGAGCAAGAAGCTGAGGACAGCGAAGCAAGGCCAGAACAACTTTGAAAAGATTGACTTGTTAAGAGTGTGAAAAATGGCAGTAACTTTGAAATTCCTCTCTAGTTGATAGCCCAGCCTTGCCGTGGAGTGAAGCACACCTTTAAAAGGAGGTGTATTTTTAGAAGGGGCAGAATTTCACAGGGCGCTTTGGTATTGATGCATCAGCTGGTGCTCTAGGGTACACAGTTATTCTATTCTAGGAGTTCAGATTCTTCACAAAGGGATTAAGGTTGGCTTATTACCGATATCAATACTTAAAAACAGTTTATTGTATCCAAGTGTGGTGGGCGGGAACATGGAGCTCCTGGGTGCTTTCTTTCTAACTCACCAAGAGAGCCTGCTAGCTCTTTATGCAGGGGTGTCTCTGAGGGTCTTTGAATTTTGAGATTTCAGCAGAGTTCAGGGCACTGATCTGCCCTAGCAACAAGGAGGTAGTAGTCATTGTTTGTATAGTATGTACTAAAAGCTTTATTTGAGAGGGAAAGAGACAGTTAAGAAATGCATCTTGTAAATGTTTGTTTTATTTCCTCAGATGAAGGGAGGAGATGAGAGCTAGTCCCAAGCCTTTCTCATGCTTTCTGAACTCTTGCTGGCTCAACTCAGCTGTTCTCGCCCAAACTTCTCTCCAAGCTGACTGATTTTGGGGATTCTCTTGGATTTTGACTGAATTGCTCTGCCTGGCCTCAAACTAGTTCTGGCAATATGTTTTAATTTTCTGGCTCCTTCTCATTCTCTGGTTCATTCTCTGTTCTTTGCAACCTGTCTTTGTAAAACTGTCCTGGTAATCACCTCTTGGTAAAAACAAAAACAAAAAACAAAAACAAACAAACCAAAACCAAAACCAAAACCAAAAACTCTCCTCTCTTTGTGTACTGCTCTTAAGTAGTCTGTCTTTCCTGTTTGTTCTCTTGGGAGTTGTGTGTATCTTCTCTCTGACTCATTCTGTCAAACCTTTCTCTGATTCATCACCTTGTCTGCCCTTAAATTAGACATTACCTTCTGTAAACTAAGCTACCTTCATTGTTTGGGATTAAAGGTGTGTACTAAGGGAGTGTCTGTATTCCAGCCAGATCATACCGTAATCCAGAGTGTGTCTGCACTCCAGCTGATTACATAGATTTACAAGGTCTTTGGTTATGATGCCTTACAAGAGCAGCCACGTTGCAGGATTAAAATTCCCCTACTCTTCTGGGTAAGAAATGGGGTGGCAGTGAAAGTGAATCACTTTATATAGCTGGCAGACGGGAAGTTGCCACTGAGGCCTGCAGTTAGCTCCTGTTGGTAATTCAGAATAGCATTCTGTGTGGTTCTTCACTGCTGGATGCTCCCTGGAATATGTTTCTATTGTGTTTCTTAAGGTGCTATGGCTATAGCCCAGGGCTGGTGTGTGTCACACTGAATCACATCCCTGGCTCTGAAAATACATTTAAAGACTAGCTTGGGTTTTGAGGCTTTCATGCAAGCCTCATCTGTATTGGCTACCTCGCTTATACTGTCCATGATGCTTGGAACAGGCTTCTGGGAAATAACAACTCTAAAGACTCACGAAGGCAGACTATGACTAAAGCCTTTCTCAACCCAAGCTCTCCCTCTGCCTGTAGCTCAGCATGTGGCTCTGTACCAGCGCCACAAACCCTTCAATGCTTCTGCCAAGACGACAAGAAACTAAGTCTCTAAAACTTTAAGCACATCTCCAAGAAAATGCTTTGTTTTATAGGAAAGAAAGAAAGAAAGAAAGAAAGAAAGAAAGAAAGAAAGAAAGAAAGAAAGAAAAACCTTCCTTAAAAGCATACAAAACACAGCATAGGAATGGATTTTTCTTTGAATAATCTCTAAATGCCAGGGAAATGCAGGCATGGGATGAGCTGCAGTTAGCATTTTAAAATTCCACACCCTGAAGATTGGCTCAGGCTCATCCCATGGCCCAATTTAGTAACCCTATAGGACTGTCTAAAGTCTGTGTGGCTTTAGAGAGGAACTGGCAAAATTACTGCAGACTCAAATGAACACAGCACTATCAGTAGGATTATAAAGGCTCCCACATATAAGTGGTGTTGGCTCTCCCTGCACACTCAGAGATGCCCTGGAAACTCACACGTTTGCTACTTTAAACATTTCCCAGTTTCGAGAGCTAAAGAGAGGGTTTGCACACATCCTGGGCTTAAGTCGACATGTGTGCTTAGCCATCTACCAATAGCAAATACCTATACTGGTAGCAACGGAGCATGGGTGCAGTTTTATATATGTGCATAAAAGCCTGCATATTTGCAACACACAGAAGGTAAAGAAAAATGCGGAACGCACCATACTCTGGGACCTGTCCCGTGCCTCGCTTCAGCAGCAACCTCACTCTCCTTCCTCCAGATTTGATGAGTTCTATTGCTCTGGCGTGCGTCATGTCCCTTGTGCTTTCCCCATTGATTTCAATGATTTGGTCTCCTACCTGCCAATGAAAGAGAAATGAAGTCAGGCGAAGATGGTTTGCATTTCCAACTATTCAAATATCATCCTGTTTCCAAAGAGCACTGGAGCTGTTTGCCTGCCTCTTAGAGGGGGATCGTTCCCGGCTACACATCTCTGATTCTGAGTAACTTGAACGCATGGTTCATAACTATCTGGGATGGCAGAGGCCTTAGCTAAAATACTGGGCATTAAAAAAAAAAAATTGGAAAACAGATCCGATATTACAATTCAAAACATCTTGGCAGCTTTGTTTGAATCAAGAAGTAAATATTCTAAGGCTTTTTCATTGATCGCATTGTCAGCTTTTGGCTTCATGCTATATCTGTTTAGCACATTGGAAAGAAAGATTAAGTTTTTGTGCTTCTCTGGGAATTTTTGTTGTGCATCATTTAAATTCCCCTGGGTGCTACTGCAATATTGCCTTTCCAGTAAGCCATGGTTAGTTGGTATTCTGGTTTGATGGAGAGTTCTCTGTCATTGTCCCTTGAATTAAAAATGAGATCCTCTCTGCTCCATACATGACTAATGCCCTTGTGAAATCCTTGTCACGCTCACACCTGGTTGACGATGGAAGCTCTTTGGTGAAGCATCATTCCCTCTGGAATTGTCAAAAAAATGCCTGTACTCCATAAGCACTTCCCATTTAGCTTCAACCACACACATATCAGGTAACTCCCAGAGGACCATTATTATCAGGGGCCTTTGAAAGAAAATATATTGAATTTCAGAGCAAAGTACTTAAGACAAATTAGCCAGGGAAAACACAATTAATTGCTTTGCAAAAATTTATTATAGATCTCTATCTCTCTTTGTCTGTCTGTCTGTTTCTGTTTCTCTCTCTCTCTCTCTTGGTTTTTTGAAAGAGGGTTTCTCTGTGTATCCCTGCCTATCCTAGAACTCGCCCTCCAGCCCAGGCTGGTCTTGAACTCAGAGATCTGCCTGCCTCTGCCTCCCAAGTGCTGGGATTAAAGGCGTGCACGACCACCTTCCATTATAGATGGTTTCTCAAACAAAGAAGAGCTCATCCTGATTAATTTGTACAGAGTGCAGAGAAATGAGAAAGATCTACAGTCACATGAGTTGACCAGGCAGAGGAGTAAGCAGTGGTTGTCGCAATGGCCAAAGGGTATTGCAGTAAAAACCCTCAACACACTTAGCAAGGAAGTGACGTGTCTCTCTAAAGAGGATTCTTCAAGTGGCCTGTACCCCTTCCAATATAATGGCAGTAAGAATTTCCCTTCACGTGCTTGGTGGCCTTCAGAGACATAGGTATGGGGCAGTGGAAGAGGTTGGTGGCATCTTTGTGGCATCCATATTTCAAGGGATAACTCAGAAGACAGGACTAAACCAAAATGTAATGTTTCTGTGCTGGCTAGTGTTATGTCAACTTAAAGCTGGGGTCATCTGAAAGGAAGGCCCAGCCCATGGTGGGTGGTGCTACCCCAGGGCTGGCGGTCCTGGATTCTATAAGAAAGCAGGCTGAGCAGGCCAACAAGAGCAAACCAGTAAGCAGTGGCCCTCCAGGGCCTCTGCATCCTGACTCCAGGTTCCTGTCCTGCCTTCCTTCGATGATGAATTATAATATGGTCTTGTCAGCCAAGTAGGCTGCTGAGGGCAATAGCGGGGGGCTGTGCTCCCATCTTGTCGCCCCTTACAGGGGTCACTATTCATGCAAGCCAGAAGTGTGGGATCATGCTGGACTCCTTAAAAATCAAAGTTTATTATGATTTTATTTTATTTCAGTGTGTGTGTGTGTGTGTGTGTGTGTGTGTGTGTGTGTGCCGTGCGTGTGATATCTGTGGAAGCCAGATGAGAGCATTGGGTCCCCTATGACTGGAGATACAGGTGATTGAGCACGCCTGGCATGGGTACTGGGTAATGAAGTATGGTCCTCTGCAAGAGCAGTAAGTGCTCTTAACTGCTGGGCCATCTCCACAGCTCCATACTCCCTTCTAAAATTCAGCTTCTCTGCAACTGTTTCCGCTCTCTTATACATCCAGTTGTGTGCCAGCCCAATTCTGGCCTGTACCTGGATGAGTACAATGTTCTCCTACCTCTCTCTGCTCTAGTTCTCAGCACAGTCATTCTTCCTAGGGTAGGAACCTTATGCTGATCGGAGCATCAAGATTCTCCTTGCCTTCTCTTTCTCACAGGCCTGCATGTCTCAAGCCCAGCCTAAACATCCTCTCTTCTTGGGTGCCTTCCACAAACCTGCCAGAGGTTTCTAGTCTGTTCATTAGTTATGGCTAACTGCTAGAGGGTCATAACTGTCTTCTCTCCAAGACTTTGGAGTGTCTTCATCAGTAAGCAGTTTTTAATGAACACTTATTATGTGCCAGAGAGTCCCCTGGTGATACGGGGACTACAGTTTCTATTTGTAATATGGTCAAAGAAGAAAGTGTGTAAAGATGACAATATTCACTCTATCTTGAATATTATGGAACTTGAATCCATTAATTAGGAAAGGAGCAGAGAGAGGGACACTGACTCCAGAATCTGGTGAGTGTAGGTGTTCAGGAAGGCCTGCTTGGTGATGGTAATATCTCAGCTGGGTCAAGGGAAGCTGCCCAGATGAAGGTGGAACAGCACACTCTGGACAGAGAGCATCACACACAAGACCCAAGCATTTGAGTGCATTCGGGAAGGTTCAGAGTTTAGCATACCACTCAGGAATTTGAGGTTTATTCTAAAGGCATCAGCCGGGCACTGGGCACTTTAAGCAGGAAGCTTATACGGAAGCAGGCTGGCAGCTGGGTGTTTCCCTGAGTGGAGTGGAAAAATAGGTTTATATGGTGAGCTGAGGGCTATCACATTATTCACCCAAGGGAGAGACACTGTCAAGAAAAGATTGTACTCTCAGGTGGAGATACATTCTTGTCTTCTTCCTTAATCCAGTGGGGACAGGTCAGGAATCTGTCTTGAAGATCTCCCCTGGGAAGGCAAGTTCACCTTAAGATAATCCATTTTTCCTTCCCAGAAGCCCCCCTCCCCCAATGCAGTCCCTATAAATGGCCACAAGGCTTGGCTGAGTCTGCTGGGTGGGCTTGGGCTTTCCTTAGAAAGGAATGACTTATTTCTTCCTCTTTCTCTACCCCCCACCCTTCTGTTTTTTGTTTGTTTGTTTGTTTTGTTTTTTGAATGCTGGTCAGAACCCAAGTATAGTTTTAAAAAATCTTTAATATAATTTTTTTATTTATTACAATTTATTCACTTTGTATCCCAGCTGTAGCCCCCACCCTCATCTCCTCCCAGTCCTGTCCTCCTTCCCTCTCTCATCTCCTCCCATGCCCCTTCACCAGTCCACTGATAAGGGAGGACCTTTTCCCCTTCCATCTGACCCTATCCTATCAAGTCTCATCAGGAATGGCTGCATTATCTTCCTCTGTGTCCTGGTAAGGCTGCCCTCTTCCCCCTCCCCCCCCCCCCGATCAGGGGGAGGTGATCAAACAGCCAGCCACTGAGTTCATGTCAGAGACAGCCCCTGTTCCCCTTACTAGGAAGCCCATTTGGAGACCAAGCTGCCTTGGGCTACATCTGTGCAGGGGTTCTAGGATATCTCCATGCATGGTGCTTGGTTGGAGTATCAGTCTCAGAAATGAACCCTGGGCCCAGATTTTTGGTTCTGTTGTTCTCCTTGTGGAGCTCCTTAATGGACACTCCGCTCAGCCCCACTGCTTTTCTCCTAACGCCCCCTTACCTGCCTTGTGGCTGACCTCTATGCCAGCTCATTTTCTGCATTTTCCTTCCCTAGGCAGTGTGAAATACCTTGCCTGCCCTGGGGGTTTCCTTTAAATGCTAATGGATTGTCCCCAAGCTTCTGGGTCTATCTTTTTCTTAAATTCTTTCATTAATGAGACTAAGATCTCAAGAGGGGTCCCCAAGTTTTTCTAGTATCATATGAAGACTTTGTTGGAACTCCCTCAGGTTTCTGGTAACACTTCTTTCTTGCTTTTTAATTCTTTGGTTCTTTAATTGCCTGTACCGTGAGGCGGCATCAACCTTAGAAGGTGCTGGGGGCAGAGATGCCGGGGCTAATGAGGGAGGGACTGGGGCTCTTGAACTGGGGTAACTGGCATGAGGCACCAAGTGTATTTGTGAATGAAATGTTTCTAGTGCCTCATCTTGAGAACCGATCCCAAATCAAACCCAGGCAGCCGTCATTTCTGATGGTGCTGCCTGACAGTTTGACACAAAATCCTGTGTGAGAAGAAGGAGAGTAAGAGGGGTGCCGGGCTGTGCCCTTTGCGTTCTGGCCCCACATGTGAACGTAGCAAGGTTGAGAAACCCGGATGTCTCCTCTCTGCTGTGTACATTTTTGTTTCCCTCTTTGCTGACAACACTATAGGAGAGGAGTGCTTTGGGGAACGGAGTGTGAAGTGGAGAAGCACAGGTTTTAAGGGTTGCACATGGTGTGGGTAATGTCCGGGGAATTTCAGGGGAGATGGAGATAGCATTGTCAGAGTTCTCGGGAGTCTGCGGTCTGCTTTGCGAAGCAGAGCTCATAATCCCAGTGTTCTGTGTAGGGTCCAATCAAGGTTCTGTCTAACTAGCTTTCAATCTCTTCCACTTCTTGTTCCAGAGGAGTTTGCGAGGGATAGCCTGCTGACCCCTCCCCCTCCGTGTGTGTGCATGTGTTGGTGTGGTATGTGGTTTATATGTATGTCTTCCCATGTAGGGGTCTTCCTCAATTGCTTCCCATCTTATTTTTTAAAAAAGAGTCTCTCACTGAACTTGGAGTTCATCAATTTGGCTACCCTGGCTGGCCAGGAGCCCACTAGAATCTTCTTGATTCTTTCTCCCTCTTTAGCCCTGGGATTACAGGTATATCCTGCTGTGCCTGAACTTTTACTGCTGGGGTTGGGAACCTGAAATCAGGCCTCACGTTTGAGCAGTAAGCATACTACTTTACTGATATTTCTCTCCAGAGCCTGATTTCCTTCTTTGTTGGGAGCAATAAGAGACTGAGAATACTCAAGGTGTACTAAGTTTAGGTGAAAAATTCCTTAGGGGTGAAAGTATTTAGTATTAGAATGGAATCATTTCTGTTTAAGGTTATATGTGTGGTCAGAGTACCTTGCAAAATGGACCAGGTCATATGGAATTGAGCCAATAGTAAGAATCAGTCCAGCCCCAATATCAAGATTCCTGTCTTTTCCTGTGCCAGTAGGAATTACATAAAGGTTGAATTCAGTTTTATGTGTAATCATTTTAACTGGAACTCTCTATGTAAATGAGGGATGTGAATTTCTTCATTTTCATCCTCTATACCTGAATAGAAAAGACGACTTATATCTGTATAAAAAGACGACTTGCTGGTGGGAGAAGGTCTCATTACTTTCTCATCTCGTCTAACTTCACTCCGGCTGCTAGTGTGTGCTCCCAAAGCATCATTTTCCTATTTCATGAGATGAGAAATTAATGTGAAACCCACAGTCTTTCAGGATGAAGAAAATGGCCCACAGTGTCTGTGTTCTTTTTCTATTTTCTTCCCACTGTAGAACTGTCTTCAATAGAGATACTTGACTAAAATAAAACTTAAAAAATTTCCACATGTCCTTAGAACATTTTTAAAATTCTATATCCCAGAATTCAGGGGGTGGGGAAGAGAGGCAGGGAAAGGGAAAAGGCAGGGATGGAGGGAAGGAGGGATGGAGAGATGGAGGGAAGGAGGAATGGAGGGATGGAGAGA
>NW_026592118.1:16516398-16517228 GCF_907164565.1 Psammomys obesus
AGAAGAAAAGATGGAGGAATAGATGGATGGAGGATGGAGGGATGGAGGATACAGGAATGGAGGATGCAGGGATGGAGAAGGAGATGGGAAGAAAATGGCTTAATCCAGGCAGAGGTAATTCAGGACGCATGTATGGCCTGTAGCTTTGTGCAATTCGAGAAATGTTAAATTTAGAAAATTAACCAAAGGATTTAAAAATATTCTTATCTGTGGTTCCCTTCGGGGCAGCTAACAACCTTAAACAAGGTGTCTTGGGACAAGGCAGGCTGAGATGTATCAAGTCCCATATTTCCTCCATCACCTCCAGGTCCTACATCATGGTGGAGTTTTCTTTCAAAAAGTTATTCCTACTAAATCCTTACATTTGCTTGAGGCTGCGTAGATTAAATTCTTTTTCCTCTTCCTACTAGGATGTCAAGGCAGGTAAAGGTTAGTTTTCAGAACTTAAGTAATTAATAATTCAGGTGTTAAAACGTACAGTTCTGTACTGTCTGTGGCTATTCACATACACACATAACACATTTTTGGTTTTGAAATATTCTCTCTCTCACTCTGTTATTTAGGCTGTTCCCCAACTCTTCATTCTCCCAAGAGAGTGCTTCAGTCTCCCAAGTGCTGGGATTACAGGCATGCATAACCACACTCAGCTCTGGATTCAGGCATATAGCCAGGCCTTATAGAGAGTGTGTGGTTAGGCTCAACAGAATCTTTATAAGAAATACATTAAGTACAGGGTTCATTTCAGCTTCTTCATGGCCATCTGCCTAACCATGCTGAGCAGGTTCTATCTATCTATCTATCTATCTATCTATCTATCTATCTATCTATCT
>NW_026592118.1:16517238-16521585 GCF_907164565.1 Psammomys obesus
TATCTATCTATCTATCTATCTATCTATCTATCTATCTATCTATCTATATCTGTCTACTTACTTAGTTTTTGAGGCAAAGTAACACTATGTATCCCTGGCCAGTGTGGTACTTGCTTTGTAGACCAGGGACCAGGCTAGCCTCAAATTCCTAAAGATCTGCCTATCCCGGCCTCTGAGGATGCTGAGAGTCAAGGTCTGCACCGCCTTGCCCAGCTGGTATCAGATGGCCATTAGTTCACAGCCCTTGTCTGAACAACAAGAACTTATTTGTATGGTTGTCATGAATGACACGATTCCAGATTATAGTCCAGTGCGAGAAATAGTATACCTACAGGTGATGGATAACCTCAGATCCTTATTTCATGAAAGTCTGAGTGTGGGCCACTTTGGTGGCACATTTTCTCAGGTCCAGTATCAATGTCTCTATCCATATCACTTACATGCTGTATTTTTTTTTCCCACTGACTCCATCATTTGTACCTGCTATACCTCCATGACAGGCAGGTCCTCAGCTAATCGGGCTTGAGGCGATGCACGCTTGGTTTGATTTTCAGTTACAGCCAATGTATTCATTCCCATGATACAAAGAATAGCGTTGGGGACCTCAGCATATGCCTCAGGTTTTCTGGAAATACTGCCTTTAGCTACTCCTGCCAAACTGTAACAATTTCTATAGTGTTTGTAGGAAGCCAGCTGAGAGCTCCATTATGGGGAGTCAAACAAATTCTTAGAGGCGAGTTAGAAACAAATCTCAAAGACTGGGAGGAGGAGGAAGAGAAGCTGACTTGAATGAAATCATAAAATGCTAGGGGGGGAAATGAGAATTAGGATCTTCATTGCTCCAGGTACCACTTTTAGTACTAATATAGAAGGATGCTGGTGACCACAAGTTACCCTCTGGAGCAAGAGACAGGGTGACCCGCTAGTCGACAGTGACTTTTATATGTTTTTTAATTTATGAAAAAAGTCATTATTTATTTTTATGTGTATTAGTGTTTTGCCTGTCTGTCTGTCTATCTGCCTGCCTGCCTGTTTGTCCATATACTATGTGCATACTTGATGTCTGTGGTGGCCAGAATAGGGCATGCAAATCCCTGAAATTCTAGTAACTCTAGCAAATTCTGGTGGTTGCCAGCCAACAGGTGGGCTCTGGAAACCGAAACTGGGTCCACCTCAGGAGTGGGCAGTGCTCTCAGCTAGCCATCTCTCCAGTGACCTTCTTTATTTAATGGTGGTTTTCATGATTAACGTTTACTCGACTTTCCATTACTGCTATCATTCTTCTTCTTACTATTCTAACGTGCTAGAAGCAGAGCCCGAGGCCTCATGCATACAAGGGCAAGCACTAACCTCTGAGTATATCTCTAGCCCTGTTAGATGCTACTTAGGAGCTATTTACAGTGAACGTATTCTCTGAGGAGTTGCACCAAGTGTTTTTGTTAAGCATCTCATTCTTCACATTAGGCTGTAATTGAATTAGATAGGTGCCAGCTCTACCTCACATGGTTCTTGTTACACAGTGGGCAGGAGCCCATCAAGTCAACAGGCTTTTCCGAAGGAAAAAAACAAAACAAAACAAACAAAACAAAACAAAACTTCGAGCCCAACTGGAATTGGAAATCAGTGTTTGAGAATGGTCAACAATGAATTTTATTTGTCTTGATTAATTTAAATGTTGAAATTTGAGATTCTTTCTCTCTTTAATTATGCCCTAGATACAGTAATCATTTAAATGGGAAACTTCCCAATATCTCTCAAGAGAATGTATCCCAATAGAAACGTGAAATGACCTGCACAAGTGCACAATCCTTGATCAAGGCTGAGTGCCTACCAGCCAAGAAGGGCCCCGGGGACCACCGTGGGCCTAAGAAGCTACAGGCCACTGCATAATGCTGAGGGCCGACATGAGCTATGCGCGGTGAACCATCTTCTGTGCCTTTGTTATTTGAGGTTTACCCTTTAAAAAGATGTCGCCACAGTGCAAAAAAACTCCAGTCTTTGACTTGAGTGCGCTCCTCTGCAGCTGAGCGTTGATGGGGCTGTATGTTCTAATTAACAGCGTGCCCTTGGCAGCCAGTCAGGGAGTGCTCTCTGCTCAAAAGCTTCCATTTCTCATTCAGCTTTTTAAGAGCCTCTAAATTTAAACATGGAAAAATAGTGAGATTTAAAGAAAATTCAGCGTCCCGATTGTAGAAGCAGTCAACCTTTAAATGACAACTCCATCTTTGTCATCAAAGCTGCCATTTTCCCCTGGCAAATATTCCCGACTCCAGTCTTGTACACAGAAAGCTTTATTAGGCTGTTTATAACTCCTCTTACTCTTCCAAAACTCTTACTTGTGGCTGATGCTCTACTTCTGAAGTTCTCTCTTCTGGCTCATCTCTTCCTGACACTCCAAGGATCTGAAAGCCTTCTTCTTTTCTGTCCATCTGTAGATGTGGTTTCATTGGTCTGCCTGGTTGCTTTCCCCTTTCATTTTAAACAGCTTCATCTTACTGTCTGTCAAGACCAACCTCAGCTGTCAAATCATCCAGGAGGTGTTTCTGGGATCCCACCAAGCTTGGCTGTGTACTTTTCCTGGCCATTTTTTTTTAAAGAAGAATTTCCTTTTTCTGTATAATATTGTAAGCTTTCCAACAACATGGTCCCAGCCACAGGGAAATGTCCATATGTATTTGTTTAACGGATAGATACATGAATGGTTGAAGGAAGGGATTTTTTTTTTTTAATTTCAGATATTTCATTTGATTCTATGCTCCCTTTTACTTAAATTGAACTTAATTAAGGTTTATAATGTGAATTTACCTCAGATTCACAGTGTATGTCACCTGCTCTGACCCAGATTAAATATCACACAGCATACATTCATACCTTATAACCTATAAATACAATCTGTTGCTAATTGTTGTAATCATTTTCCTCCTCCTCTTCCTCCTCACCACCACAGTAGAAGAGAAAGGAACAAAGCAGTAAACTTTGCAAATGAGCTGAGGAGGAAAGCAGCTGATGGAGAAAGTGTCAAGTAGGAAATGGGGCCGATCCTGCCCCTGTGGAAATATTGCTGAGAGGTGGGCTGTTCTTGGGTGAAGTAGTGCCACACAGGAATTCTTATCAGACAGAAATGCTATTCTGATTTTATGATTTTTAGATGAAATCTTTCGGGAGAGAATCTCAATGAGTGCTTGGCAGGTGATTTAGAAACTGAGCGTGGCAATAGACGTGAACGCAAAGACAGAGTTTAAAGGCAAGCTTGTTGAAGCGGAAATAGTTTCTACAAAGGAGAGGAAAAAAAAACGAGCAGCCCCATTGCATTTTCAGATGCTCGTTTAACTGTTCAGGCATGAAGAGACTGGGTATTATCTTAAAATCGTCTGCCTGAGCAGGAATGGAACGCTCTCATCGGCAGCCCGGCCAGCAGCTTCTACTGTTGCTCAGAAATCACTTATGTTAGTCATGAAGCCAGTCTGTCTAGTTGATTGAAAAAACAAACAAAAAGAAAATCACAGAGGAAACTTTGACTGTGGACTGTGTAGAGGCTATCATTTTCCTTCCCTGCGTGCGGCTGAGAGCAAAGGAGAATATTATTCTGCAGACTTGCCTAATCAGATATACTTATTTTCCAGAAGTGATCATCAGTTGGGCTGTGAGCAGGGTCTACTCCTTTGGTACATGATAATGATTTCTGTTTTGCTGAAGCTAAGCCATGCTTTTCATTGCATTTACATATGGGAGCTCTGTGACTGTACTAATTCTAGGCCTGACGTGATACCTAGGTAGGTTAGAATGCAAACAGTATATCAAGATGGGTAGCCATGTAGAGGAGGCAGCTGCAATACTGAGACAGACACAGGAATGGTTGAGGGAAGGGATTTTTTTTCCCAGATATTTCATTTGATTCTATGTTAATGAAGGGATTATTTTAGAACCCAGGATGGGTAGAAAATAAAAAGGGCCGCGGAGGCATCAGTGTGTAAGTAGAGTGTCACTGTTGCCACCTTTAGCTTGAGAGACCACAGGAAGGAAAAAGAAGTTTCTGGGATCAAGAGAGAGAATCATGAGAGAGAGGCTGCCTGCCTGGAGTTGGAGCTGCAGAGAGAAAAAGTTCTGCTGGGCTCCGAGCTCAACCTGTGTCAAGAGAATACAATCATGTCACCTTCTATGACCCAGGAGCTCCATGTCTGAATTCCTGAAAGCTGTGAAAAAGTTAATTTATCTGGGAGAACACTGCAATATACATACATACATACATATACATATATATATATATATATATATATATATATGCATGTATATGTATTTCATCTATCTATCTATCTATCTATCTATCTATCTATCTATCTATCTATC
>NW_026592118.1:16521595-16533784 GCF_907164565.1 Psammomys obesus
ATCTATCTATCTATCTATCTATCTATCTATCTATCTATCTATCTATCTATCTATCTATCGGGCTGGAAAGCTGTATGACCATTAGAGCCAGTCTGGAGCAAGAGTAGGTCAAGATGTGTCCAAACTCCCAAAATCTCATCCTGACACTGGCAGGAGTAGGACTGCTTCCTCCCTGCTCTGGGCCTGCATGTCCCAGCGCACATAGCCTTTCGACCCTCCTCCCTCCGCCATTCTGAGGGAGTCACATAGCCTGGTGGCCAGGTTTCAGGTTAAACTTCCTCTTTCTTTATAAGGACATGCCAGCAAGCACTTGGAATTCCCCTTCATGCAAATGAAGCATTCCCAGCACCTCAGCCCTAGCCAAGGATGTACACTCACCACAAAACCTCTACCCACCCCCCAAGGCTTATATAGCCCTTGTTCTTCCCCAATAAAGAAAGATGTTTCACTGAAAACGGTCTCTGGAGAAGGCTGTTTCTCCTGCACTCATGCTGACTGAGATCCTGCCTAACCCACATGCTCCAGCTAAGCTTCCTAACCCAGTCCAGCCCTGTATACAGTATGTCTGAATACCCCAAGGGGAAAAGCAGACCTGGGATGGCATCTATCATCTATCATCTCTCTCTCTCTCTTCTATATATCTATAGTTAGGGATAAAATATGAGGCCTGTGCTCTACTACTGAGTGGCATTCCAGACCCCATTTTTTTTTTCTGTATCAGGGACTGGACTTAATGCTTCACATACACACATCAGAAAAGAACTCTACCACTGAGCTAGCTGAGCTTTACCTCTAGCTCAACCTTAAGGATCATGAGATGGGTTATTCTGGAATATCCCGGTAGGTTCGATGAAGTCTCAAGGGTCAAAATCTAAGAAAGATGAAAGGATAGAAGCAGAAGTCAGAGAGGACAGAAGATGCTAAACTGCTAAAGTGATGGGTCTGAGGATGGAGGAATGGGCTAGACGCCAAGGCAAGCAGGTGGCCCAGGACACTGGCAAAGGCAACATTTTCCCCAAAAGTCTGTTGAAGAATCCAGTGCTACCAACTTGACATCTCCCTTTTAACCCAGGGAAACAAATTGGACTTTTGACCTCTAGGATTGTGAGATAGCAAATTTGCATTGTTTTCAACCACTAAATTTGTGGTCATTTACTATAGCACAAATAAAAAAACTAATGTACACAGTTCCTTTCTGCTGGTATTTCTCAGTGGCAAGATCTAACACATACTGGAAGCCAAGAGAATTTGGGTGATCCAGACATAGCCATCACCCCAAGGTGACAGCATAGTGCAGGGAAGAAAAGGAAGAGAATCGAATGAGAAGGAGGATTAAAGGAAGAACCGACGTTGGGGTTCAGTAGATGCAGTGTGTGGGGGGATAGACATTGAATGAATATGACAAGTGGTGAGACAGATGAGGGGGTTAAGAAATAATCCAAGAGGAAGACATCAAAGTCGGGTGGTGTCTACTTCTCCCAGCTTGCATTGGAAAGGCGGTTGCTAGGAACCTTGCGATGTTGTAATCAGCTATCCCTTTTGAAACTGCCCAAGACCTCAGCGCTCCCCTTGCATCCAGCCATTTGCCGTTTCTGTGCACCCCACTTTCACCCACCCACTTTTCTTTCCCGCTAGCCTCCACTCCGCATTCACGGCGCCTCCCTTCTTCCTGCCCACATGGTCAATGTTTGGACTGCTACCAAGAGGGCACTGTCATGTTATGCAGCCCACTTCTGGTTTTGTGTTTCTCCTCTTCAAACACCCACACTCATCCTCATGTTCCTTGAACAGACTCAGGGCTACAAGGCTCCTGTGACCCTTGAAGCCCCTGACATAGTTTATTCCCACCCCAGATCCTGCGTTCAGTGGTCCATTTCTTATCCTTCCTGATTTTCCTACTTGACCTTTTTGTTGTTATTGTTTTGCTTGTCTTGTTTTGTTTGGCTACTATCTTCAGTGAACCATATCATTCTTATTATTTTTCCTGATCTTCTAATCTTATCTTTTAATCATGGCCACTCTTCATGGTTCTAATCAGATTCTCCATGAAGCCATCACTGGCCATTGTAGGGACAATTCCTCCTCCTTTCTCTCTGGTCCCACTACACTGTAGCTTGCCTCTCTTATAGCTCTCAGAGCATCGAAGCCTTTCTTTAGTGTTGATATATGTGTTTTATTCCTCCTACCTCTCAACCTGCTAAATTGTAAACTCTTGGAGAGTGGAATTATATCTTTGTAGCTCCTGGTAGTAGTGTTGTATTATTTAAAAATAACAAAGAGTAAGTAAAATCTACTAACAAGAAGGGGCAAACATCCTGTTCCCACTGGTGGAAGAGGGAGACACTGAAGAGAGGTGACAATGTGTGGCAGACAGAGAGGAGGCCATGAGGGCAGAGTGCCTTGAGGCAGCCTGTGCCTAAGAGTTTTGCCACTGCTGATAAAAGTGGATGGCATGAGATGAGGGCTTCATGACTAGTTCTTAAATAAATACATACATACTTGACTTTGGACAAAACTAAAGTTGACTTCTGTGAAATCAAGGCCTCAAACATTTCTAATACTTAGGATTTTTAAGAAGGTACAGAAAGTTATACAAGTGAAACCAACCCAATCTTCTTAGGCTCGCAACGAGAGGCAAACCCGCAGGAGCAATGCTTCTCCAGCATGTGTCTGGGAAGGACACAGCCACAAGGTGGAGGCATCCATTCGCTTTTAGCATTGCTATGTCTGCTCAAGTAACTGGCTAGAGGCAGACGCGGTGATCGTCCCTTCGAGAAACATTGGGAAATATGCTCTTAGGGGATTTCTAATCAGACCCTGTGGAGTACAGCCAGAGGGCAGAGACCATGCTCTGTGTTTTTATAATATCTCTTGTAGCATTGTGTGTGTGTGTGTGTGTGTGTATGTGTGTGTGTGTGTGTGTGTGTTCATGCATGTGTAGGCAAGTGAGCAGAAGCGAGTTGTTAGTAAATATGGTGGATGAACAAGGAGAAGGAGCAGCTGGCATTGGCTGTTATTCTCCACTCACTGCTATGGTCTGGGATGAATTCACCAATTTCATGCACAGGAAACCTGATTCCCAGCACGACAGTATTGGGGGTAGGGCTCTTGCTTAGGTCCCGGCAGCTCCATCCTGCCGAGTAGATGGATAATAAGGGCTATTGGAGTGGCTTTGCACTTTTGCCTTCTCTCCTGCTTACACTGAAGAGAGCGCACACCAGATTCTGGGACTTGGACTTCCCAGACCACACCACAGAAAGAGAGCGAGGCTCTTCTTAACGCTGGTCTCAGATACCTTCCTGTAGCAATAGGGAGACATCCACAAACCACACATGGTGAGGTGGAGGGCAAAGAGTCCACATTTTTTCCCTTTGGATTTTATTTCCCCTACTCTGAGCTTTAGAAAAAAGTGGGGAATGATGAAAACATGAAAAACAAAACCCACCTAGTTTATAGTGGGAGTACAAGGCTAATTGTAGGTTCTCTGATTTCTATCTACTCTTTCTGAAGATACTTTAGTGCCCTCAGCAAGGGAAAAAGACAGTGTTGCTCATTACTTGAAGGAGATACAATGGAGATGCTTATGGCCAATTATTTACCTTTGGGGTTGTTCTGGCCAATTTTGTGTCAACTTGATACAAGCTAGAATCATCAAAGAGGAGGGACTTAACCCAGGTAGAATCATCAGTAAGGAGGGAGCCTCAGTTGTGAAAATTTCTCCATAAGATCCAGCCATAGCCAAGCCTGTAAGGTATTTTCCTAACTAGTGATTGAAGGGGGGGGGGCAGCCCATTGTGGGTGGTGCCACTCCTGGGCTGGTGGTCCTGGGTTCTATAAGAAAGCAGGCCGAACAAGCCACGAGGAACAAGCCAGTAAGCAGCATCCCCCCATGGCTTCTGCATCAGCTCCTGCCTCCAGAATCCTTCCCTGTTTGAATTTTTTTGTCCTGAATTCCTTTAATGACAAAAAGTACTGTGGAAGTGTAAGCCAAATGAACCCTTTCCTCCCCAGGGTGCTTTGGTCATGGTGTTTCATCACAGCAATAGAAACCTTAACTAAGACAGGGGTATTGCTTTAAAACAAGAGGGAGAGACGAGGGTCAATATAATCAGAGTGCGTTATCCATCTGAAAATGTCATAACGAAGCCCATTATTTTGTATAATTAAAACGTACGCAATCACATGTCCCAACTAGCTCCAGTCCATCCAATCACGAGTGAGAATTCAGTAGATAATGGAGTGAGGACAGCACAAGCCTCGTCAGCAACTAATGGCTCTGAATGTCCCTGATCCCTTTAACCTTCCTCCTCAGATGACTGTAAAAACACCATGAAGTCTCAATCAATCAACAGCATCACTCATGTCCTTGTGTGGCGTTTGAACCACGCCCAAAGAATACGTAAGCAGGAGCGATCCCAGCGGTAGCAGGCACTGAGGTCTACCGTCTTGGCCATAATGGACACATAGTCTTTCACTAAGAGTTAAGTTTCAAGACAGCTCTCTGGAGAACCTTTCCTCGTCGCCCCGATATTCAGTGTTATCAGCAATGCGTGTGTTGATTATAATAATCTTTCCATTTATTTATTTAATGCTAAATAAATAGAAAGCTAGAGGAGCGGCATGCCATCATCATTAGGATACACAAAATAAACATTATCCATTTATTTTCTTTTACTACTTAAAGTCACATATTAATTACTTAAATTTTTGAAACTCGGAATGTAGCTGAGTGTCTGAAAAAATCTTGTTTCTGTTCGAGCTAATTCAGATTGTCCATCCAAGCATGAGAACAGCTGAGCTATGAAATTGGGCAGCATGTTTTCTGGCAATAATGAGCAGATAATATTCCTTAGGAGTATTTAAGTGACATCACTATCGATAGGTTAATTGGAAATAAAAATGTAAAGCTTTCGTAAATCATGAGACTAAAAAGCCCCCAGATTATGGTAGCTTTGCAATGTACTTTTGGAGCTCTCCCACGCTGAGGTTTAGGTTAATAACTGTCTGATTAGCACAATGGTGACTGCTCTCAGGATTCCACGACAAGACACCGTTTCCAAAGGGAGCTTTCCCATACATCGCTCGACTGGTATGTGTTGCTCTCTCGCTCTTCCTCCCTTAAGGTTTTGGAAACTGACTCCTGCATCGAATGATATGCATAGAATGCTGAGTAGAGGGAAGAAACACAAACGTGAGGTGAGGGCATGAGAGCTGGCTGCAGTTGGGAGTGCTCGGAGCCCAGTACCCCTTGTTTGTATTTAAGAGTAATGAGGTGAGAGGCAGCCGAAATGATAACGCTCTATCCGGCATCCCAGCCAGACTGAAAATAATTCGAAGCTTTCTATGTGAACATCTTTTCTTACACTACCAGCTCCGTGAGTTTACAGTTTTGTTCTCCATGTAAAATTCTCAGTCAGTTCTCTAAGAGCTGATGAAGTGGCGAGCCACCCAGATGAAAACCGCCGGCCCTTTGCGACAGTTCGCACACGTTCCACGTCTTTTTATGGCAGACTCTTTGGAGATGTGTTAGAAACAGGAACACATTTCATTTTGAAAGGAACAAGCCGACAACTCTCTGGTGGGAGAGAACTGACGGAAGAATTTAGAGTTAACTCTGGAAAAGAAAACTCTGCTATGTCACGGGGAGCTGGTGAATGAGTAACACAGACTAAGTGCCACTGGTATGAAGATATGAAATTAATTTTCTGCGTTATTATTTCATTTGAACCACCCATGCCACTGTTGTTTATATTACTCTTGTCTGGTAATATTTTACACCCGTTGGGCTAATATCCTTACTACTGTGTGAGCATTTGAGAATCATTTTGGTCCATCTCACAATGCTCCCCCTTGTGCCTGTTTGCCATGTCAGGTGTCTCTCTTGGACTATAGCCTTGATTGTCTCTTCCACAGTGTTTCCTGTACTTTCATGTAACCATTGGGTTTGTGTCAGGGATGGCTCCTCCGGCCTGCCTTAGCTCACCACTGATACTTTCAGGGGCTGTTCCCTGCAACATCTCAGAGAAGTCCTGTGCTGTCAACGATGTCTGTGGTGCTGTAGAGTCATCTTACAATGTGGTATCCTTGACGCCAAGAGGACTGAACACAAACATGTAAATGGAGAGCCCAGCCTCTTTGCTCATCCTAGAAAAACAATTCTGTAGGTTTGTTCTGAGGAAGAGTCCTTATTTTCTAATCACCTTTGTTTTCCCAAGAACGTCACGTTGCTATTATAAGTGGTTTGATTAAACTGTCTCTGGCCACTGAGGCATAAATATAAAATTGATTAATTTGTCCAATAATTGCTACCAGCTGTGCTCTGTCAGCCCCTGTTTCTTCCCTGCTGGGTAGCAGTTCAATTCCATTATTTTTCAACCTTTTAAGCCATTAAAAAGGATAATGCAGTACCAGAAGACGCTTCCCCCACTCTCCCGCTTTGATACAGACTAGATGGAAGGGTTGAGTTACTTAAGTGGATGAAAAGGTTTTCTTTCTCCATGTTCTGAGCTCTCTCTCCTCTTTACCTCCCCAACCTTATAGAGAGGCTCTGGAGGTCGGCTTCATTTCCTTGAGCAATCAAGTGTTGCTGCTCGCCAGGTCTAGCCTGCCCTCTTCTCTGCATTTGATGTATGCCTTTCTTTTCTTCTTGTCTTTCTAACGCTGTGACATGCATACACCACGTGTAATAAATAATGCTGGAGTGTTTTAGAGTTTTACCTAAGTACCATCACAGACATGATTCTGTAACATCTTCTTTAAACTCAATATTATGTTGTTGGAATGCATCCAATTAGAAACTACAGTTTACTCATTTAAGCTACTATATAATACTGTATTATATAAATGGCTTACTGCTTACTTTTATACTCTGTTGATATCCATCTGGGACCCACTCCTACACTTACAATGAAAACCCATGTTACAGTGAATATTGTCTCTTAGTGTAGGTGAGTAAAATAAGACTATATAATTGGGCCAAACTGCTAACTTATATGTAAATGTATATATCTAAATTGATTGCACGATGCCAGTTTTCTCTCTAAAACCACACCGATTTACACAACCCCCACTAACCAAGAACTGTCCCCAGTCGCTCATGTTATTGTTTTTGTTTAGACATGCCAGCTTTTATTTTTATTCTTTAGCTTTTGCCAACTTGATAGAGGACAATGCTATCTCAGTTCTTTAATATGTATTTTCATGATGGTAAACATCTTTTCAGGTTAATTTTAGTCATTTGGGATTTTTTTTAAATAAATGTTTTGATTCTATACTTTCCTTATTGTTTCTTTTTGGCTTGTAGTTTTTGTAATACATATAAGTTCTTAAAAATTATTTATATGTGCTCAATCTTCCTTCAGAGGGGCAAATGGGATAGACATCAAAGTGGGAGAAGACAGGGAACAGGACAGCAGCCTACCTCAGAGGGCCTCTGAAAGACTACTGATCAGTATAATGAGGCAGATGCTGAGACTCATAGCCAAACTTTGGGCAGAGTGCAGGGAATCTTATGAAAGAAGGGGGCAATAGAAAGATCTGGAGGGGACAGGCGCTCCACAATGAGACCAATAGAACAAAAAATTCTGGGGCCAGGGACCCCTTCAGAGACTGATACTCCAACCAAGTACCATGCATGGAGATAAGCTAGAACCCCTGCTCAGATGTAGCCCATGGCAGCTCAGTCTCCAAGTGGGTTCCCTAGTAATGGGAGCAGGGACTGTCTCTGACATGAACTCAGTGGCTGGCTCTTTGATCACCTCCCCCTGAGGGAGGAGCAGCCTTATCAGGCCACAGAGGAAGGCAATGCAGCCAGTCCTGATGAGAGTTGATAGGCTAGGGTCAGATGGAAGGGGAGGAAGACCTCCCAAATCAGTGAACTAGGGGAGGGGCATGGGGGAAAAGAGAGTAGGAAAGTGGAACTGGGTGGAGACAAAGGAGGGGGCTACAGCCTGGATACAAAGTGAATAAACTGTAATAAATAATAAATAAATTAAAAAAATAAAAAATAAAAAAATTATTTATATGTTCTAGGTAATATTCATTTATCCCAATTTTCAAAGACAAATTTATTTTAAAACACAAGTTGTTTCCAAAATGTTTAGGTTACACTCAGTGAGACCATGATCAGAATTCAGACTTAAGAACAATGCCTTCACTTCCTTTCCCACTTCACTTGTGTGGTATTAAAAATGCATTAAATACCAACCACTAACTCAAACATTTTAATTGCAATTTACGGACAAAGGTTTTACTAGGAGTTATTCCACAGCTGTGTAGGAGATCTTTAGAAAATGAAAAGTTTTTTTTTTTCAAAGAAATTAGTCATATAAATGAAAGTGGAATTATATTACCCATCGTACCATTTCCTTAGTAAAGTATTTGGAGAATAACCGAGTCACAAAGGAACGGTACTTTTGTCTTATATTGCATAACTTGCAATAGTAGTCCCTTTAATATCCTACAGCCTGTTCAGAAACGGGATTTACTTAGGAGTAAAGATCAGACTTACGTAGGGACGTTTTGAAAGGTCCCCCTTTTAAATTAAGATCTTCTCAACAAAGCATCAGTAAGTCACAGAAAAGGTAGCCCTTTGCCCTTCTGAGAAAACACTGATGGCGTTTATCGTAACAGTGATGTGCATGGGATTTTATAAAACGACAACAGACAACAATGTGCCCAGGCTCTTATTCAGTAAGACCCCCCCACTGTGAGCCTAGGAAGGCCTGGCAGGCTTTCTGTCCACTGGCCTGGGTGATGCTGTGTTCTTTTGGAACTTTCCAATGCATTTCTACTTTCTAGTTTAACTTTTCTCAGGCTAAGAGTCGCTTTCACTTGGATACCTAGGAGATACATAGAAAATTTACATGTATTGATTATATATACTCCTTTAGTTTTTGTTAGTATTTGACTTATATATTAATATACTCTGTTACTAGGTGCCTTTGTATTTATGATTGTTGTATCTTAATGGGTTGACCACAATTCACCCGTACATATTTTTATAATTACTTTGACTCCTGTTATGCTTTTACTTTTCTTTCCATTTACAAGTAATAGGATTTTTTCATCATTCCAGTATCATTCTACTAGTGCTCTTAAATCTTCTCGGTGATGAAACACTGAAAAATTTCCCTCTACATCAGGAGAAAAGGTTGGATGCTTACTCTCTCTCTCTCTCTCTCTCTCTCTCTCTCTCTCTCTCTCTCTCTCTTTCCTGGAGTAGGATATCATGTAGCCCAGGCTGGCCTTGAATATACTAAATAGCTGAGGATGGTTTTGAACTCTTGATCTTTCTGCCTCCACCTCCAGAGTGCTGGTATCATAGGAAGGCACCCAAATTTCTGGTTTATATGGTGCCAGGGATTAAACTCAAGGCTTCAAGCATGGTAGGCAAGTACTTTATGAACTATGCCACAGTGCCAGCACCTAGGATACTCACGTTTATCTTTGTTTAGTTTTAGAAGCCCTACACAGGCCAAATAGACAAGAATATGTAATAAAAGACATGTAAATTAGAAACAAAGAAGTAGAAATATTTTTAGTACGTGGTATGTTTTTTAAAGGAAAGTAAAGGATCTACCAAAAAAACCTGTTACAACTAACAAGTGAATTTTGTATAGTTGTAAAGCAGACAATCAACATATAAAAATAATTGTGAGCCTATACATTAAAAATTAGCTAACAGAGAAAGAAATGAAGGAAAAATCTTCATTTTCAAAAGCTTTAAGAAATAAAATACTTGCTGGACATGGTGGCTCATGCCTTTAATCCCAGCACTCAGGGAGGCAGAGGCAGGTAGATCTCTGTGAGTTCGAGGCTAGTCTGGTCTACAAAATGAGTCCAGGACAGCCAAGGCTACAAAGAGAAATCCTGTCTCAAATAAAGCAAGCGAACAAACAACAACAAAAAAGAAATAAAATATTAAGGAAAACATTAAGCCAATGATGTGAAAGACGTAACATACCTAACATTTGTGTTTTATAGTTTCTAATACATTGATAAAAAAATTGAAAAATATCAATAAGATGAAATATATATCCAGGTGAGAGGAAGAATTCATATTGTTAAAATGTCTACACTATCCAAAGAGATCTACAGGATTAATGTTATCTTTATGAAAATTCCAATGACAAATTTTACAAAAGCAGAAAAATAGAAATTGATTTTGGAATTTATGCAGGACTACAAAAGAATTGAGATATTAAAGTAATCTTGAGAATGAAGAATAAGGCTGGAAGTGTCACACAGTGATTTAAAGCCTTATTTTATTAAAAAGCAATAGTAATTAAGACAGTACAATACTATATAAATGTATACTTATAGATATAAAAAAATTCCCCAGGTAAGCTTGTACACATATAGCTGACTAATCTTTACAAAGGTACAAAAAAATATGACATGAATGGAGTTGGAAAACCCAGGTATCTCCAAGGATGTGAAAAAATTAGACCTTTATACCATTATAAAAATAAACTCAAAATAAATTCAACACTTAGACATAGGATTTGAAGCTGGGAAATATCTGAAGGAAACACAAGGAATAAAATTCTTTTTTGTTTTTATTTTTATTTTTTTATTATTATGATTTATTACAATTTGTTCAATTTGTATCCCGTGACTCCTCCCTTGTCTTCTCCCAATCCTACCCTCTTTCTCTCTTCTCCCCCTATGCCCCACCCCTAGTCCACTGATAAGGGAGGTCCTCTTCCCCATCTATTTGACCCTAGTTTATCAGGTCTCATCAGGCCTGGTTGCATTGTCTTTCTCTGTGACCTGGCAAGGCTGCACTCCCAAGGGGGAGAAAATCAGAGAGCCTGTCACTAAGTTCATGTTAGAGAAAGCCCCTGCTCCCCTTACTAGGGACCCCACTTTGATACTGAGTCTATGGGCTACATCTGAGCCAGGGTTTTAGGTCCTGTCCATGCATTGTCCTTGGTTGGGGTATCAGTCTCTGAAGGGTCCCCTGGGCTCAGTTGTGTGTGTGTGTGTGTGTGTGTGTGTGTGTGTGTGTGTTTCTCTGTTGCTCTCCTTTTGGAGCTCCTGTCCCCTCCAGATCTTCCTATCTCCCCCTTCTTTCATAAGATTACCTGCACTCTGCTCAAAGTTTGGCTATTAGTCTAGATCAGTAGAGTCTTTCAGAGGCCCTCTATGGTAGGCTCCTATCCTGTTCCCTGTCTTCTCCTGCTTCCAATGTCTAGTGTGTTTGTCTTTCTGAGTGAGGATCTTTCTGAGGGTCTTCCTTGCTGTTTAGCTTCTTTAGTGCTATAGATTTTAGTATGTTTATCCTGTCTTATATGGCTAATACCCGCTTATGAAAAAGTATATACCATGTGTGTCTTTCGGCTTCTGGGTTACCCTACTCAAGATGATCTTTTCTAGTTCCCACTATTTGCCTGCAAATTTCACTATTTCCTTCTTTTTAATTGCTGAGTAGTATTCCATTGTGTAAATGTACGACAATTTCTGTATCCATTTCTCCATTGAGGGACATCTGGGTTGTTTCCATATTCTGGCTATTAAGAATAGAGCTGCTATGAACATGGTTGAGCAAATGTCCTTTTGTATACTTGAGCATATTTTAGATATATGCCTAGGAGTGGTATAGCTGGATCTTGAGGTAGCACTATTCCTGATTTCTGAGAAAGTACCACATTGATTTCCAAAGTGGTTATACAAGTTTTAATTCCCACCAGCAATGGAGAAGGGTTTCCCTTTCTCCATATCTTCTCAAGTGTTGTCACTTGAGTTTTTGATCTTAGCCTTTCTGATGGTTGTAAGGTGAAATCTCAGGGTTGTTTTGATTTGCATCTTCCTTATGTCTAAGAATGTTGAACATTCTTTAAGTGTTTCTCTGCCATTCAAAATTCCTCTATTGAGAATTCTCTGTTTAGTTTTGTACCCTATTTTTAAATTGGATTACTTGGCTTGTTGGTTTTTAACTTTTTTATATATTCTGGATCCTTTCCCAATGTGTAGGCTGTCGATTTGATCTGATGACCGTGTCCTTTGCTTTATAGAAGCTTTTCAGTTTCATGAGGTCCCATTTATTGATTGTGCTGTTGGTGTTCTGTTCAGGAAGTTGTCTCCTGTGCCAATGAGTTCAAGGCACTTCCCCACTTTTTCTTCTAAGCGGTTTAATGTGTCTGGTTTTATGTTGAGGTCTTTGATCCACTTGGACTTTAGTTTTAT
>NW_026592118.1:16533884-16607520 GCF_907164565.1 Psammomys obesus
GAAGTTGTCTCCTGTGCCAATGAGTTCAAGGCACTTTCCCACTTTTTCTTCTAAGCGGTTTAATGTGTCTGGTTTTATGTTGAGGTCTTTGATCCACTTGGACTTTAGTTTTGTGCAGGGTGACAAATATGGATCTATTTGCATTTTTCTACTTGTACACATCCAGTTAGACCAGCACCATTTGTTGAAGATGCTGTCTTTTTTCCATTGAATGGATTTGGCATCTTTGTAAAAAATCAAGTATCTGTAGGTTTGTGGGTTTATTTCTTGGTCTTCTATTTGATTCCATTGATCCACCATTTTGTTTCTATGCCAGTACCATGCAGTTTTTATTACTATTGCTCTGTAGTACAGCTAGAGATCAAGGGTGGAGATATCTCCAGAAGATCTTTTTTTGTAGTGGATTGTTTTAGTAATTCTGGGTTTTTTGTTTTCCTTATGAAATTGAGACTTTTTCTTTCAAGTTATGAAAAGAATTGTGTTGCATTGAATCTGTAGATTGCTTTTGGTAGGATGGCTATTTTCACTGTGTTAATCCTACTGATCCATGAACATGGGAGATCTTTCCATCTTCTGATATCTTCTTCAATTTCTTTCTTCAGAGACTTGAAGTTTTTTTTCATACAGGTCTTTTCCATGCTTGGTTAGAGTCACCCCAAGGTACTTTATGTTTTTAGTGGCTATCATGAAGGGTGTTGTTTCCCTATTTTTTTTTCTTGATCCTTTTGTCTTTGGTATATAGGAGGGCTTCTGTTTTTCTTTTTCTTTTTTTTTTTTTTTGAGTTAATTTTGTATGCAGTCACTTTGCTGAAGGTGTTTATCTGGTTGAATTTTTGGGGCCACTCATGTATACTATCATATCATCTGCAAATAGTAAAACTTTGACGTCTTCCTTTCTGATTTGTATCCCCTTTATCTCCTTTAGTTGTCTTATTGTTCTAGCTAGGACTTCAAATACAATGTTGAAGAGATATGGAGAGAGTGGGCAGCCTTGCCTTGTCCCTGATTTCAGTGGAATTGATTTAAGTTTTTGTCCTTTGAGTTTGATGTTGGCTATAGGCTTGCTGCATATTGCCTTTACTATATTTAGGTATGTGCTTTGTATTCCTGATCTCTCCAAGACTTTAAACATGAATGGGTATTGGATTTTTGTCAAATGCTTTTTCGGCATCTAAGGAGATGATCATGTGGGTTTTTTTTTTCCTTCATTTTGTTTATATGGTGGATTACATTGATGGATTTCCATATATTGAACCACCCTTGCATGCCTGGGGTGAAGCCTACTTGGTCATGGTGGATGATATCTTTTATGTGTTCTTGGATTTGGTTTGTGAGTATTTTATTGAGTATTTTTACATCAATGTTCATAAGAGAGATAGGTCTGAAATTCCCCTTTTTTGTTGGGTCTTTGTGAGGTTTAGGTACCAAGGTGACTGTGGCTTCATAGAATGAGTTTGGTAATGTTCCTTCTGTTTCTATTTTGTGGAATATTTTGAAGAGTATTGGTGTCAGCTCTTCTTTGAAGGTCTGATAGAATCCTGTGCTGAAACCATCAGGCCCTGGGCTTTATTTAGAAGGGAGACTTTTGATGACTGCTTCTATTTCCTTGGGGGATGTAAGACTGTTTAATGTATTTACCTTATCTTGATTTAATTTTGTTAAATGGAATATATCAAGAAAAGTGTCCATTTCATTTAGATTTTCAAACTTTGTGGTGTATAGGCTTTTGAAGTAAGACCTAATGATTCTTTGGATTTCCTCGGTGTCTGCCATTATGTCTCCCTTTTCATTTCTGATTTTGCTGATTTGGATAGTTTCTCTCTGCCTTTCAGTTAGTTTGGCTAAGGGTTTGTTGATCTTGTTGATTTCTCAAAGAACCAGATCTTGGTTTCATTGATTCTTTGAATTGTTTTCTTTGTTTCTAATTTATTGATTTCAGCCCTGAGTTTGATTATTTCCTACCATCTACTCGTCTTTGTTGTGTCTGCTTCTTTTTTTTTCCTAGGGCTTAGAGGTGTGCCGTTAAGTTGCTTGTATGAGTTGTCTCAAACTTCATTCTGAAGGTACTTAGTGCTATGAACTTTCCTCTTAGCACTGCTTTCATTGTATCCTATAAATCTGGGTAAATTGTGCCTTCATTTTCATTGAATTTTAGGAAGTCTCTAATTTCTTTGTTTATTTCTTCTCTGATCCAGCTGTCACTGAGTAGAGAGTTGTTTAGCTCCCATGCATGTGTAGGCTTTTTGTTATTTCTGTTGTTGTTGAGGTCTAGTTTTAGGCCATGATGATCTGATAGGATACAAGGGATTAATTCAATCTTCTTGTATCTGTTGAGGCTTGCTTTGTGTCTGACTATGTGGTCAATTTTGGAGAAGATTCCGTGGGGTGCTGAGAAGAAGGTATACTCTTTTAATTTTGGGTGAAAGGTTCTGTAGACATCTATTAGGTCTATTTTTTTTTTTTTTAGAAAAAAAAAATTGGATATTAGGTCCATTTGATTTAAGATCCCTGTGTCATTATTTCCCTATTTAGCTTCTGTCTTGATTGTCTGTCCATTGGTGAGAATGCAGTGTTGAAATCTCCCACTATTAAGGTGTTGGGATCAATGTGTGATTTGAGCTTTAATAATGTTTCATTTACAAATATAGGGGCTCCTGTATTTGGGGCATAGATGTTCACGATTGTGATGTGCTCCTGATGGATTTTTTCTTTGATGAGAATAAGGTGTCATTCTTCATCTTTTTTGATCAATTTTGGTTGAAAGTCTGTTTTTATTAGCTATTAGGATATCTACTCCAGCTTGTTTTTGGGTCCGCTTGCTTGAAAAACCTTTTTCCAACCCTTTACTCTGGGGTAATTCTTTCATTGTTGCAAAGGTGTGTTTCTTGGATGCAGCAGAATGTTGGATCCTGTTTCTTCAACCATTCTGTTAGCCTGTGTCTTTTTATTGGAGCATTGAGTCCATTGATGTTGACAGATAATAGTGACCAATGAATGTTAGTTCCTTTTATTGTGGAGTTGGTGTTGATAGTGTCTGTGTGCTTGTTTTCTTTTGATTTTTTTTTTTGTTGTGTTTTCTTGGCTGTAGTTGATTTCATTAGATTGAAATTTTCCTTCTTGTATCTTCTATAGGGCTGGGTTGCTGTGTAGGTATTGTGTAAGTTTAGTTTTGTCATGGACTATTTTGTTTTTTTTCCATCTATGTTGACTGAAAGCTTTGTTGTGTATGATAGTCTGAGTTGCGTGACACATGTCCAGGCCCTTCTGACTTTCATGATTTCTGTTGAGAAGCTGGTGTGATTCTGATAAGTCTACCTTTGTATGTTACTTGGCCTTTTTCCTTTGCTGCTTTTAATATTTTTTCTTTGTTCTATAGATTTAGTGTTTTGATTATGATGTGACATGAGGAGTTTCTTTTCTTGTCTAATCTATTTGGTGTTCTGTAAGCCTCTTTTATGTTCCTTTTTTATGTTGGGAAAATTTTTTTCTATGATTTTCTTGAAAATATTTTCTGGACCTTGGAGCCTGGAATCTTCTTTTTCATCTATCCCTATTATTCTTACATTTCATTTTTTCATGGCATCCTTGATTTTTTTGGATATTTTGTGTTTGGAACTTTTCCAATTTTACTTTTTCTTTAAGAGATGTATCAATTTCTGCAATTATATCTTCAGCACCTGAGAGTCTCTCTTCCATCTCTTGTATTCTATTGGTGATGCTTTCCTTTGTGGTTCCTGATCTTTACTCTAAGTCTTCCAGCTCCAGGATTTTCTGTTTTTTCTTATTGATGCTAATTCTGTCATTATCCTTTATCTGTTTGATTGTGGATTCCTGTCCTTCCATAATGGCATCTATTTTTTATTCCTTGTTATGTGCCAGTATTTGTGTGGCTATATTAGCCTGTATTTTTTTGAGAGCTTTGTTCGTTTCCTCTTTATGTGCCTCTAATAACTCGATAAGCATAGCTTTAAAAGCATTTTCCTGTGTTTCTGATGAATTGGAGTATCCATTGATTTTGGGGGATGCTGGTGAAGCCATGATGTCATTTTTGTTGGATGTTTTCTTACGCCTGCCTCTGGCCATCTGATGGTCAGTAGCCTTTGCTGTTTGTTCCCGGAGCCTGTACTGTAGACTGGGTCCGTCTGTCTCTGGAGTCTGGAGTGTTATTCTGGAAGATGAGAGAGGTCCTCTGGTTTGAGAGTGGATGTTGGTGCTTCAGATGCAGCTAAGGGAGGAAGGTCGCAGGCGCAAGTACAAAGGCGCAGGAGTGTGCATGGAGGCGTGCCTGCTGGAAGGGTGACGTGTAAGGGAGGAGCGCAAGTGCAGGTAGTGGTGCAGGCACCCTTTGCTGTTCGCAGGCTCAGTGTGTGTACGGCTCAGCGGCCCGCCGGCCTGTCTCCATATTGTGCTCCAAGAGCTCAGCTCTGTCTGGGCTGCACCATCTTGGTTCCAGGAATTGTTTGGCTGGACTCCACTGGGAGATCCACAGAGCAGGGGCTTCAGTGTTGAGAATGCTGTCCCAGAGATCCCTATGTTGCCCACAGCCGGGGTGTGGGTGGGAGGGATCCGATGTCAGATTTGGGTCCCCTGTTTGGCTGTGAGAGTAAGGAGGTGTCGTGTACTTGGGGTTATGCACTCCCTGCTGCTGCTGTGCCGCCAGGGCAAGCAGAGCAAGGGAAGGTGCAGCTGAAAGTGCAGGGGTGGGTAGTTCGTCACTCTGAGAACCAGGAGATGTCCACAGGGGTCCTGGATCCAATCTGTCACAGATCACAGGCTGTCCCCTCTAGCCTGGGAAGCCTCAAGGTTGATGCTCTGGCTTCAGCCATCCATCCTCTCAACCGTTTTGGAGTTTTGGATCTTCTGCCCTTCCAAAATGGTTGCTGCCATCTTGGTGCTCCAGAATAAAATTCTTAATCACTTTTTTTCCCCCATGATCCTTTGTATATGGCACAAAGGCCAAAGTCAATAATGCAAATAAAATAAAATAGTACTATATCAAGCTAAAGAGGCTCTGCATGGCAAATAGCAGTCAATGAAAGAAAAAAAAATCCCAAAGCAAATATTCACAACCTGACTGAAATGCTGAGAAGAGGAATTCAAAAGGCATTTCCTCAAAGAAAATTTATAGATGTGCAACAAATACATGAAAAAATGCTCAGCTTCAGTAGTCATAGGGAGATTAAAATTAAAATACAATTATCTCTCACATGCGTTAGGATGCCTATTGTTGAAAAGACAAGAAAATGAATATTAGCAAGGATGTGGAGAAAGGAAAGCGTTGCCTATAGTTGGTAGAAATGTAAGTACCTTGGCATGACCATTGTAGAAAACAGTATGGTGGGTGGTTCCTTAATAATCAAAGCAAAATAAAACACTCCCCCAACCAAGCAACCAAGCAAGCAAGCAAGCAACCAACCAACCAACCAACTACAACCAGACAGCCAACCAACCAACCAACCAACCAACCAACCAACCAAAGAAACACCCAGAATCCTAGTAGACATCTTACTAAGTGAAACATGCTAGATACAGGAAAACAAATGTTGTAGGGTCTCACTTTTTTTCAGTGACATCTATATTATAAACATGAGACTCCAGAAACACAAGAAAGCAAAATGAGTAAAATGTTGGCTGTGAAAAGATGAGGAGTGAGAGAAGTGGGAAGATATGAGTAAAGGGGCAGAAAATATTTGTCATAAGATATATGTTCTCGATCTAATGTCTACGTCTATAGCTACAGAGAATAAAATATTATACATATAAAAATTGCTAATGGACCTTGAATGCAATCGACTCCTTCTGTGTAGCTTTGTTTCCTGATGGATATGTTAATTAGATTATACAAATGAATGTATGAAATGTACTGATATGAAAACAATACATTGAAAATCTCAAGCATATATAATTCTTTGTCATTTATACTTCAGTGAAGCTGGAATTTTTTTTCAAGACTAGTAAACAAAGTAAAAGTTATGACAGAGCCAAAAGTAGGTGGGGCAACTGCCACTTTCCTAAACCAGCCTAATTCCCAACTACATTCTAAGTACTTATTCTTACACTCACAGAGAAATACAGTTTCTCACCCCTCATCAAAGCAACATCGCCTTTAATTGGGTAATGGCTTAGACTACATGAGGTAGTATTTTAAAGCTATCTATCCGTCACCACATTTAATTAGTACAAAAACCTCTGCAAGGGAGATGTACAGTGATGTCCTTGTTGAGACAAGGAGGTCACTCAGTTCTTGGTGACCAAGCCTCCATCTGCGAAAATCAGGTTATATCACTCAGGCTACTTTGAGACCTACAGTGATTTGCAGAATTTATCTGAATTTTTAGAAATGTTTTCTCTGAAAAAAAAAATACATGCTCAGCTGCTGAGAATATAAAGCATGAGAAAATTGCACAGGACTATGTCTAGGGTATGAAGTGAAATATTTCTCTTTCACACTTGCATGCTCCCGAAAAGAACTTTATGTGTGGATTAGTGACATCTTAATTCACACTGGTCGTTGAAAAGCAAAGAAAATACATTGGAAGTTTCATTTTATTGGTAGTCTGCAGGAAAGTAAACTGGCTGCTCAAGCCACAATACGATTTCTTCAAGTCGTTTTTGTTCAGGGCTAGGGATGGAACCCAGGACCTCATATGCTGTAGAGACTCTACCAGCTGAATTTCACTCCCAGCTTCCTCTTCATAATCTTTGATGCCTGGACCATACCAGATTGTGTGAACAGAGCCTGGAACCAGAATTCTTACATTAGGGCATCTCCCTAGATTTCTAATACTCAAGGGAAGCACAGTATTGGGCATAATGGACCAAAACAAGCAAGCAAGCAAGCAAACAAACAAACAAATCATTTGACTGGCCCTTATCAACTCCTTATATCTCATTCTATTCCTTAGCTCTTCATGTGGGGAACTGAGTAGGAGAATAGTTCCTGCAGACATCTGTAGGGTGCAGGATGAGGAAGTAAGCTATCCAACAGGCAGAAAGGCCGGGATACTCATTGCTAAATTCTCTGTGTTGAAGAATGGCTGTCTGGGGAAAGAGATCTTGAGAGAAGCCCAAAGGCCACATGGGGCTCTGACAGAAAACTTTTCTAAGTTTCTATTAGGTGAGAGGTGTGCTGAGATAGTGGAGGATATAAAAAGATGATTATGACATAACATCAGATATCAATCTTCTTCTAATCTACTATTAAGTTTTTTATGAAAAAAAAATCAACTAAGTGCTGTGGATGAAGACCTTTAAAGTGTCTGCTATTTTGAGCTATATATAAAAACCAATTCCTAGTGGATTATGGATTTCAACATGAAAATTCCAACCTTAAAGCCTCTAGAAAATAAGTAGGACTTTAAAATAGGAAAGGATTTCCTAAAGTACAAAAATGCAAACAATATAGAATTTTGATATATTTGATCATGAAATATTTATAAATTTAATTTCATTAAAAGAGAATTTGAAGGAAAGAGTGACAATAAGAGTGATTTGGAGAAGATATTTGAAGCATATGCCAAAATTTTAATATTTAAAAAGTATAAAAATAAATAATCACCAAGATAACAACTAAAAAGTGGGTAAGAGACATCACAGAGGGAAAAATGACTCAAATATGAAGAGTTGTTGATTTGTAATCAGGAAAAAAATTAAAACCATACTGATATACTGTTTGGATTCACTATAGTAATATAAATTTAACATCAATTTTATGTCAAGTGTTGACCAGCTACAGAGCAATAGGGACTTTGGCTATAGGGATGGACATATTGGATAAAGTATTTGGAAAGTTTCTGGCATTATTTTACCATCTTGAAATCATTCAGACACATCAATTCAAGTTGCTGAGATGTACCTTAGAGAAAGCCTCTTCTACACGTATCAGACAACTTTTCAAACAATGTCCCTAGTAACAACATTTTTTAATAGTAAGAGATTAGAAACTTATGGTGCCTCCAATAGGAAAATGCATACATAAATCAATAGCTGGGTGAAAGGAAAGTACTGTGGCAAATTATAGAGAGAATGAACGTATTACACATTCTCTATGATGAATTTAATAATGTTGAGCTGGGAAAAAAAACAAACAAACCCTAGAAAATGCATGGTGAGAGGAGGAATGTGTGGCAGAACGGCTGAGAACTGCTGGGAATTCCCTCCAGGAGGTTTTGGTGGGATTGGTCACACAAGACCCAGCGGGACACTGTCACCCAGTCCTCTTAAGCTGGCAAGCCCACACAGATCCTCTTATCTACGTTGACTTATTACGCAACCAGGACATGACAAACTAGGCACTACCGAGTGCCGCCGAGCATGTGGGAGCGTTGCACCCATGGAGCTGGAGCTGCAGGAGTTAGAACTGGTCTCCGCAAGGGGAGAAACAGACAGGAAGTTCCGCTTGCTGAGGGCGAAGGAGGAGAGGCATGAACTTGTGGAGTGGCGCTGTGTGCCCCCTGGTCGGAGTATAAACAGGAACCAGAGTGGCGGAGCAGGGTGGAAATTTCAATCAGGGAAGGAGGAATGGGCATCCTTCCTTTCTTCCTTTCAAACCTGGGAGCATAACTGGATCTCAGCCCTCATAAAGGCTTTTGTGGCAGCAAAGGTACTCAGTACGCCCTCTGGTTTGGAGACACAATTTTGTTAGTTATCTGAAGCACGATTGGGAGAAATTAGAGGCAGCTAGGTTCCATCTGGCTACAGGAAAAGTTCAGGATTACAGAGATGAGGGTCTGTGCTGTGGCGGAGGCAATGGAATGAAAGGAGATAACCCATGGATTGGGATCTCAGCCAGGTTTCCTAAGTATGTGTCCATTTCCAGAAAGTCACTGCCTGAAGCAAGGTGTCTTGGTTCCCTTCAGGCCGGCTCCTGTTCAAGACTGAACACTCACTCTCCTGAGCTCAGCTGCTAACTGTGACGCTGGCTCAGAGGGCTGTCCCCAGTCTAATTTAACATAGGGCGTGCATCTCAGTTTCTCATGGCCCTCTCTGGAACTGAGGAACCATATTTGAAAATGACCTCTGTCCAAAATCTCTTCATCCATTTTGCTTGCTTATATCTGAACGTAACTTCTGTCTCAGAGCTGTCATTTTTCTCAAGGTCTAAATCAGAATCAAAGTTAACATGAATAAGTTCAAGAGTCTCTCTCTTTTTGCAAGAGACTAAAGCTGCTGACAGTATCCCAAAGACTAGTGGGAAAGTCATCCTTTTGGCAGATAATTACACAAAGAAATGAGACACTGACATATATAACAAGAGCTGGTGGTTGGTTTGAAATGGAAGTGAGTTAAGCATCCAGCTGGCAGCTGGAACTGCAGGTTAGGCAGTTAGGAGGAATAACAGTCAACAGCCCTGCGTCGCCAAGCCTGACCAATTAAAGCGTTGTAAGGCTGTCAGTGACTGTGCTGTGTGATGCTGGATCAAATGGAGGCAAAGGATCCCAGTATAAGAAAAGAGCCTATTGGAAATCATGAATCCTGTCAAGCTGAAGCAGTTGCGAGTCTGGTGGAGGAATGACCTTTCCCTCCTGGAGTGCCACTCCAGTACAATAGGGAACAGGAGGACACAGCTGCAGGGACAGAAGAGGACTCAGTACAGGGGTGGTGGCTGTCAGCAGGAGCAACACAGGATGACAGATGCCATTTCTTATGGAATCTAAAAAAGTCATCTCCTTGAAGCAGAGGGTAAGAATGGCCGTAACCGGGGGCTTGAGGAGGGAGAAGGCGAGACGTGGCAGAGGATACAGAAGTAGAGTTAGCCGGCAGGAGGAATACATTCAAGAGACTAGCTAAGGACAATATACTCTTTCCAGAAATGCAAGAGTGGCTGCTGAGCTTGCTCATACAGCTGTGTGCTGTGGAAGGTAATGCTGAGTAGCTCTATTTGGGCACTATTCAAGGTGTACATACCGGGGATTTCATGTTGCATATGATAAATAGGAGATATCATGCCAGCTAGCGATTTGAACCAAAAGTTAAACAAAATGCACCTTCTTCTCAATGTCTTCTAAAGTGCTCTGCTGTGCAAACTAGAACATGCTGGGACCAGGACCAAGGGCCATTCGACATCCATCTTCTGACTTAAAAAGCAGTGAACTGGGCAAGCTGAGTGGCTATCAGAAGAGCTCTGGGTGTGGAGCAGACAACGACAAAGCCAGGAGCAGATGGCTAGCTTGCTCAAACACTGCCCTGGGGACAGAAACAGGCATAGACTTTTAATTCACTCTCAGGTAGAGATGAGCGCTTGGTAGAAAAGAAGGCGGCACACCCACAAGCCTCTTCTCGCTGAAGAGGCAAGTGAATGTGTTTTTCAGATCTCAACAGTGCCTTGTAAACCACCTCGTTTTCTTCTGTCGGCACACCCTCCTAACCCCGTGAATAATTAAAATGCAAAGACGCTCCTCACTCCTAATTTATTCAGCTTCCCCTCTGTCTTTCCATACCAAGATGCAATCCTAACGCTAAACCTCTGATTCCTTACCAAACCTTTAACTAGCCCCCATGGGAAGCTGCTTTTGAAATGGCTCAAGGTTGCGCACCCAACAGAAGAAACAGAGCAGAGAAATGGCGCTCTCCTTGTGTGGATAATGAGCCTGAACAACCGACAAGGGAGAGGAATGCCAGGCCAGCTGCCTCCGCTACCCGACGCCCTTCTCTAATCAATCCTCATTTTTCAAAGTAACTCATTAACGTTCACAGGTCGCACAACGAAAAGAGAAGGGGGCAGATTTATCTGCCAGAGTTTTCTTTTTTCTTTTCGTTCACAAAAGGCACGAGCAGAGCCCAGATGATAAAGGAAATTCCTCACTTGCAGACTATCTGAAGGATGATCGAGGTGAGGGTTGAGGGCCGACTGGGCGTTAGAATGAGTGGGTCGCGATGACCGTAAGAGCGCATGTGCAGCGGACGTGACCCCGCTGGGCTTCCCGAGTCTCAGCACCCACAGGGGATGAGACACGGTACCCCATGCCTCCTGAGCGACCTCTCTGCCTGAGCCCATCACTTTCTTCACTTCTCCAGTCGGACCGCTTTATTCGCTCTGAAGTCCTCGTTATCTCTACGCACATGCTTTCAGTTTCATGACCCTCAGCTCCTTTACCCGCATTGACCCGGAGGGGCTCAGCCCTGCGCAGCTCTAATCTTCTGCCGAGCTCTGCTTATTCCGTCAGCCCCACCGCACGCTTCTCCTGGGCGTCTTTCCTAATGGGCCCCAGCACACCTGCCGTGGAATCTTCATTCTGTTGTGTTTTGCAAAGCCCCACTTTTGGGGTTCTTCCTTATTCCTGACTTGACCTTATTTTACTTTGTTTTCTTTCTGTCATCCACACTTGGTGACAGGTAGTTCGCACACGAAGAAAACAAGTCCTGAAATGTCTCAAAGCTGAGGATTAAAGATATTTTGAAAACACAACAGAGCTTTACAAATACTACTTTATAGACGCTTCATGACTTGTAATAAGTCATCCCTTGTAATAAATACATCCCTAAAGGCAAAGTGCTTACCTTAAGGCATATTATTTAAAAACAGCAAAAGGTGTGACTAGGAGTTGGTTGAATGTATGTTTACAACATTCATACGTTACTGGTGAGAGACCGTGTCTGTCTGCTTCATCCGGAGTCTTTGTGGTGTCACATTTGGTAAGCATGGCTAGGCAGCTTCAGGAGGGAAGGAACCTTCAGGGCTTTGTATGTCGAAGGCTTCCATTTGCATCCTGCTTGGTGGCAGTTGCTGAGCATCCCCATAGGTGCAGTGTTGGGCACTGGGTTACAGGGTACATGCCCAGCGCAGCCCGGCTGCTGCCGCCCTGAGGCCAACACGCTGGAGAGGCTGCTGTCCAAATGATGTCATACAAGAATAAAATGAGAACTGTGACAAATGCTAGGGAGACAAATCTGAGCGCCGAGAGCCAAGAAGAGAGCGACCGGGTAAGAAGTAGAGAGAAACCAAAAAGTTAACCCACGGAGGAGGAAGGGGAAGGGCATTGGATGGAAACACTTCCCCCAAACCCAGTGGGCTCCATGGTACAGTGTGGGAGACTGGCCGGAGTGACTGAGCCCCAGAAGGTGTTGAGGAAGAGGCAGGGGCCCAGACATGCAGGGCCAGGCAACATTGTTGTCAGGGACTGATCTTACCCTGAAATAAGTGTGGTTTCCCTAAAGGGTTGTGAACAGTGGGCAGATAGATCAGCACGGTGCTTGCAAATGGATCCAATGCATTCAGTAGGTTCGGGGATGTTAAGTCCAGTCAACTTACATTTGAAAGGTCTTAGAGCCTCTTGGCATATAAACGTGCTTGAAAGGTACTTTCTGTGCCGCTGCTTAGAGCACAGAAGAATTTTAGAGAAATATGATCAGGAAAAAAAGAGAGAGAATAGAAAGAAAAAGGAAAATGGACTCATGAATTTGCAGGATATGGGGAAGCTGCCATTCCACTAATTGCTAGTGTTGTCTTGATTCATCCTCCTGAAGAGGACACATTCTCTTAGCTAATTCTTAACAAAACAAAACACAAACTTGTGCCTCGAAAAATCAAAGACCTAGAACAAGGAAGCCAGGACTTCCACCCACCAGCAGTTGGCCTGGGTTTAAAGGCTCTCTATGCCTCCCTCACACACATGGCCCCTCTCCACCCTGTCTGAACTGTGCACCCCAGTGCTGAGGCCGTGCATAGAAGCAAAAGTACCCCCACTGCTTCTCTCTGCCCAGGAACTACTGTGTGGGACCCCCCAGTGCCTAGCCCTTGGCTGTGGAGTTCTAGGGCAGACGTGGCCGTGGCAAGGACACGTTCGTGGCTTTGTGGCAGGAGATACACAACCGGGGACCGGAGGTGCAGAGGAAGGAGAGGGAGTGGATTATGGACCGAGCATGGGGTCTCACCGGGGCGGTCTTCAGGGCTTCTGAGCGGCATAATGGTGGACCAACTACCGACAGTAAGGTTGCAAGGGGTTTTGGTTGTTAGAGGTAAACGCTACTCCAGCTTTTACTTCTAGCAGCCTGGTAACTCCGAGGCTCCTCGTTATTGCTGAGCAGGCAGCCAGAATCCTCTGAAGCCAAAGCAAGTGGAAGACGGGATGCTGGAGAGCAAACAAACACCTCTGCCAGCTGTTAGCTTGGGGAATGTTGGCCTCCATTTTGTGTGTCTTTGAGTTTCCAGAACAGATCTGAGCAGCTTGACCCCAGGAAACACCTGCTTGTTCCCTGAAGACCTGCCTTTCCATGTTGATGACTTGGCCACAATGACAGACATCACACTTGGGGACAACAGTGGGAATTATAGAAGATATGCATGTGAGCTGGGACCCCGGGGGACTGTCCAAAGAAAACCACAGCTTTGAAGAATGTGACAAAGAAGACTAATAGAAAGAGGACAGGAGGGAAGTGACAGGATTAAATAAATGGTATTAGCATACATATTAGTGTTCAGTGCCCGTTGCTATCTTGGGGAAGTAGGTTATTTAAAAATATAAAACTTAGGCTTTTACATAATCACATCAAATATAAAGACGCAGAAAGGCTGAAAACATGGAAGAGATGACTCAAAGAAAACTAGCTTTCTTATATGAGACAAGATTCAGATAAGCAAAAGCCATTGTTAGATGGCGGGTGTGACCCACCCTAAATGTGGGCGGAGCCATCCTACGGGCAAGGATCCTGGATAAAGAATTGGAGCTGAGCAATCTCTCTCTGTTTCCTGACCAAGGCTGCCCACGTGGCCTTAATTCCTCCTACCATGGCCTACTTCCCTGGCGTGACAGAGTGTACCGTTGAACTTCCTTTCTTAAGCTGCTTTCTGCCAGGCATCTTGTCACAGCAACGAGATGCATAAGCTACGCTGGAACCAGTCCCATAATGCATTTCATTCATCCAGAAAATTAAATAGATAGCTTGGCATCAAGCCACATGACATCGAAACACACAGGTAAAACTCAACCAACCCTTCAAAGGGGATTTTAGAGGATTAAATACTTTCAGAACTTAGTTTGGCATTTTAATAAGTGCAACAGGTAAAAAGTTCCAGTGGAGGATGATGGGACAGGGCGGAAGCGAAGCTTCATTCTGCGGACACATCACTGCACTTACTCATCCAATACAGTGCATGCCATTGTGGGGCTTACACAAAAAAGGGGACACATCAGGCAAAAGAGTGAGCAGCAACAGATTTGAAGGATTGAAACAATATGCAGCATATTATCTGAAGACAATGGAATTCTGCTAAGAATCAAGAATATAGAAGCTTAACCAATCCCACCCACAAAAATGCTTCTAAATAATACATGAGCAAAAGTGATCATAATGGAGTAAGGCAATCACAACGAAAATTACAATATATTTATAATGTAAAAGAGTATCAGAACTGTAGTCATAAATGTAAATGTTATTATTGGAAATAAAGCCCAAGAATTTGCTCATGAGTCAGAGCACGAATCATGTTAGAAATTAGAATATATTTGAGACCACAACTTGAAATAATGAACGTACTACATAACAAAACATCGTCCTTGGAGCAGAACTCCTCGACATTACTGATAAAAACCTGCAACTACTGAGAAAGAAAAGGGACTACCGGATTAAGCCAAGGCAAATGGGGGGGGGGACAAATGGAAATATCAAACATAAAAGCAAATGAGCAAGAGGATGAATATGCGAACCAGTCCTCTGATGAGGATAAAGGGAGATGGAAAAGTCTATGGCATGATTGATGAGACTAGAAGGATTGAAAGAATAAACGTGATGAAAGAGGCACATAAAAATGCGTTCCGCATACATGCTCCTATCATATTTATGTATGAATGGAAAGAGATCATGCGATACCTTTTACAGAAATAGAAAAAGTAGCTAAATTTCAACATCTATTCCTAACAAGTGTCTTCTCCCCACTCCCCGGCAAATAGGAGCACGAGGAGGCAGACCTGATTAAAGCACAGATGAAGGTTGTCTGTGAGAGGCCATTAGACACCAGGCTAAACAGAGACTGTCAAGAGAACTCCTACCAAGATGAGGGAAGCCTGCCTTGACCACTTCTGTTGAGCTTCATGCAGAAAGAAAAAGAGAAGATAAAGGATTTGAAAGGAAATATATATATAAAACTTTGTTTTCAGAAAATGTGATTATTACATAAAAAATCTAAATGTTATTTATTAAAATAGTGAGAATTTAGTAATTTTTTATGGTGTAACTGAGCAATGTATAAAATATAATTTCAGGCCAGGGAGATCATAAAATTGCTAGCTGAGCAGGCCTAGTGACCTAAGTTCCACTCAACAAAACCCAGGTAAGAAGCCAACGCAGAGGCACACATCACTTCTGCAACCCCAGTACTCTTACGGCAAGATGGGAGGTAGAGGCAGGAGGACTGGCCGTAAGCCCCAGGCTAGCCAGTGAAAAGTTACTGTCTCCAAGAGAAGCGCAAAGTTAGAAGGCTGACTCCACAGCGATCAAGGAAGTGTGCTGTTGTGAAAAAGAATAGACTAGAAATGATCAGATGTCCTGGTTTAGAAACAGACCTACATAAATGTAGTCAAATGATTCCAGTGACTCATTGTAGTGCTGGGGACCCAACCTGGGGCCTTTTCCATGCAGGTAAGCCCTCCACCACTGAACTACACGCCCAGCTGTCAATTTCTGAGATGGGGGTCTTGCTAAGTAGTAAGGCCATAAGAACTGTTTATTCTACTCCATTTAAGACAAATGTAAGCTTCTCACTCTTTTTTTTTTACCTTAAGCATAAAATGGAGTTTTGTTAATAAATTCTGGAGAATATTTAGACATCTATTCAAATAGCACCTCTGCCTCATTTTATTTTATTTCTTCCTTCCTTTCTTTCTTAAAATAATGTTTTATTAATTCTTTGAGAAACTTAAAAAGAGAACTCTAAAATTTATATGGAGAATCTTAAGAATACTCCTGAAAGCCGACTTGTGTATTTAAGAAATGCAACACTTTATCGAAAGATAAACATGAGACCAATAATGAAGAAAAAAAGGCTGGCATAATTTAACCCCTTCCTTTACTCTTGCTTGAGAAATCATTTCTAATGCTTTAAGAATCTTCCATAGCTTATAAGATTTTTAAAAATATGCTGACAGTCACATTACATATTTATTAAATAGAATTTATTCTATTTATCATAAAGTTATTCCTGTAGACTAGGGAGAAGGGAAAGTCATAAAATGATGTTGTGACATGAAGTTAGACATAAAGAAAAGCAGAAATTGAATTTCTATCTCCTACGGCAGGTGTTTAGAATGTAGACTTGAAAATGCTTGGAAGTATAGTAGATATTTAAGATGGTGTATTGCAGAGTTAGGGTGATGGTCGGGGGTCAGTGTTCTTGCTGAAGAAGAACGCCCATCTGCGTTCAGATTTCTAGCGCCCTCCATTAGCTTGGCATAGCTGCACTTCCTGAGCCTCAGCACCGGTGTGTGTGTGTGCACAAGTGGATGGGTTGCTGGGGCTTCTGGCTAGCCAGCCGAAAATCCAGCAAGTCCAGAGTCAGCGAGAGACCATTTCTCCACAGAGTCAGTAAGAGAGTGACAGAGGAGATACCCAGGGTCCTTCTCTGTTTTCTGCATGCATGTACCTGCATCCACACACATGCACACACACGCATACACATGCACATCCATCACACACACATGCACACACACACAGACTTGATTGTTCTTTTTCTTCTCTTTTTTTTCTCAGTGGTGGGTGGGGGAGAGAGAGACAGAGACAGAGAAAGACAGAGAAACTGTTGGGAAATGATTTCTTAAGCAATACTCAGAAAAGAAAGACTATGAAGAAAAGACCTAAGAAGTTATATTAAGAATTCTCTTTATCAAAACAGTATTAGGAAAGAAGAGAAGTACAGTATCTAATCTGTAAAAAGAGATTTGCATCACACTGTGAAAGGGCAAATATTCAACAGCAAATGAAGAAAAGATGTGCTTTTTAAGAGGTCCAAATAACCGCAAGAAGGGGTAATGACCATCCTGTGGAATCAAGGCATACAAACTCCTGCACATCCACTGTCCAGCAAGTCTAGTTCAATCTGCAGAGAGCGCCTGCCTCAAAGAAAAAAGTGTGGAGAGGGCCTGTCAGATAGCTCAGAGGGCAAAAGTGATTGCCACCAAGCTGGACGACCTGGGGTCAATCTTCAGGACACATATATCATGAAATCAGAGAGGAGACTTCCACAGGCTGTCTTGTCAGCCCTACATGTGCACTGTGGTACATGTTTACACACACACACACACACACACACACACACACACACACACAATGTAATGAAAGTTTAAATATATATATATAAAAACAAGATGGAGCTCAAAAGAGGAAAGCAAGCAATGTACATTTTTAGTGTCCACCTGCACACTCAGAGAGGTGCACACACACACCTGTGTGCATGCACACACAGACATACAAACTTGCACCCGGATGATGTCATTTTCATTTAGTAGAGTGAGAGTTTAAAAGTTGGAAACACAAGTTTTGCAAGTACGAAAATGTGTAACTTTACATGGTAACCTAGGATATTGCTTTTGTGTGTGTGTGTGTGTGTGTGTGTGTGTGTGTGTGTGTGTGTGAGCTCTTAGCTAAGTCACTATGTGTCTGTCTAGGAAAAGCCTTGCACGTACGGAGCTGGAGCACGTTCAAGAATTGCACTAGCTGTAACCGAGACCCATTGACAGAGGAAATTTCAAATGCCTATTGAACAGGAAAACAGAAAACTACATAGAATGTAGGAGTTTGACCCTGAGGGAAAATTCACAGCAGTAAAAATAAATCCACCAACTTGGATGACTCTCATGAGCATAATGTATAAAAAAAGAACCACAGGGAAGAACTCGCATATTATGAGTCATTTATCTAAAGTTCACCAAGTGTGCAAAACGAAATCCGTGTATGTGGAAACACCAGACAGAATGTCAAGTGCTTCTTTATTTAGGGTGGTGGCTCTTTCCATCTCTGGGGGAGGGTAGGAGGGGAATGGAGACATGATAGAAAAGTTTTTTTTTTTTTAAAAGCTTGGATACAATTTCATTAGTATTTATTTCTGTCACATATGGTAGAAATCGTCTTGCAAGTGGGTCTGTGTTTAATGGCAACAAAAATATAAAGTAGAATATACTTCATTTAAGTACTTATTCTGTGGTTTCAAGCTAGATGGATCTAGACCGGGGGGAGGAAAAAAAAATCAACAAATTCAAAAGAAGTTTCCATCAGTGAATTATGCTTTTCATTAAGAAAACAGAGAAGATGGGTAAGATGTTCAGCAACCAGCTGAGGTTTGGGTCATCCTGAAGCCCACTCCAGGCAGACTCGTGTGGGAAGCACCAGCTCGGGCACTGTTAGTGGCATGCAAATGCCACACAGCTGCGAATGCAGTTATACATGATGCCCTTCTTATCCCAGAAAAACCATTTCATGGAGACGAGGACTGTGTTCTCCGCCTATGACAGCAGAAAGCACTTTGCCTTCTTCCCCTGCATTTGTGGATGCTACCCATTCACGTTAGCTGCTCCCGGCCTCCCCCCTAGTCTGCTTTTTCACAGAGCAATCTCCTCCTCCTCGCAGATTCTCTTTCGATTTGTCTGCCAGATTTTTATTAAGCACTCAGGACTGCTGTTCCCTCCCTCCAAACGTCTCACATTTATCTCTAAATTTCTTACACCCTCCGCTTCACTGAGATTTACCAGAAAGCTATTTTGTATGCTCGTTTTTCTTTGCCGGTGTTCTCCAGTTAGTTTCGGGCTTTTAATGAGGTTCTATTTCTGAGAACCTTGTTCCAGAGACTTAGTCATTAGTTATGAAGATTTCATTTTTCTTAACTTTGTTAGAACTAATTTCTCTAATAGCCAAATTTGCTAAAGCTCTCTGCCAAAATGGCCATCCTGGCTGCAAGTAGCCAGAAAGAACAGCTGGGGACCTCTGACTCCATCTACCTGCCTTTCTTTACCTGGCCCATGACGATCATTATCATTTGTCTTGGTAACACTTGGGTACCTAGAGACAACCTGAAAATAAAAGCTGGGTACCACTTTCCCAGAATACTCAGTAGAAGGATGTCTTCACTTTGGTGTTAGTATATCCCCTGGCTTTCTCCGTGTCCCTACCTAAATTTGGTATTAACGTTCCCCTACCATCAGCCTAGCACAAATGAGCACGAAAAGATGTCTCAAATGCAGATGCTGAAATCTGGTACAATAAACTATCTAAAATTCACACCATCTGTGTCCCAAACCTAGGGGCACAGCAACCAATTCATTTACAGGATCATTCAGCTCCTTGGTATTAATCTGGATTTGAACAATTTTACTGTGCCAGACAAAACCTTAGCTTCTATCAGACCATTACCTGGAGTTTTTCTTTTTGATATTCTTGATAATAAAAATGGGGAGGCTATATAGCTTCTACCAAATGAATTTGATCATGTGTGTGTGTGAGTGTGTGTGTGTGTTTGCAGAGAGGCCACACATTGAAATTGGTGGTGACAAAGTGATGTTAATATGGGAGAAATGTGTTGTAGTAGTTCAAATGCTCTATTTGAGCTCCTTTTTTAGTGGTAGTTCGTAATGTCTAGCTCACCTGGCTGTCTTAAGAGTCTTGGAAATTTACAAACCAAGTCATAAGACAGGTGAGGTTGACAAGGCTTTGTAAAGCCTTGCCGGCACAGATGTTTAAGCTTCGTATATACCTGCACGCCAATAATATCAAGGTGGGAACCTTGTAATAAACCGAGAAAAGGGTCCCTGAGAAAATTTATTATTGATTTTCCTAACCCAAAACCTATGGATTATCCAGTTAATGCATTAGTTTAAAATAATCAGACCATAAGTCATACAACTATTGATCGATCCTGGTCCTTGCTGAAGTAATTTAAATGTATCTGTGAATTAAGAGGTGGGTGTGTGGTCAAGCACAGCCATGCCCTCCAACTCTACAGGGCCAAAATATGGTCGAATTCTGAGACTTAGCTTATATGGGCTGTGCTGAGAACCACTGCTAGGGTTGAGGCTCTATAAACTTTTCACTCTCTATTTAGGCTTCTGTGGCTTGGAAAGACTATATGCACCCAGCCACTTAGACGTGTTTAAAGAGGTGGGAGGTGGCAGAGGGCAGCGACTTCTTCCTCATCCCAGAAGGCTCTGGCCATTTCACTCACGATCTCTGTACTGTGCTGACTTCCCTCGCACTGCAAAGATTAATTCTGTTTTATTTAATCACTTGTGAGCTGATGCTGCAGTGCAGTTCTGGCTTGGGCACGTGGCTCAGTGGGGACAGGTACTTACTGCCAAGTCTGACCACCCGAGTCCAACCCTCAGACCACACAAAGTGGAAGGAGACAGCCAACTCCCACAAGTTGTCCTCTGACCTCCATATGCATTCTCAGGCATGAGCACGCTTCCGCCATAAATAAATAAATATAATTCTATTAAAAAAAGAACATGCCATCTGGCTTGGGGGAAGCTATAGAGGCAAGAAGCCATGTGGAGTACTCTCCTACTGGTACCTCCTGCAGAGAAGCACAGGATAGTATTGGATCAGGACAGGGACTGTCTATATCTGGAGTCTGTCCCGTCTGGGGTAAAAGTCCACAGTCACAATCTCCCAGTTACCAGAGGGCTGTAGAGGAGGGAGGGAAACAGGTTTTGCATTCTTCCTACTTTTGTACTGTAGATAACTCCTTGGTTCTTGAAAGAGAATGATAGAAGATAGGCTTGGGAGTAGGAGTAACAGGTGCATTTTCCCAAGAATAATCGGTTGGCAGTTGTTAAGAAAGCAACAATTTGTAAGGACAAACTCTAGATGCACAAGAAGAATTAAACTTTCTTATGTAGTTGCTGGAGCCACTTGAGACAGGACAAAGATTTGTCCAGAGTTATAATTTATTGTTTTGTCATGTACTTCTTGATGGAAAGTGAGTTATTCTATCCATCATTACCTGAGAGAGACTGCTACGTTAAAAATCCCTCCTCAACTTGCACTCAAATTGAAAGTGTCTAACTGCTCCAATTTTTAAGGGCAACTTATGTGCAAGAAGCCAAATTCCCTTTCTCCTATTGTGCCAGGCTGTCCAATATTAAAGCCCAAAGGCCAGTTGATGAAAAGGAAACATTTCCAGAGAGGCATAAGGCCATTCGATTAATGTATGTGGAGGGGAGGAACATAAAAGAGAAAATAAATTTTGAAAGACTCAACCTCAATGGAAATGGAATCATTGAACCACAGAAGAATAATAGAGCTTGTCTCCATTTTATACTATTTCTTATATTTCTTTCCTCTGTCCTTTTTCTTTCATTTTCTCTTAAGAAAAAAATACCAGTATGTTGAGGTTTATTAATCTGTAGACATTTAAGAAGAGAAAAACAAGAGGCATTTGTAGCCTTTTATCTTTTTGGGTTTTTTTTTGAGAGTGTGAGTCATATTAATATTTCCCAGAATGGCCTCAAAGTTACTGTGGCTAGTATGTTGAGGTTTATTAATCTGTAGACATTTAGAAGAGAAAAACAAGAGGCATTTGTAGTCTTTTATCCTTTTGGTTCTTTGAGAGTGTGAGCCATACTAATATTTTCCAGAATGGCCTCAAAGTTACCACGGTCTCGACTCAATCATCAATGAATCAATCATCCTCCTGTCTCAACCTCCCCAGTGCTGGCGTTACAGGCATGTCCCACCACATCGCTCTTGCTAATATAATTCTTTCTAAGTGTTTGACCAAATCTTTAAAAATCAGTTTATGAAAAGGAGACGGCGAAACCTGCTTGTCTGAGAGGTGGTAACCTTGCTAATGCCGCGGTGGGGTTCTCATTAAGATCAAGGAGCTCAGCTGAATGCGGTGGTGCGTGCCCGTAATCCCAGCACTCACAGATGCAGAGGCAGGAGTAGCTCTGTGGTTTGAGGCCAGCCTGGTGTACAAAGGGAGTTCAGGACAGCCAAGGCTACACTGAGGAACCCTGTCTCAAAAAAACCAAAAACGCAAAATGAAAAAAAAAAAAAAAAAAAAAAAAAAAAGAGCAAGGAGCTCTGTAATGTGAAGCACCTTACCCTCATCCTTCCGTTCCTTATGGCTGGCCCATCCTCTGCCAATCTCAACACGTACAGATCCATTTTGTATTCCCTTCCTCCACGGATGCTGAATCCAAATCCTTTGGCTCCTTTCTCCATGTCCACAGTGAAATAATCAAAATCCTTTGAGAGTGAGGAGAAAATGGAACATGGAATTGTTTAGCATCGGAGGGGTTTCGATGGTCAGTTTTTCTCTCTGTGCACCCCCTCCCTCATAGTTAACGTGTTCAAATGGCAAAGTGTTAAAAGATGTCATCTGACTCTCCAAGTGCTGACATGCAGGACACAGCTCCAGAGGCTCAAGTAGGCCAGAACAGTTAACTCTGTTTCCTGATCAACTTGTGCTTATGGCATATAGGTCTGAATGATGTCATCTCTCCTGAATTTTCCCACTCATTACTATGGGTACCATAAGTAATCAATCAGTGTTGTGTCTCTGTGAGTGTAAACTAAAGTTTTCTGAGCTAAAAAATGAACTCGAGTAGGGTTTTGGCTGTATGTTTCAGTTGTACAGACCACTGAACATCAAGTCACAGGATAAAGAATCAGGTTTCCTTTCCCTGAAAATGTAGCATGTCCAAGACTTCCTGATTATGAACCCTCTTAAACTCTTGAGGGATAAAGTTGTCTTCATTTTAATAATGGGACACAATATAATCTGATAAGGAGGAACGTGTCCTTAATCTCTACCTTGGTATCTCATTAGCAAATGATGACTATTTACTAGACATTGAACTCTGGTCTCCATACCTTTCACAAAGGTTGACTATTTAACTTGGCCTGTAAAGAAGACCCACCCTTGAGGAAATGGAAGCCCAGGGAGGTTAAGAAAGTCTCAGGAGTTATGCTAGTGCTAACCAGTTATGAAACCAGCCGAACCTTTTGCTGTGCACACAGGGGCTTTTTGCTAATCCTGCAGCGTAGATTGTGAAGCCACGCTTGGCCATTGCTCTCTGCGTGGAGGAGGCTCGGCTCTTTACCAAAGTGGGAGGCAGGAGGCCATTTAGAAGCCATGGCTCTGAAAAACACTCCAATGGCTGGGAAATGTGAAATTTTCTGCATTAGCAGTACTCTGAGAGTCTAGCAGGAGCTTTAAAAAAAAAACAAAAAACCAAAAAAACAAAAAACAAAAAACAAACAGCAGGCAAGGCTATGTTCTTGGAGTTAGCCGATTAATTACCGAGGATTGGTTCATCCATGACTGTCCACTCACTCCTGACTCTGTTCTGATTCTGGAATGGATTGATTTATGCACTGGCGTTTTGGAGGTGCAGGTGTTATCCCGATATCAGTACCAGTAACAGAGCCCTCGCTCTCGGCTCCCTTCTCCTGCATCCCTTGCACATCAGGAAGTCTTGGTGGGGCCCCGTGATCCCCAGCAGAGGTACCTGTGGCTGCCTGTAGTCTGACAGAGGGTACTGCCTGGTGTCTGGGGAGTGCTGCCTGTAGTCCAAGGCTGGGGGCTGGGGGTAGTCCCCTCCTGGGGGCTGCCTGTAGTCCAGCGGGGGCTGCCTGTAGTCTGTGAAGGGAGGCTGCCGGATGTCTGGTTTCACGTCTTGCCTTGCTTTAACTTCTGACCTGTAACTAGATAGAGGGAAAGGGGTTTGCTTTGGTATTTCGGTACTCTTGAGAAGATTAGAACGTCTAACCGTGGTCCAGCCGCCACAGCCGTGGGGACCCAAACCTTGAGTTGGTCTTGCTACGTATTGAGGATTTAAGAAGATTAAGGAAACGGTATTATTTTAAAACTGCTGGCAAACGTTCTATTACTCACTTTCATTTGGCTCATTAAGAAGTCAACAGAAAAGTGATGTTTCCCTTAAAACTTTGTGGAAAAGTGCTCATGGGTATCCTCCTTTCACTGTGGCTATTTAAAAAGTGCACAGGTAGGGGGTTGGGTGGCTGCCTTAGCAGTTAGCAACACACACTGCTCCTACTGAGGACTTGAGCTCAGTTCCCAGCAGCCATGTCAGGTGGCTCACAAACACCTGTCATTCCAGCTCCAGGGAACTAGATTCTTTTGTACTCCTCATACAGAGATATACTCATATATACATAATTAAACATAAAATAAATCTTTATAGAAAAAACCCAACTGCTCAATCACTATAAATCTAGGGAATCCAAACATGTTTTTTTCACCTTTTCTTTTCTTTTCTTTTCTTTTCTCCCTCTATAACCCCCACCTGGCTTCTATCTCAGTCTCTGTCTCTGTCTCTCACAAACACACATCTTGATATATCATCATGTCATGTAAACATAATTGAAATAATCACCAAACAGTTTATAAACATATTATTAATGGACATTTTTTTAAAAAAAGTTTTATTTATTTTTATTTTGTATTGTATATGTGTGCATGTGTGTGTATGTTTGAACAGTGCCTTTAGCAGCCAGAATAGAGCACCAGATCCCTGGAACTGAAATTATAAAGGGTTCTGAGGCACCATGTGCATGCTGGGAACTGAACTCCAGTTCTCTGCAAGAGCAAGTGTTCTTAAACACTGAGCCACCTCTCCAGTCCCAATCCAGAGTTATTTTAACTGCTAAGTTGTATCTTTTTGAGCATTTTAGATGTTAAAGAAGTGGTAGGAAGGCATGATCCTTGAATATAATGTAGGCCGAGAGTCACTGGCTCAGTGAAAAAAAATTGGAGCTATGTTGTAGAGGTTTAATCATGAAAGCTCAGCTTCTGGGATCAGTACTGATTTCCACTGCGGTCATGTGATAGGAGGAAAGGCAAAATGACCCAGTGCAACATTCGTTTCTGGCTTATTTTTCGTTCTCACACACTAATAAACACAGAGAGCACCGAGAAACACAAGAGCAGCTGAGGGATCTCCAGGCATTCCCGCTGTTCTAAGCTCAGGGGGCACCCCGGTCACAAAGGGAATGCCAGCCAAGTCCTGGCAGTGTGGAATCACAGGTACATGGCGAGGCAAACAAAAAACAAATCGGCATTGTGGAATAGAGACACTTTAATTTAAACTTTAATTTAATTTTAATAGTTCACTGCCTGGGTGCTGTAGCACAGATGCGGTTAGATTGCAACAATATTCGGAAGAATTAGGGAAATGCTTTTTTTTTTTTTGTTTTTCTTTTCTATTTCTTTCTTCCTTTTTAGACAAAGCTGTGTAGCTAAGGCTGGTCTTGAATTTGTGATATGCCTCCATCAGCCTCCTGAGTGACAGGACTGCAGGTGTGCGCTACCATGTCTGGTGGAATTAAGGACATAGCACGCACAAAAAGGTTCAAAGTTTGTAGAGCTTAACATTTAAGACTAGATAAAGGTTTCTTTACTGGTTTATGGTCTCACTGATGCTGACTACTGACAAATATAGAAAAAAAAAACAGTTCACGCTGAACAATTAGCAAATAGCCCAATATTTGGGGAGGACACAGTGGGAGTTGCAGAACAATGGATGGGTTCACTGGGCTTCTTGGAAGGGGGTTAGTAAGTAGCTTCAACCACCCCTTTGAGAATGCTGTGGTTGTTACTCAGCCCTGCAGAGAGGGAAGACATTCTTTCTATGGATTGTGTAACTCAGGCTTTGCTTTATTCCTCACTCCGTTCACCTAGCGCGGTGCAAGCTGTGAACAGAATTATTTAAAATACGATTTGAATAAGACACTTAACTATGCACAGGCACGCGCTAAACAAAAGGAACAGATCTGGGTGATGTTTGCCAGCGTGTGTTGGTCCCCTTCTAGAAATCGCTGGCCTGGTGGTTTGACTGTCACGCTGTTTTAAGTTATAGCATAGCCATTTTATTTTTATGATCTGTGTGGTATTGGTATGAAATATCCATTATGTGCTCCGTTTCCAACCAGCTGTGTCATGAGGTTTCGTGAAAGAGGATGGAATGTAAAAATCTCCCCAAAGATTAGACAAATGACTAGAAACGGGAACAGTGAAGTTTGCTGCAGCTGTCATCTTGGCCACCAAGCACTCAGACTCCCCTCTCTCCTACTGTCATGTGTCAGGATTTTCAGTTATAAACTTCACACTGAAAAGTTGTTTTGCAAGGAAAATGTACTTAATTTTTTATGAATGTCGCTAACTTTTAAGTGAGTGATACACTTGGCTGGAGCAAAAATTAGGTTGGGATGAATATGTCTAACACTTCACTTTATGGAAAACACAAAATTAGATTATATATATATTTATATATATATAAAGCCAGGTTTCAGGCTAGAAAGATGGGCCGGTTGGTAAAGAGTTTGCTGCGAAAACGCCAGGTCCCACATAAAATCCAGGCACAGTGGCCTGCACCTGTGATCTCAGCGTTAGTGAGGTAGAAACGGGAGGATCCTTGGCCTTGCTGGTCGCACTGTCTAATCAACTAGTGAGTTCCAGGTTCAGCGACTCTTTCTCAAAGCGACTCGCACGCACGCATGCACGCATGCACGCACCCACGTAGACCCACGCTCCTGAAAGTGATTTTACTGAAAAGGGAAGGTCACCAACCTAGTTCTCGTGGTTGTTAATTCCCCTCTTAAAGATACTTTCAAGATGACAAAGACAGACGGCAAATAGTAAACTCTACTAAGCTTTTATGGTGTGGTAAAGTTCCAAGACTAAGCGATGCTGCCCGGGAGATACTCCACAGCTTGTGAGCGTTTATGCATCATTTCCTGGGGCGGGAGCCCATGAGTGAGCGCTCAAGAGCTAAAGCCATTAACAATGGCTGAGTGGGAGAATTTGCCACCAGCCGAGGAGTTTCCTGATTGGTTAACCAATACAGAGCGCTCAGCTTTAGAAGCATGCACAGGCAGGCAACACCGGAAGGCCTCACGCAGCAGGCTGTATTTATGTGTTATTTGTTGGATGTGTGTGTGATAGTAATGGTTAAAGAGGAGGAGGTCCATAATTGGTGAGAGGAGCTGGAGATGGGAGGGGCAGGAAGGAGGAAAGGAATAAATGATGTATTCACATTTTAACTAAATTAAAAAAAAAAAAAAGAATTATTTCCAGCCTTAAGTATCCAGGGTTCAGTATGTTTAAAGGAAGACATTTCCAGTGCTCTTCCATGGGCCTCGTGGCTTTAAGCGGCAGACATCAATTGCCCTTGTTGGTGAAGAGAACTCTGTTCTTTGTGTTTAGTTTGCACATATATTCTGTAATCGTTCTTCTCTCTTTTTTAAAAGAGATCCTTCTCGCTTTCACTTACGATCATCTTAGAATTACTTTGTGATTCCTCAGTACGTAGGGCAGCGTAGGAAGTTAACCTGGGAGTAAATGAGAGAGTATGCGACAGCACTTATTGGGATTTGCAGGATGGAAACAGTCAAGAAGACTGCCATTATAGCTCATCCTGCTCTTGCACAGGAAATGGCTCCCTCTGACCTGTGAGATGGGCGTGTGAGATGGTATGTGAACTGCCTTGGCAGCATGTCTTGCCTGATCTAGAAATAGGCAACGAGTTTTTCTTTGGCCATCTCCGGAGGAGCCTATGAAAATGTTTCTGATACCTGTAAAGTCATTGAATATTTTGGTTTCTACATAAATGAATCACCAAAGACAATAAAAATATAAGCCAGGGAACCCGAGCACAGGCCTGTAAAGGTTGTTAATGGTACCAAAACAAACATGCTGGCGATTTATACAAATTTGAATCATGTAAATATGCTAATTTTAGATTTAGGAAATATTTTATTTTGTGGTGAAGGATGAAGTATTTGCAAAGAACATTGCTTCCAGGAGAGGGAGAGAGGAGGTCCCAGTTGTCAGCTAGGAGCCTACAGCGGCTGAGCCAGCTGCTCTCCCAGGGGAACTTTAATACACTCCCATGCTTCAGCTCTTCACCAGAGGAGAACCTTTTCTGGAGAGATGCTGGCTAGTGGACCAGGAGAACTGACTGGCTACTAGAGATGAGATTACCTGCCCATGGCTAGAGGCAAGACGCAGGTCCAGGGCAGCTGCCCCCTAAAAGAAGGGGTGGGTTACAGAATTACTCTACGATGGCAAAACCAGGAGCAGGAGTGTGCTAAGACTGGCTGAGGGACCACAGGGGCACCCAAGCCTTCCCGCTGGAGTCTCGGATGGATCCTGGAGAAAACCAGTGCAATCTGTCCCCATCCACATGGTGTAAGCAAGCCCGGCTGGGGCTCATCACTGAGTAACCTGGACTACCTCTTCTTTCGGGGTGTCATGCTCTTCCCTCTGCATCATTTGCTCAATGGGGCTTCTCTCTTCCCCATCATGCACTAAGACATAAGCAACCAAGGACAGCCAGGCACGCACTTTTCTAGGAGAGCACAAAAACACATGGGAAAAATCATAGGAGATTTTTTTTTTTAATGGAAATGACACCTGTGGTATAGGGGGAATCATTGTTCAGAGAGTTCTGAAAATAAAAAGAAAAGTCTTGCTCCATCTTCTGTGACGTGGTGGGGGGGGAGGAGAAGGAGGAACATGGGAAGCAGCTGTTTAGAAAATTCTGGAATCATAAGGCTAAGGAGGCATTTGCATTCTGATATGTGTTTTGTTTTTCTCCTGTTGGAAGGAAGAAACACACATGGGAACAAACCCTTATCTATTTCTTTAATGGCTCAACCCAAGCCAGGTTCTTTGTTATACACAAGTCACAATAAGACGGTAGCATTTTTATATGTCACTCCTGTCTTTGAAAGGCTCAAAAAAACCTTATTCACATTATCAGTTCAGAAGGTCCCGATGGGGGATGGGTGACTCTCATTAGAGAGGGCAATGCAAAGTTATCGGTCAGTTACGGAAATGTGGGGACAGTCGTGGTTGGCTAGGAGTCCTTCCGCTTCCCCTCTCCTCCGCACTGCCATTGTGCTCCAAACTACTGTGTTTATGGCTCAGTGCTTTCCCGCAGCCACCTTTTCACTCTTAATCTGCTTTACCCTGGCAGCCTTCAGTCTGCTCTCCAAACAAACAAGAGAGAGTTTCAGAAAAGAAAATCCAATAATGTCACTTGCCAACCTGGAACCTACAGAAACTCCCCACTCTATTCAGAGAAACATGGGGACTTTTTAATATTTTTACCAGAGTCTTTGGGTTGGCTTCGTCACCCTCAATGGGTTCATCTCTAGCTGCTCCCACACCCTATTCCACAATAACTCTAGCCTTCATGCTTGGATCTCTCTCCTGCCAGAGGACCTTTGCCTGTGTTATCATTCTGGTAGCTCCTTTCTGCTTTCAGGTGGCTAACCCAAGTCATCTGTGATGTCTCAGCATTTCTACACAGAAGCATCTCCTACTGTGCAGGACAGATGTTGAGTTATAGTTACCAACGAAACAACACATTTAGCACACACATTCATTTCTCCCCTCCCTTCCTCCCTCCCTTCTTCCCTCCTTTCCTCCATGCCTCTCTTTCTCCCCCTCTCCGTTTCTCTCTGGAACCATACAAAACTACACTCAGTAATTCCAGGTCTAGGATAACCTCCCTCAACCCCTGCATCCTAACCGTCCCCAGGCATTCTCTCGTCACCAAACCCATCTCTCAGAGTCAGAAAACTCAGAGGAAACATTTACCTATTTTCATGTCCTTGCGGCTGAAGAGGTTGAGGAGGAGCTGGCTGGGCAACAGGGCTGTTGGGGGTGACTGGGCTTGGCTGGGCCAGTGGGCTCTGCTGGGCCAGAGGACTGTGCTGCTGGGCCATGGGGCTCTGCTTCTCTGAGCTGGGTGCCGAGGTGGGACTGTTGAGCTCTGATGGGGAACCAAGGCAACAGATGTGGTCAGGTTGGCAAAAAGTAAACAGGGGCTAGGACTTGGAGCTTCCTTGTCTGATTCAAGGCCTTGGTCGATTCAGTTTCTGCTCGGCTTTTTGGGAGTAGGTTAAACTTACCCAGCTCCACACCATTCCTGGAAGGACTGTTCTTTCATTAACCATAACTGTTAAAGAGGAAAGTTATGAACAGTCTTTTGTCATTTTGTTGGAAGGAAGGGTCACAGAAGCAAACAAACAAAAGCAGAAACAACGAGCTAAAACTGTGAGAAACAACCCAAAGGGACAAGCATAAAACATATCCTGATATCCTAAAAATATTGGAATGTCTGCTGAGAGAAATGTTCTAGATAACACCTTTTGGTGGTTTGAGAAGTCTCCTGTTCTGATACAGAGCCAGTCGCGTTATCCATTGCACCACTGGCCCAGCAACTGGTCCCATGGGTTCCTGCAGAGACTGAAACGCTAACCAAGGACTACACAGGAAGAGGACCTAAACCCCTGGTCAGATGGAGCTGATAGGCAACTCAGTCTTCATGTGGGTCTCCTAGTAAGGGGAGTATGAGCTGTCTCTGAGATGGACTCTGTTGCCAGCTCTTTGACCACTTTGGGGTGGCATTGCCAGGCCACAGAGGAAGAGGATGCCAGCAGTCTTAATGAGACTTGATAGGCTGGGGTCAGATGGTAGGGGGCCTCCCCCTTCTGAGAAATAGGGGAGGAAAATGGGGGGGAGGGGGACAGAGGGTGGGAAATAGGGGAGGAAAAGGGGGGGAGAGGGACAGAGAGTGGAACCAGGAGGAGATTAGGGAGGGGGCTATAATTGGGATGTAAAATAAATAAATTATAAAAAATAAAGTTAAATTTTAAAAAAAGTCTTCTTTGCTTTTTGACACAGCCTCACTCTGTAGCCCAGCTGATCCTGAGCTGGCCATCCTTACTTCACTTTCCAAGGAGCTGGGTTTATGGGAGGTAGGTGTGTGTGCTATGACATCCAGATCAAGAATTCTTACCAGGCTTCCAAGGCATGGCTAGGGAGCAAGCTGTCTGTATAAGCTAATAAAGGCTGTTACAATCTCTTCTCTGGTTCCTTGCCAGTCGAGACCTCTGTACAGTTCTCCAAGAGGAAAAAAAAGAACTCCTCACACAGGGAGATTCATAAAGCTATTCAGAAACTACTTTTTTTTTCTTCCCCTATAATATAAAATTTCAGTAGAGATGACCTTCACATGTTGGAGTAAAGGGAGCAGTAACACCGCAGAGCAGGAGGGCAGAGAAGCATGTGGGGTCTGCAGCTGACATTCCTGCTCACTGTTCCTTTCCTCTGATTTGTCTTATACAGGTTGTCGCCATCAGATGACAGACTAAAACTAAGGCTATTATCATCTGTCTGTTTGTCTGTCTATTTTTGTGGTCGGGTAACCAAGGGAGGTGTTCTGTTTGCATTCGACACAAACCACTCTCCTGTTTTCTCTTACAGTCCAAATATTTCAACATCGTCCCTATTTTTATTAGGGTCTCTCAGGCTTGGCATGCTTCACAGGTTGGAGCAGATCATCCTTTGCTGTGGAGCACCGTTCTGAGCATCATCACAGGAAAATGGGGGGGGGAGAGGGACAGAGAGTGGAGCCAGGAGGAGATTAGGGAGGGGGCTATAATCGGGATGTAAAATAAATAAATTATAAAAAATAAAGTTAAATTTTTAAAAAAGTTTAGAAGCAACTCTGACCTCTGTTCCTTGATGATAGTCAGATCTCCACCCCAATCAAGACAGCCAAATTGTCTCTAGACAGTACCAGCTATTTCCCAAGGGCCCCAGCTCACCCTAGTTGGAAACATCTTTTTTGTAATCAAAGTCCGGCGGCTTTGGTTACTCTGCTATGTAGTGTCCACCTATCAGACAGTCCTAAAATGGAATGGGTGGAAGGGTGAGCCAAATAAGGGATTCAAAGTGAGACCATCAGCCTCTGGATTATGCTGAATAAGAGTATGCTAAGGAAGCTACCATGGTTATTCATCAGTGAGCTCCAGGGATGAAATCCCTCAGTTCTGTTGGTGGGTCAGAAGCTGCAACTGAGCAGCCAGCCTGCTGTGCTTGCCATAGTCAAAGAATTCGGAAGAGGCCTCAGTTGTGCGGGGTGGGTTGTTCACCACTCTGAAACTTACAGGTGTTGAGGGAGGGGAGACTGATATGGAGACATTCAAAAGGCTAAGTGGGAATTTTACGTTCTTTCCAGATGGAGCAATTCCTAAATGAGGTCTCTTTTGTTTGCAAAACTAAAACCACTTCTCCCGAGTTTCAAAATCAATCTGACTTTGAAGATTTTTCTAGAGATCAATTGTTAAAAGGAACAAGCACCCCCTCCTCCCTTCTTGCTTTTCTCAGGTCTGTATTACTGCCCGCTGGGTTCAACAAGTTCTGGCTTCATATCTACATTAAGCTAGTATGCTCCAAACCCCAGGGAGGGCTCTGAGAACCCCTAACCTTAGGGTTCATACCACTGAGCCTACAGTATCACATAAGTTGATTTCTGAATAAAACCAGTGAGTGTGAGTTTGGGAAAATGTGGAAATAGTTCTCAACCTCTGAGACCCAGACAGCACCCTGATGTTAACTGATGGACTCCGGGACCCTTGTGGGTTTGCTGAGAAGGCCAGGTGAGGGTGTCGGTGGTCTGTCTCCCTGGAAGGCCACCTTAGGCACTCACCCTCCTGAGGAATGATGCGAAGCGTGACACTAAGACCTGCATCCTTGATGAGCTTCACAATGTCTGCATGAGGCATGTTGATGATAGACTGGCCATTGACCGCTAAGATCCGGTCTCCCACTTTTAGTTTTGCACAGCGATCGGCAGGACTCCCATCAATGATTCGTCCGATTTTATGGGGCACAGCTGAAAGACAAAACCAAATAAAACAAAACAACCCAATAGAAATAGGTATCAGGGACACCACCAGTACATGCTTTACTTTTCAGTCCCAGCCTAAGACAAACAATGCAAGTCAGAACTCTTTCCTTCTCCATGTCTTTGTCTAAGCAGCTTCTTGGGAGAGCGCAGGACATAAGGAGTCACAGTGTAGAAGAGTGTGAAAAAAAAGCTCAAACTTGAGAGACAGTGGTTCAGCTTCAGAAAGGCATGACAAATGACAGAAACTCAATTTATATCTCCATTTTATTGAGAGGAGGAAAAGGGAAACTCTCTCAGGATCTGCTAATCCAGGGAGCAGCTACCTGGCAAAGTGACGGAATTTACCACTGCTCAGCTTTAGTTTAAGGGCAGCACATTTTCTATCATTCTTTCTTTTTTCACAAGGTGGCCTTGAAAACATGCTAATGTCAAATATACAGTGGACTTCGCTGAAGTTAATATACCACTAGCAGCAAAGACACAACTTTAAGTATCATGAGAAAGGAAAAAAATAGGAACCTGCACTTTAAACAATGATATTCCATTAACCAGAAGATGTACTCCAACTATTGAGATGTTAAAATATTTTAAAACTTTTAGCGTTGGCATAACTTTTTTCTCCTTAGTTCCAATTTTTATTTTAATTTTTATTTATTACAACTTACTCACTTTGTATCCCAGCTGTAGCCCCCTCCCTCATTTCCTCTCAGACTCACCCATCCTCCCTCTTCACCCCTTATGCCCCTCTCCTAGTCCACTGATAGGGGAGGTCCTCCTTTCCCTTCCCTCTGACCCTAGCCATCAGTTCTCATCAGGACTGGCTTCATTGTCTTCCTTTGTGGCCTGGTAAGGCTGCCCTCCCAGGGGAAGGTGATCAAAGAGCCAGCCACTAAGTTCATGTCAGAGACAGCCCCTGCTCCCCTTACTAAAGAACCCACATGGAGACTGAGTTGTTTATGTGGTATAACTTTTATACATTTATTTAAATCAATGAACATATTTTATTTCAACTTTTATTTTTATGTTTGAAAACAGCAAGATACATGGGAATGCATAATTTTTTTTTCGGCAGCTTGACTGACATTTGCTGTAAATGGTGGGCACAAACAAACAAACAAACAAACAAAACAAAAAACAAAAAACCCTACCAAGGTAGATACCTGTGGTAAGATCTCAACATTATAGTGTTCCTGTGTGTCCCTTCAAAGAACTCGTAATCTGGAAACTGTTGATAGACCAACTACTGATCTAATGTGCAGAAACAGAGAAAGACACAGCCCACTGTTAAGATTTTCTCAGGATGTCTACACCTTGAACTCTCAGTTTTGTGCATTTGTTATAGGGAAGGGTGGATTGTCAACTAATAACCACGGAAAGGAAGGGCAATTAGTGAGTTAATGAGCTAGGACATTGCTCACTCTTCTACTGTGAAAGGTTACAGATAGCATCTAAAAGTATCGGTCAGGTTTGTGTCCCTGAAGTGAAAGTCATCCGGTTTGAGCCCATATACATTTTTATTTGCCACTAGTTAGCACTAATGGACTTAATTAAGATAGCACTATTTAGAGTTTACTAATGATCACCTTAGAGTCACAGACTATGGCAGAGACCTATGTAGGGACCAGTGAGGTGGCTCATGAGGTGATGTGCTTGCTCAGGATGATGACTTGAGGATTTACTCCTCAGATCTCACGAGGCAGCAAGAGCGATCCAACGCTACTGAGTTGCTATCAGATTACCACAGGACACTGTGGGACTTGGTGCTACACAGATACACGGGTGTGAATGTGCAAGGTGCGTCCATGCACACACACATTATTCACATAGGCACATGCATAATACACACACAAACACACATGTACTGAAAGAATGAATGTAATAAGGTGTTTGGTTTTCATGCAAAATTGGGGGAGAAATGTTTTTGTTTTGTCTTCCCCGTTTCATAGTCAGTACTTCTTGGAATGATGCATAAATAGTTTGGCCATCCTGCCCATAAATGTGCACACTGTCATCTAGCCTGTGATTTTTTGGGGAAGCTGCCTAAGATCTAACTTTTTTCTAACTATTATTGGAATAATAATATCACTGACTCACAGTAGTTCTGAAAACTAGATGGGCCATCATTTGACGGTAGCCAGAACAGTGCTTAGCCGTTAAGACTTGATCTGGAAGTACTAACTATCATTCTTTTTATTACTATTTCCTTTCAGATCTTTCTTACATAACCATTGTGTGTGTGTGTGTGTGTGTGTGTGTGTGTGTGTGTGTGTGTATGTATGTGTGTGCACGTGTTTCTTTCTATATGGGATAATTTATAAACACTAAAACAAAAGGATAGGAAGAGTATAATCTTCCCTAAGCATCACATGGAAGACTGCTTCATTTAAGAAAAAGAGATGTGTTTCAGGGATTAGATAGACACTAGATGAAGCCAAGTTTGTCTTTCTCTGATTTCTCACCAAAACTATTGCACATTTTGTTGAAAACATTAACTTGAAACCAATAGTTTATTATTCAAAGGAAAATAAATGTTATGCAGATCTCTTGGTTATCTGCCGTTGTATTTATTGAGGGCAAGTAACAATTCTTTCTATCTCTTTTGAGTATTTACTAACACAAGACAAGCACTTTTTAAAGTGATATTTATTTAATATTTAAATTTAATTTTTATTTAAATTTATTTATTTAAAATTAACATTAAAATTTAACATCTAATTTAAAAGTTCTTCGTACATGTAGTTATATTTATATTGAAATGCACATGATGTAACCCTTAAATCCTATCAAGTAATGGATGTTATTGTGAGTTCGCAGTGGAAGAAATGGAAGCAGACAGCAGTTAGTAATTTGTTTCAGGTCACAGAAGGCAAATAGGGCTATGAGCCTCAGGGCTCTAGACTGTAGTCATCAAAGCTCTTGGGATCCACCACCCTGCCTCTCTTGGCTTTTCCTGATGCCCAGCCTCTGACCTCTGACTTGCTTTGCAAGTCAGCCTGGTGCTTTTATTTGGGACTATGTCCTTCCTCTATGCCAGGGGTCACAGAAGGTTCCGAGTAGTTTGAATTTGGGAGAGGATGGGAGCCAGGAACTGTGCTTGACAGATCTTTTGATGCAGTTGTCTTTTGACAGGTGAGGCATGAAGGGGAGAGAAAATATTGGATAGCCCTCAGATCCTGTTTAGTTAGGACTTCCCATCACTGTACTGTTTCTTTGCTTGAAGAAATTGTGGGGGGTATGAGAAACACTGACATTTGAAATGAAATTAAAGACTAGGCTGCGAAACACTGACAATGCTTGCTCGGATGGCTGGTTTTCGGCTCTCACTTATTTGCGCCTCCACTGCGCTGTGTCACCTGGAGTTCGAGAGACATAAAATCCCAACTGTTTCAAAGTATATATCCTCTCCCCACAATTTTGTGTAGTCAACAATAATGTAAATGCACAATACAAGAGTATTATTAATTTCCAAGTGCCATTCAAGGCCCTTATTTTAAATCCTTATAGCAGAGTGATCGAGAAAACAAGCCAGGGTCAAATCCAGCCCTGAAACCCTTGCCTGTGGAGTCAGACCTTGGGATGCCTTCCTTCTGGTGGCTCTGTGGGACCAAAGCTCTTGCTCCACGGGGGACAGGGACTGACCCGTCTGGCTATGTGGAGCATACTGCTGGAGATCATCTCAACAAGGTATCATAAATAGAATTATTTGCTTGTGATGATTTTAGGGGCATTTTAACTTTATTTCAGTAGCTAGAATAATGAAGAATAATACAATAAGAATAAATAAATAATAAATAAAAGAATAACAGAAGGAGGAGGAGGAGGAGAGAAGGAGGAAGAAAAACTGAAGTGGAAATGAGTTCCACGTTAGCCACACAGAAGGCAGAATGCTTTACCTAAAACCTGAATGAACCTTAGTAACAAGCGCTCAGCTGCTGGAGGCACCTGACGTGGCTTTGATACAGACGCCTTCTATTGGCGTCTGCTTTTATACAGTGTTTGAGACTCTTGGCAGCCGAAACAGCTCCACTTCTCCTTATTGGCAGTTCCCCTACATACACAAGTACATTCAACAGACCTTCGACAAGGATGCTTCCTCGGAGGATTCTCTCTGGGAACAAAATGCAGTTCCTTTTGCTCAGTGATGAGGTCTGCTGAGCTTACGACCCCTGTGCCTTTTGTGTGACAGTAATGGGATTACAGAGCAGGAAAGAAGCCCTGACCTTGCTTTCTATTATTGGGATGAATGGTACTCATCAATTCCCTGAGGACTGATGACTATGGTAGCTGCTGGAGTTGGTCCTTTTCGACACCTGCCTTGTAGACATCATCGGTTGCACGGCAGCATCAATCAAGTCTTTGGATTAGTCTTCCTGCCGTACTGGGTTTAGGATACACGGATATTTGAAAAAAAGTCTATCGGCTACTGTATAATTATAATGTATCTATTCACTCATTTGCTGGAGACAGGGTCTTGCTACGTTGCCCCGGCTGTCTTGGACCGCAGGCTGACCTGGCACGTGCCTCATTCTTTCCTTGCTTTAGAGTGCTGGGACCGTGGGCATGCACCGTCATGCTCGGCCATCTTTCTTCTGCTGCTGGGATCCCGGGAGAAGGGATTTAGCTCTTTCCCTTGTTCCCCCTTTTTCATTATTTCAGTATTTTCATTACATGTTGCTTGGGTGTTCTTCATCTCAGAGAAGGGAAAGCTTGCCACTGGTGTTTACATTTAATTACCTTCTTGTTAGCAGGCCGCACAAAGTGGCCTTAGAGATGGAGGGCGGCATTTTGGCGGTGGAAGAGGATTTGCATCAATCATGTCAAATTTACAAGAGGGGAGAGAGTTCTGAAGGGAGTGTGACAAACAGAAATACCTCCACAGCAATCCATACCAAAAGCTGGCCTTACTTCACAATTCTGTTAATTAGCAAAGGTTAAGCATTAGCTTGAAGCCAGGGAAGTTTATTTGGGTTTTGAATCCATAGCCTGATATGATTATTTTTACCCACCCCCTAATTATTTTTTATTAATAAAAAAATAAATTTTTTTCCCATGAAACTGTGGAAATTATTTATCGCATAGTTTTGAAATTGTGAGTTGGGGCAGGAGGATAGCTCATTGACACATCAAGCACCACATGGCTCTATACCATTTTCCTAGTTCTGTGCTAGGTTCTTCGGGGAAGAAAAAAAAGTAACAACTCATGGATTTGTTTCCAAGAAGCTCAGTCAGGTTGGGGAGAACGGAGATAAACAGCGAACCCATGGTAAAGCTGGGATGCGGAAGAGGAAAGGACCTGTGAAGTGTCCTTTCACGTGTGGACTCAGGGCAGTGAAGGAAAGACAGGCTACTCTGGGAGGAGGACACGAGTGTCCCCAGGCACGTGGAAGCTCCCCTAGAGAAGTGCTGGCAAAGGGAAGGAGAGACAGCTGCTAGCGACGACGCAGCTAGCTCAGCGCCTACCTACAAAGGAGGCTGAGCATGCGCACTCTTTAAGAGCCAGTGAAGACTCCTGCCGGGTTTCCTGTCTCCAGAAACTTGAGCCATTGTTGCCCTTCGCCAGTTACTGTTTCTTCTTTCCAGGAGTCCTGGATTAGCAAACTCTATTATGACAAACCCATCCAGCTAGACGTCCTTTCCTAAAGAGTGGTCAATGTCCTGTGGAAGAGTTTTTATTAGTCATCAGGGGATTGAAGAAAAGGGAAAACATTTTTTTTTATTATTTTTATTAAAAATTTTTAACGGTAAAATTAAGAAAAAGTTGCCTGTGTGCCTTGTTTTTCTGGTAGAAGTCTGTGAAATTCAGCATTCCAAAACTGAAAACATCTCCCCTGAAATCCATAGCCAACTGATTTGCAAAGTCTCAGATTGAACAGCTGGTATTTTAGGGCCTGCATATTTGCCCAGCACCCACGAATCATTCTCTAGTGGCTGAACCATTTAGTTACCCTGAAGTTGGTAATAGGCATATGGTCAGACAGGCGAGTGGGAAGGATGCCCACCACTGGCAACTTGGGAACCCACCTGAACCCATGCTTCCATGGGCAAAAAGGATCCTATAGACAATAGTAATTATATGGTTAGAGAGAAGCATTCCTCAGGCATATGGTACTGCTAATGATTTTATTTTTGCATCAACTGAAAGAGTTCCTGTAGTTAAGTATTGAAAATGAATTGGTAATAGAAGGAAATCTCATTATATTAGAAATGGTAAGAAACTGTGCATGATGGCTCCGGCTCAGGTCACAAAACTGGCCTGAAATGGCTTTGGTGTTTGAAATGGTCCCATAGGGCTACAGACAGAGTTGATTCCACAAGTATGTGACATGTACAGACAGCCTGGTATTTGGTTTTGTGGTCTGCTGTTATCACCTGGCTACTCAGTAATTTCTGAGCAAGGACCCTACATTTTCATGTGTTACTAGGCTCCATGAATTATATAACTGCTCATATTGTAGCCATGTTCATACTGTATTGTTTTTTGTTGAGATACCACTGTTTAAAACTGTCTACAGTGGAATAGGTAAATAAGAATATGGTACAGGAAGCAAGAAAAATCACCAGGAAGGTGGGTGTGAATAAAAAAGCAGAAACTTTTATAGCTGCACTTTTCATTGTGATGAATATCAGCAGAAAAGGTGGTTCAACTAGTTTCTGCTAAGAACACTCTTAAACATTGTTGAGTTTAGGGATAGAATTCAGGGTATATGTGTAGCACACACAAACCTCCAGACACAACAGTCAGGACTCTTACCCCTAAAAATTTAACCCTTTATTCTTCATACACTGATTTAGCAAGCCTAAAGTAACTTTACTTTCTTATCTCATTGTGAGAATTAATCGCATGTAACAAGTCACTCATTACTGGATCTTCTGTGAAGCAGATGTCCCTCTGTAATTCTGTTTAAGTAGGCTAGTATATACCATGCAAAAGCAGTACATAGTTCAAGAAGCTTATGTATTCCTTGATCCTATGTCTTTAAAGTCTGACACTATATCTAGATATTATAGTGCTAAGAACCAAGAAAACTTCTGCATAGGCATGATCTTCAGGTCAGTGGTGGAAGAGGCATTGATAACCAGACACGGAGAATGGGGAAATAGGTACTTTTTCTTCTACCCAGGTGTTATTTATTGTTTCTCTGTAGACTATGTTATCAGCTCCTAGATAGCTGTGACAATTTTTTTGGTCTAAAGATAGCAGTAGAAAATTTGGTGCCAGTGACCCAAATATGAATCCTCTTCATCACTTTTTTTACACTCTTACTCAAAGCTCCAGGCAAAAATATAGATATTTTCATCATTCACTAAAACCAATAATCCTGTCTTTCCAGTCTAGGGGTAGAAGTTGTCATCCAAGTGCTGTTCCATTCAAGCTGTCTCAGCGAATAAAGCTGTCACCTTTATCGAGGCTTGGCAACCAGATAGCAAGCTGGACTGGTAAAGATGGGAAAAATGAATGATTTTTGATATCAAGATTTTCTTCCTTACAGAGCAGGAAAGCTAGTTGTCACACCCTCAACAATAAGAGCATAAGGAGAACCAGGAGACTCACACAACAACGGCAGGTCATAGGTATAGCGCTGCTCTGGTTCAAAGGTATCTCCTCAAGTTCTTGGGAACTCAGTCCCTAAATTCATGTTAATGGTATGGGGGGGGAGCTTTGCTAGGCAATTAGGATGGATGAGGTCATGAGCATGGAGCCCCAGTACATTTTAGAGCACATTCTGCAACAGTGCTCTAGGAAACATACACGAGGGAAAGGGATTTCTTCAGTTCTTAATGTCTGAAACTGTCTTCACCATCTTTGAATGAACTGTATCTTAGAAAGATTACGGTAGTTCTTGACGGAGAGCCAGTTTTCCTCAGAGGTTTTCTAATTTAGCATCCAGTGTTGCTGCAGTTAAGCCCTTTCTGCCTTTGGGTTCTGCCTACAGCGATTCAATCACTCATGGATCAAAAGCTTTTTTTTAAAATTTATTTTATTTTATTAATTATACTTTATTCACTTTGTATCCCCCCATAAGCCCCTCCCTCCTCCTCTCCCAGTCCCACCCTCCCTCCCCCTTCTTCACTCATGCCCCTCCCCCCAAAAAAATAAAAGCTATGTGTGTGCTGAATGTTCTTATCATTATGTGTTTTGCCTTGTTCCCAAATTAAATCACAACTATTTATATAAATTTAATACTGACTTACGACTTGTAGGTGATGTAGAGATGATATGAAGTATATGGGGAAATGTATGGAGGTCATCTCTTTTAACAGAAGTGACTTGAGCATCTGCGGGGTTTGGTAGCATAGGGACCTCAGTCTCCATGGATACTGAGAAATGACTGTACTGAATCTCAACCTATTAGAGGTTTTTTGCTCATTAAATTTAATGCACTTGTCTTTCTTTTAGGGGCATGGGGAAAACGCTTAATAACGACCGCCTTTGTACCTTTCGTGTCCTGAACTTTTGCTGTAGTGCACTTGATGTGGTTGGTATGAGAACGTTTTCCTCTCTGAAACTAGGAAACACGTATTATACTGTGTCTTTGATAATTCCCATCGTGCTTCTCTGCAAGTTTTGTTTTTTTTTTTTTTTTTTTTTTTTTTTTTTAGAACTCTTGATTAGCTACTGGCCTCCAGAACTGGTCTGCAATTCTTTTAACATTTCTTTAATACTTCCTGCTTCTTTTTTTTGTTCTGTTTTTCATGTGAGAGTTCACTTGGCTTTTTATCTGCTGATGCTTATACTAAAAATTTTAATTCAGTCACGATAATTTCAATATCTAAGAATTCTTTCTTTAACCATATTGCTCTTTTTTAATAGTACTCTGCTTCTATGTGATTAAAGTGCTAGTTTAGACAGCTGGGAATCACAGGGGACCCTAGAATTTCCAATGAATTTCTGTTTATTAAAAATATCCACTATGTGATATTCTACAATAATAGTACAAAACTGACTAGGATGGCTGTATTCTTTTTCCTTTGTAGATTTATTTATTTATTGTGTATACATTGTGTGTTTGCATGTATACCTGCATGCCAGAAGAGGGCACCATATCTCATTATAGAAGGTTGTGAGCCTCCATGTGGTTGCTAGGAACTGAACTCATGACCTCTGGAAGAACAGCCAGTGCTCTTAACCTCTGAGCCGTCTCTCCAGCCCAAATGGCTGTATTCTTGCTTTAACAGAAGGATGTTATCAATGTTGACTTGCTTATTTTTCTGCCTCTAATTTTTTTTTGAGGTGGTGTGGATAAAACTCAGGGCCTTTTGCAGCCAGTTGCTTTTCTACTTAAAACCACCAATACCTATCTGTCTGCCTATCTATCTATCTATCTATCTATCTATCTATCTATCTATCTATCTATCGTGTGTGTGTGTGTGTGTGTGTGTGTGTTCACTCACATGAACCACAGGGTGCTGTGTGGAGAGAAAGGACAAATTGCTGGAGTTAGGTCTGTCTTGCTATTTGGATCCCAGGGATTAAATTCAGGTCATCACACTTGGCTGCAAGTGCCTTTACCATCTGACCTACCTCATAGACCCTGCTGATTTTTTTAATAAAAAATCCTTTTACTTAGTGGTCATGGTGATTGTTTTGCACTCTGTCCCGGGTTTTTACTTCTCTTAGACTCCCTGAATTCCCAAAGACAAAGAGTGGGCATATGGTCCGTCCTTCTGTGTGTGTTCTCTGACTTGTAAAATAAGTTGCTGCTTTTTTTTAACCTTTACTATACCTTCCCCTCTCCTGCCCTACCCATTCCTGTCCTGCCCATACCTGCTTACCCCCTTCCCACTCACTCATTTACTATAGTATATTGGGGTCTAACAAATAACAAATTCTCATTTTGCCACCATCTAGTAGCAAATAAAAAAAAATCTTTAATAACTTAAATCAGTTGCTTCAATTAGCATTCTGGAGGCCTTAGAGATTTGTAATCCACTTGAAATAAAAATGTGAAATCATTATGTATTCAAACTAAAAACAATTCACAATTCTGTTGTCTTCTGTGGCACCAAAAGATAGAAATACAATTGATTTCTTTCCAAGTGCTCTGTAAATGTCACACAATTACACTTCACCAACACGGGCTTGGGGTTAAAATGTTCAATAGAACCCCACCTTCTCTCCTTCATGCAGCCCTGGGAAGCTCGGGAGACTTCATACCCATCAACGTCCCTGGCTCTGGGTAATTTCTCAGCGGGCCCAGTAGGGATGGCTGATGGCTACAAGCAGGTGTTGGGAACGAGTCATGTTTCTCATTTTTACAGATGCCACTCATTCTATCTCTGCCGTCTCCCTTTTCCTTTATAGCCTTTGAGACTGTGTTTTGTAAAAGTCACTTGGCTATCATCACACGGTTTCCCTCTTACAATAGGTGAATGTCAAAAGCAATCAGGTGCAATATCAGCCTTCCATTGTACTCCCCTAAGCCCCGAGGCAGATAATAACTTCTTGCAATATTTTCTTAATGTAAATGGAAACAGATACTAACCCAGGCAAACGATCCCTCCTGAACCAGCTGTCCTCTTCAATATGTTAGCCCCTAGATTACATGAATATTTATTGGCTCTCCAGGTTTTTTTTTTTTTTCACCCACCAAAGCCAAAGTTCCACTGACAGGTAGAGCATGCTTTAGCTTGAAATGATGTAACTTTGCATGACTGGAAAAAAACCCAAATATGAAAAAAAAAAAAAAGCCCTAAGCAAAGTGCTCAGGGGCCAAGAGACAGTGATCTTACATTAACTTTGAAAACAGCTTGTAGTCTGACCTCGGAGTGGTTAAATAAATTATGTCAGCAAGTGAGACTGTCAGGTGTTGTCCTTCTCACCTGCGTCCCTCTCTCTAAGCGTTGCACCGTTTAACTCACTTTGGGTTTCTGCTTATAGGCATTTTCTTTCAATTACAATTTCAGTACTGCCGCTACACGCACTATAACTTTTAACTAAACAACGTTTTACATGCTGCCCTGTTTCCACAATAATTTTATGAGACCGTTATTGAAAAATAACTTTCATTTCTGTAAGATGAGAAATGAAAAAAAAAGGGACTGCGGAGTCCCCAGATGCATACAGTAAAATGACAATTATCCCCCAGAGGGGAGAGACCAAGAGCAAAATCACACTCCGCTCAAGATCTATAGATGGCAGACAAACAAACAAAAATATGAAAACATCTTCAGTATTGTTGGTCTTCAGGGAAAAGGTATAATTTAAAGTGAAAGTGAGATCCTGCCGTGTGCCTTCCGGAATGGCTAATGTGTCTACATGGAATCAACACACAGGAGGAAAGCCTGAAAATATATCTCAGAGATTGGAAAGCATTTGGAACTCCCTTCCAAGTCACTTTGGAACAGGCATCCTATGGTCCATCAGTCCTACCCTTCAGAGGCTACCAAATGAAAACAACTTCACATGTTCTTTCTAAAACACAAAGCCTATTTTCACACAAAGACCTAAAAGAAGATGCTTATCAGTTATATCTGTGATTATTCCCAACAGGAAACAAACCCAGAGTCCCTCAAGTAAGGATTCATAAACTACGGCACATCCATACAGTGCTAACCTATTGAGACATTAAAAACAAACCAAACATCCACACAGGAAACAAAGCAGGCAAAGTTAAAATACATTATGTGAAGTGGAAAGAGCCAGAGCCAGAGCCAGAGGTTTTGTATAGTGTTATACAGAAAATGGTAAAACTCGTAGAACAGAAAAAAAAATAACAGTTCACAGAGTTGGGCTGGTGTGTGGTGCTTTCATTTTGGCAACAGCTGTAAATCTAAGCAAACTTGTTAAAACTCAGACCATAGATTAGACTATTGCATATTTTACTCTACTGAAATCAAATTTTAAAAAGTAGGGAGAGAAATGAAATAAGCAGGGAGAAACAAAGGTTTGGGGCAGATATAGAGATAGATAAACAATTGGTATTGAATAAGCAGAAAAAAAAAAAAAAGAGTCGGACCATGGAATGTGGAAGGGCTCCCGGAATCACCAGAGAGGAAGCACTGTCTAATCTGGATTTGGTCACACACATACGACTCTCCCAGGTGGCAGTGTGGAGGGAGGGGAGATACCGCGGCCACACATGCTGCTGTCACTTGCAGAGGCAGATCTGTGGGTCAGTGATCTGTTCTGTGCAGTCTGCAGGCAGCGGATACCAACACCAGTGAGCCCTGGGACAGAGGAGGAAAGACAGACTGCGAAAGGCCTCCCCCCAGCACAGATCCTGGCGTTAATCTCAGAGCCAAATGGGAGCTGCTAATGGGGTGTGCCAGGTGTGTGGAGCTCATCAGGAGTGGAGCACAGTGTTATGTGGGGAGGGGATCACGGCGGGGTGGAGTGAGGAGGGGAGGGGAGGTAGAGAGGTGTGAGCAGGCCCAGGGTCACTGACAGCCATTTAAGTTTATGAACACTAAAGACGATTAAAATCTCTTGAGAGTCACACTGTCTCTTAATTTACAGGAGTCTTGTGTGGCCAGTGGCTACAGGTTAGTGCTATAGGCAGGAGAGAACCTTTCCTGGGTGGGAGAAGGTTCTGTTTCAAGCTGTTGGTTTAGAACTCCATGCCAGGTGTCTGAGGGAAAGCACAACGCAATCTCTCAAGTCTGAAGGTCTAGCTAAACATGCCCTTAACTAAGGGCCAGAAGTCAGATCACACACACCGATTGGAGTTGAGTGCTGGCATCACTCTCGGTTGTGAGGTAGTTTTAATTTTGCCCAGAGCCTGTGGGATTATGGCTTGTTTTTGTTTGTTTGTTTGTTTGTTTTTGTTTTTTGGTCTTGCTTTTCATCTAGCAGCTCTAATGAGTGTTCCAGCGATGGTTTCCCAGTTAGGATGTTCTTTTCCCTGTTATTTCAAATGCTTGGCTCCAGAGACTACAAGAACCAAAGCCTCCAGAATGTGTGTTTGCCCTTGCTTTCTGGAAGGCCCCAAACTCATGAAGACCCCATGATACAAGAGGCTTGTGAGGAATGCCTCTGGAGCAGAAGAGCTGAGCTATTTCCCTCTTGAAAACAGACAGGATCACCAGGAACCCACATCCTGGCACATGTGTGAAGCAAACCCTTCCCTGACTGAGGAATACCATCTGGAAGAGGTCAGGCCGAAAAATAAGATGGCCACGTGGACTATTCTAGTCACTTTTCTCTGGCACTGTGGAGACCTTAAGAGTGCCCAGCCACCTCCCTCATCACTCAGGGAAGGCTGGCTGATCGCTCACTGGAAAAGATTCCAACCAAGCGTGGCTTCTCATTCAGCTGGGAACAGATGCAACTTACATTGCAGGATGACTGATTGTCAAATAATAACTCAGGAGAGCTCTTGCTAGGAATTTGGTCAAAGGCGTGTTTGGAGCCCTTGGTGGAAGCTGGACCTCCAGCAGAAGTGGTGTCTGCCCCAACCTAAGGGGGAACCCTTGTCCCAGCTGAACGATGGCACTAAGGAAAGGTCCCTGGCTAACACAGCAATATCTCCTTAAGGGAATCCATGCATGGAACCAGCTTTATTGGGATGTTTCCCTGATGTAGTTTATGTAGTATATTGTTGGGGGAAAAAAAAGAATAAAACTACAAGAAGATAATACAACGTAAGTCCCTAAACAGAATACAGGGGTGGGGTGGTGGTGAGTATCTTTGTCAGAAATGACGCGTAGGCTTTGAATTGTGAGAGTAACGAGATTGCTTTTCCACTGGAGGGTGGTCCTGTGTGATCTGTATGGGAAGTACACCGGTGCCTCTCAGCTGCAGTCTCCTTGAACTATCTCGTGAATACCGAGGTGCTAGATGATGTAAGCCCAGAAGAAACTTCCATCACCGTCCATTTAAATGCCTTCAAGACAACCGAAGAGCCGAATGCAAGAAGCCATCCACGTTCTGCTGCTGCCTGGAAAATCTTTGAACTTAGTAATAAAACCCCTGCTGGAAATGATTTCTTAGTGGGAGAAACTTGTGATTGATAAGCTCCTTTCAGACAACAAGGAAAACTGGCTCAGAATCTTAAAAAACGCCCCAAGAACACCCAAAGCTATTTTGCGAGGCTGCATGGCTCCTCTTCTTGAGAATAAATAAGAAGGATGCTGCCTCCTCAGCAGACCTGAGAATCCTTACATTTGTTAGTGCTGGCGGAGTAGAACATGTGCTGTAGTGTTTCTGTTTCGGTTAATCAGTGCTTTCATGTTTACATATCAGCGCACTCCATTGACGAAAACCGTGTTCACTTGCTCAGCTGCCTAATGAGGAGACCCAGGCAGGCAGGTTTTAATTTTGGAAAAAAAAGCTAGTCATCTTCAAGACTGAAAAGATGGATTGGATAGATGGGCCCTGTTCATCTTAGTCTCAGCTGGGTTGCCATTCTTGAGCAGTACCGTAACTCAGGTTTTACTTGTGGGACCAAATGGTTCGCTCTGATCACGAGGACTGTGAAATGAGGAAGTAATCTCAAAGAGTAGTTTAGTTTCCTCCCAAGAGATTTGGCATGTCACCAAGATCCTCCCCATCAGGACCATGTGTCAAATGAGTCCTTGGTGATAACCAATCTGTGCCAGACCATGAGTTTCACAGCTCACCCAGGCCCCCTAGTCCTTTAGTGGACTAGAGCTTTGCAACTCTGATGCTTCATGAGCAGACAGGCTGTCCAGCTCAAAGGGGGAGTTCCTCCATCTCTGATTTTTTTCAGTTGTCCTCTCACCTGAGGCTTCACCCCACTCAGAGCTGGCTTGCTGAAGCAACAACCCAGGCAGGGAACAACACTTTGCCTGTTAGCAGAATTCTGTCTTGATGCTAGGTTTAGGAGCTGGATGGTTTGGACCAGAACACACTCACTGTTTAACTTCTGCCCAGGCCAGTGCGTCTCACTCCGTGAGAATTCCATCTCCCTCTGCAGACATCGGATGCACACAGACTCTCACACTTTCCTGATCTTAAGAAACTAAAAACTATCAGGGGAGGGAGAAACAAAACACGAGCTCATTCACATAAGCAGCACGACGAAAAATAATGAAGCCATGATGAAAGCCACAATGATGGAGGGAAGCCACAGAGCAGTTCACCACCACCAGGCTCGAAGACAAGAGCTTTTATTTAAGAGCAAAGGAAAACACTTGAAGGGGAAGAGTGAGGACTCAGGCAAAATTCCATCCAGAGATTAGACTTTTGAGCTGACTTGAGAGATGCTGAGTTTGTTCACGCAATGGTCTCTGCCTCATAGGACTGCCGTGAAGATGAAAGCAAGGTAAGACTCACACAGCTGGGAGAGACCGTAATACATTTAATTATTAGATAATAGAGGTATTCCACTTGGCAGCTGGCAAGCTGTGGGTTCTGTGACAGGGAAGGATCTGAGACAGCTTTTGTTGGAACCAGCAAGGGACTGTTGGGGAAGCCATCTTTCAGGATTAGCCCAGAGTCTAACTTTAGAGGGCAGGATAGAACTGTGTTCTATACAAATTGTTCCCAGGTGTTAGGATCAAGCATATATCATGGAGTAACATAGAAAAGGCCACCTTACTTGAAACTCTTTGCATCGTTAGTAACCTCACCCCACTTGTGCCCTAGTCAAGTGCCACATGAAGCCAGAGGAGCACATCAGTCAGCGTGGAAAGATGCGTGCACTGGTTACAACTAGAATCACCAAAGAAGAGGGAACCAGAACTGGGGGAGTGCCTTCATCACATTAGCCTGTCGGCATGTCTGAGGCTGGTGCCATTCCAGGGCAGGTGGGCAAGCTGAAGAAGCCAGAGAGGAAAGCAAGTTGAGCAAGGCAGGGGGCGCACACCAGTGAGCAGCATTTCTTCACACGCTCTGTTTTACTTTCTGCCTTGGTTTCCCTCCATGGTGGGCTGTAACCTGTAAGTTGACATACACCTTTCTCTCCTTAGTTGCTTTCAGAGTTTTTTTTTTAAATTAAATATATGTTTAATTATACATGTATTTACTTATATATATAATCACAGCCATAGAAATCAGTCTAGAGAAGGAATCGTGCTGGGTGTGTGCTGTGATGTTCCTCCTATTCCTAAAAAGATGTATGGTCTCTGGGAGGTTTGTGGAAGTGTTTTAGAATTTGTTGTCACTGGGTGCTCAAAGCTTGTGGGCTGCTCTGAGCTTGGAAGTTAGGACTGTTGAGAGAAATGGCGGGTGATGGAGGCCTGGCCTGTAAAATTTCAGAGGGACATTTGAGAGCCCTTTGAAGACTCTGTCAGAGCCATCTGCGTGATATTTTGAACTAAGAACCTGATCTGTAGTCAGCTGAAATGAAAGCATCAGTATGATTAACGAGAAACCAGCCCCACTGAAATGAAAACTACTTTCCTGGGACACTTGATGCTGGTGGCTGGGGTTGAGTCGTCTGTGACAGAGAGGCCCAGCTTTGTTCCTGTAAGATCTTTTGTGATGCGTTTCTCTGTGTCAGGACACGGGAGCTGCGGTTAGAGGAGGCCAGGGCTGTATCTCAAGATGGAGGGAAAACTTGGTGGCGTGTGGGATATTCCCCACGTGGAGCTGGTTTGGAAGGCCTGAAGCAGGGCACAGAGCAGCTGCGGTATGGTTGAAGAGGTCAGGTCAGTCGAGGGTGCGGCCTCAATCGCAATGGAGATGCTAGGACCTAGGCCACTAGGGACAGCAAGCAGGTATGGAATGGAGCTGGCCTGGGCTTATTAGACAGACTGAGTCTGCAGTGCATGGCAGAGCCAGAGAGGTGGGGCTATCCAAGCTCAGAAGATCATGATGTCTAAGGCATCAGACATTGAGTTGTTTACATTGTTGGAATCTGGGTTTGAGTCTGCCCTCCCAGAATAAGCAAATATATAACTTATTTTGGATTTGATAGAAGCTCACAGCTAACTGAGTTTGGAGTTTTAAAAGGAGATTGTGGGCTTTTAAAGTGTTGAATGTTTTAAAGACTGTAGGACTTTTAAAGTTATATTCTATGTTGTGATATTACGGAATCTTGAGGATAAAGAAGAAAGGAAAGGTTATAGTATAATAGTGATGTGTTCGTGTCAAGCTGACAAGGGTCAGCTTTGCCAGTTAACTTGCACCAGGGGAGAGGGAGCCCTAAATAAGGAATTACCTCCATTAGATTGGCTTATGGGCATAGCTTTGGGTCATTTTACTTGTTTAGTGATTAATGAGAGTGGGCCCAGCCCACTGTGCATAGTGCCACTCCTGGGCAGGTGGTCCTGACTTGTATATGAAAGCAAGTTGGGCGACTCAGGATTCCCTAATGGTCTCCACTTGAATTCTTGCCTTTGCCTTCCTTGGTAAAGGACTGTAATTCATAAGTAAACGTAGGCCCTTCTCCCCAGTTGTTTTTGGTCAGCATGTTATTGTCCCAGTGATACCAAAATAGGACAAAGTGTTTTTTACTTAAAATACATATATAGGGTTTCAAGAAATATCATTATCCTTTCAAAAATTGTGTAGGTTTTCCAAGTATTCCAGAGACTTTGACACATGCCCTCAGTGAGTGACGTTTGGGGCCAGGTATTTGGAAGAATGCTGGTATTTTTCAGGGGGTTTCTGTCCATGCTAGTTCTTCTGTTACTAAGTATTCACATTACCGTGTAAATGAGACCATCCTTTCTCCCGAGTGAGCTGCCCTCAGCATAATCTAAGCTTAGAGCTAAGGCACTGAGTTGACAAAGGAATCCCAAGCAGATCTGTGTAAGGAGTAGAGAGCATTTCATGCTGCCAAGCTGATGCAGAGCTCCCCAAGGAAACTAATGAGTAAAGAAACGAGTGAGACTTTCTAATTCCCAGCTGCTGGCGTGATTTAAATATCTTTCCGTTAATGACGCTTGGGGAAGAAACACTGGAAGGTCAGAGTTTATAGACTCACAGAAGGTCAAGTTGCCAGGAGCAGCACCTGTGGCACCTTTTTCTTGTGACTTGTTTAGTGTTTTTTTTTTTTTTTTTTAGGTTTGCCTTTACTTTTTATATCTCTAATAATATTATGTGCAAAATTTCTCTTTTTTTTTAAATTTTATTTTATTAATTACACTTTATTCACTTAGTATCCCTCCTAAACCCCTCCCTCCTCCCCTCCCGGTCCCACCCTCCCTCCCCCTTCTTCATGCATGCCCCTCTCCAAGTCCACTGATAGGGAAACAACCTAGGAACCTGCCACAGAGGGCCTCTGAAAGGCTCTGCCCTGCAGACTATCAAAGCAGACACTGAGACTTATGGCTAACTGTTGGGCAGTGTGCATGGAATCTTATGTAAGAAGTGGGAAATAGTAAGATCTGGAGAGGACAGGAACCCCACAAGGAGAGCAACAGAACCAGAAAATTTGAACACAGGTGTCTTTCCAGAGACTCATACTCCAACAAAGTACCAGGCATAGAGATAACCTAGAACCCCTACACAGATGTAGCCCATGGCAGTTTAGTGTCCAAGTGGGTTACATAGTAATGGGAAGAGGGACTGCCTCTGACATAATCTGACTGGCCTGCTCTTTGATCACCTCCCCCTGAGGGGGGAGCAGCCTTACCCGGCCACAGAAAATGACAATGCAGCCACTCCTGATGTGATCTGATAGACTAAGATCAGAAGGAAGGGTCTCACTATGTAGCCTGGGCTTTATCGACAATTTGTTATGTAGCCCGCACTAAGCTAACCTTAAACCCATGGTAATTCCCCTGCCTTGACCTCCCTGGTGTTGGTATGAACCATCCTCTCTAGGCTCTACACAATGAATAAACTCATTACAGAGGTTAAGAGAAAAATCTATTGCCACAGAACAAACCAGTAATGCATAAGCTCAGGTGCTCATTGGTTGCTCTTTGGAGAATTTGCTTTAGAGTAGAGCTTGGGCCATGGGATCATTGGAAGGAGTGTGACGCTGAAGGGGACAGGTGTGCCATGACAGCTGAGCACTGTTAAGGGAGACTTGGTGGAGGAGGGGAAGAGGGTTGTTGCAGGATATTTGATCACAGTGTGATCCCCTAGATTTTGTACTGGAAAAACTATTTCAAGTTGTGGTGTGGTTCAGCCCTAGCACACACCTTTAATCCAGGAGCTTTCTGTTAACAGAATGAAATAAAGTCAACCACAGGTCAAGAGGCCGAGCAAGCAACCAGTTGACAGGGAGTGAACATAGGAAAAAACAAACAAGCAAACAAAATAGAGAGTGAGAGGAAGTCCAGAGGACACATACAGAGACACACAGGAAGTAGAAAAGAGGGACATTCAGTTTGAAGGGTTTTTAAGACAGTGTGGAAAAGTGGCTCTTTCCTTCATAGCAAGGTCAGCTGGGTGCTTTCTCTGCCTCTCTGAGCTATCAGGCTTTCACCCCAGCATCTGGCTCCTGAGTCTTTATTGGTAAAATCAAACATTTGGGATTCTGTTTAAAAACAACACCAGGAAAGTGTGGTTTTCTGCCTTCAGTAGCATTTTTTTTTGTTTTCATCTGAGTGCATTTTAGATGTGGTGTTGCTTTACAAATGTGAAAATGGGGGAGACACATGGCCTTAAAGTGCTGTCAAAGGGGAGCTGCTTTAGAGTATTTAGTGCCAGTGTCAGATCATTTCTTAAAAGAGACCAAGGTGGACAAAGAATTCAAAGTGTTAAGAGCCACTTTCAACACACAATCAAAGATAGAAAGTTACAAAAGTTAAAATGAAAGCCTAAGCCAGTGAATAGTGTTTTCCAGGACCCAATGTTTCCCAAGATTTTACACACAGGGGCAAAACCCACAAAGCACCTTATGTTCTGTCGTGACGGATGGCATCATATAATGACAAGCTAGAAGAGCCTGGGCACAGGGCGCTCAGTGTGACCCACGGTAAAAAAGATGGACGCAAATGTTTCCTTATAATGAAGGGAAATTTTAAAGTCAAGTCACATGGCTAGTTAATGACAGAGCCAGGTTCCCAACCCAAGCAGCATGGTCGCAGCGCCTGATCAGCTAACCTCCTGCCACTTGCTTGCCTATATGTGATGACCTGCCAGTCAGATGCACAGTGACCCTTGTCTACCGCTGAAACAGCTTCAGTTGTCACAGGAGACAAACAACACAAGGAATTGCTCATGCTTTTTGGTGCTGTGGTAAGACAGGAAAAGGAAATTACCACAAGTCCAGAAAAATGGGGGAATGACCGTGACCCCAGAGTATCTGGTGGCATCGCCCTGTCTCAGATGCCCAGAGTCCAACAACCTTTGGTATACTGACAATGGCTAGGAGGCCCAAGGATGGCCCTTTGACATTCACAAGGGGCTTAGCATCTCTCTCTGAAACTAGAGATCAAAATTATTACAGAGGTATGAAAGAGCACGGGCTCCAGGAACCTTTCAGGTGCTTGCTGCAAATTATACATGATGACTGACTGCAATGTGACATCAGCGTAATAGCTGCCTTTGACATGGGGCAGTCTGTGTTTCAAATCTTTAAATTGAAAAGAAATAAATGTATGAAAGGAAGCAACCGGGAGACTTTGGGTGCTAAGAGACTATATTTCTATAAATCATACGGTTTTGAAAGTCGATTAGTTTCTGATGTCACTTGATTAGGCAGAAAAGCTCGCACACTAATTGTAAGCATGAGCACCCGTTGTTTTCTCATACCTGTTTACACATGGATTTGACTTGCAATAGAGAAAGCACATGCACACATCTCCTTGCACACCTAGAAAGAAAGCTGTCATGCTTTAAATACAGCTGAGACTTAAAGCACATGCTTAACATTTTCATGGTGGCAGCATACTTTTTATTCCCCCCGCCCCCGTTCGCTAGGTATTCTGCCGCAATAAACAACTTGGAGGACTTGAGATGGCTGCAAAAGCTCTCTGCGAACGTTCCCCCAAGTTACTCGGAGGCTGTTTATATAATTCATGAAAATCTCCAGTCTTGTGTCCTTTTAATCTTGGTGAATCCATCGTACCGACAGAATCCTGCTTTGAGTTTATGCTTAAAGATTGGATGTATTTCTCCAGCTTATCAGGAAGAAAAAGAAAAATGAAACTGTACTTCCAGGCATATGTAATTTGGCCTCTGCACATGTTGGCTGAGGTTTGACACTTTTGTACTTTTCTCTCTTGAATTCGTTATGGCTCATGCTGAACAGGGCAGTCCTACCCATGTGCTTCTGGTAGGCTTTTGATAACATTAACCTGACCACAGAAACTCTTATTAATTCCTGATTTGATTTTTTTTTAATATTGCTTGACATAGCCCCCCCCCCCCCACCAGACATAAACTGGAAACCACACTTTATAAGAAGTTTAGGAAATAGCACGGGCAAACTTACTATTTGAATACTTCTACATTTAGATGAAATATAGACATAACATTTTGGGCCAAAGAACTTGAATATGAAAAGTGACTCTTTTTCTTGTCCGCCCTTCTGTCCTCTGCTTGATGGCTGTGGACCCAGGAGGCCATCTACAATGGTAGCTGGCTGAAGGGGACCTCTGTCATTCTGTTGTATAGACTCATGGGACATTAATATTGAAGAATCCCCAGAATTTAAATCTATCTATCCTACCTACAACTGCTACCCCAGAGGAGGACCCTAGAGTCTCTGTCTCAGGGGCTATTTTTAAAAAAGCCTCCCAGCTTGAAGGTTGATGGTGGTGGTGGGGGGTTCCCTTTCCTGGGAAGGAAAGCAAAAGGGAACGGGGAAGAGGGGACTGGGAAGAGAAGAGGAAAGGGTCATTCTTGGGATGCAAAGTAAATAAAAAAGAAAAATAAATAAAATAAAAACCTAGGCAGGAGAATTAATGAAGTAAAAAGAAAAAAAAAGTCCTCTCAATTATGTTTTATATTTCCAGTTTTGCTTTCTCCCCATGTCCATCTAATTTTATGCAAGCATCTTTAAAGAAAAAAAAAGTAATCTCATTGCTCAAAACCTTCCACTAGTTTCCAGGAACGGAGAGTGCAACCCGGATTTGCTACCAGCGCATACGAAGCCTGTACCTCCTGGCTTTTGCCCACCTCCACATGGCAATCATTGCCATTCTCTCTTGCTCACTTCAGAACAGCCAGCTTGGGGTTCTGTGCGTTTCCTGATCCTGAGCTCCTTGTCTTCTGAGGGCTTCTGCCTGATCAGTCTCCCCCTCGGTCCTCTGGTTTATCCCATGAAACAGCTCTCAGAATAGACATTTCATCGCCAGCCCATGAAAATGGCTCATGCCTCCTCTCACAGCCACGTGACCACATGCCGCCCTCTTTCATTTTATTCTACTTACACATAAAGTAACAGCTTTTATGGGGCTGAGGAGTTGGGGCACATTTGTTGTAGCCTTGCGCTGTTCTTGAACCTAAGGAGTGATATTTGCCTAGTCATTGTTACGGGTGGTTTATGTGTGTGTGTGTGTGTGTGTGTGCGCGCGTGCTCATAGCCTGGGACTTCTAGGACACTCAATACATCCATAGCCATTCTCTGATCTATTCTTCCGGCATCTCTACCATTAGAACAAACAAATGTTAGACCCCCTCATCCGAACATAGACGAGCCAGTCACTTACTTATGGTGGCTCCGGACTCGGGCCTGTTCAGGGAGCTGATGATGACGAAGCCGAAGCCTTCGTTTTCTTTGCGGTGAATAACCACGTCACTGGTCTGCAGGCTGTGTGAGGCAAAGCCTTCGGGGGGCGAGGCATTGCTGCTGGGGGCGGCGTGGTTGCTGTTGGCATAGGTGGCGTAGTCACTGCGCGGAGAGCTGTGGTGGGTTGATACAGAGCCTGGACTCCTCCCATTCTCTGGGCAGGGCTCCCCTGAAACGCACACCAGGGTCCACAGGAACTCAGTGACTTAGGAAAGGCCTTACTCAAGTCTTCCTAAGGAGCAGGCGCTAATAGCGACTAGCGCTGATCTTTCCTGTAGATACGCAAACCGTTTGGAGGGCTACGGATCTCGAATGGAGTCCACCAGGTCTTCTCGCATCATTAGCCTTCCCCAAAGCACAGGCAACCCTCCCCCGCCTGCCGGTCCCCGCATTAGCCTCCTCTGAGCCTGGTACTTGCTTTTTTTTTTTTTTTTTTTTTTTTTTTTCTTGTTATGACTGCAAGTCCCAGAGACAATGACAACTTTTATATATTAGCCTCTTGGTTGCATAGTAACCGACTAAAGATGATAGGAAACCAAGTAGACAGAATCTTAAATCATCTCGGCCATAGGACGCCCTGAAAGAATTTATAAACGGGCTGGGGAGATGCTCAGTGAGTAAAGGCACTTTGCTGTGCAGCCCTGAGGATCTGAGTTGAATCCCCAGAACCCACATAAAGGCAGACACCAGAGCATGTTTTTAGGGTCAGTGCTCCTATGCAGCCACAGGAGACAGGTAACATTTCAAATCTTTGGGGAATGCTGCTGTATCTGTAAGTTCGGCTCTGAGGGATGGCTTTATAAAGGGACCCTCCTATATGCTTTATTTTTATTTTCATATTTTTTAAGGAGCCACAGTTTTATCTTATGGTATTTTGCTAGCCTAGAAGTGTTAATTCACTCCATATAGGTGGGAAATTGATTTAAAAAAAAAAGTGGCCCGCTTATTATTTTATATGACAGCCATATCTCAATGAAGTAGTTTGAAAGACTAAACAAATCAATTGAGATTTTTTTTTTTTCATTGAAAATTAGTTTGCACAGTCTGGAGCAAATCCAATAATATCAGGCTGACAAACTGTGAATGTTAAATCTCAGTAGAGGTGTTTGGAGTCTTGCTCATTTGCATTCCGGATGACAGAGGACGCTCTGTTATTAATTAGATAAACCTAACCAATACTTCCAGAATGAAGCGAGCACAACTGTGTGGCAATATGACAGGAAGTTGGGAGCTAAGAGAGGCTGGTTTACTGTTTTAGTGATTGTTTCATGTGTGTGCGTGTTTTACCCGCATGTACGTATGTGCGCTATGCGCATGCACAGTGCCCATGGAGGCCGGGGGAGGGCATTAGACCTCCGGAACTGGAGTAACATTTGGTTGTGAGCGACCATGTGGCTGTTAGGAATTGAACCCATGTCCTCTGGAAGAGCAGCCAGTACTCTTCACTGCTGAGCCATCTCTCTCTACCCGGAGAGGCACATTTTTTTTTTTTTAAACGAAAGTTGGTTTGCCATCCAGGAAGGAGATTGTCATTTTAACGTTTCACTACCAGGGGCTGGTGGCGGTGGCTGGAGTAACGGGCAGATTCTTAGAATGCTGTAGTGAGGAACAGGGCTGCTTCGTTTCCTTCCTAACGTTCATCAGGGTATCACAAGACATCTGTACAACAGAACGGATAGAGAAAATGATCACAGTTCCTTATGTCTTGTGGGCCTGTAGATATCCAACTTAGAACGCTGGGAAGTATCTTGTGTCAAGTTAAGTGTAACCAGCGGACGTTCCTATGAAGCCTGTTAGTGTCACAAGTGTTAGTTCCGGTATTGTTTGAGTGTGGCATGGTTGGGAGGTAGTGACATTTCGAGAGGTGGGTCTACCCTTTCTTCCCTTGTCTTTGTTCTCTAGCTGTGATGCACATGGGATTTTTTTAGGTGCTTCCATCACTGTGCGTTGCTACAGGCCCAAGGCAAATGGGCCTTTCATGCTAAACCTTTCCTCTTTATAAGCTGATTCATCTCAGGCATTTGTTACAGTAATAGGAAGCTGACGAACAATTCTGAAATAAGTCAGAGGGAAAAAAAAGAGACTACAGAAGATGTTTTGTTACACTGATATCCAGAGAAAGAATTGCATTTATTCGTATACTGAGGCATTGGAAGTAGCATTAAGTCAATTAAAAATGTGAAGAAAATAAATGCAAATTAAGTCACTTAGTAATAAAAAGGTCTTAGAAAATTAATTAATTTTTGGAGGTAGTTTATTAAGTACATTAAAGGGAAAAGAGATCTGGGGATGATCCACAGTCTTTCCCTTTCATTTCTTTTAATTATAGGAAAACGGATATCCAGGCTAGTGCTATTATAGTTTGATCCATTTGAGATTTTTCTTTAAGATATAATTAATTAATCTTTAATACAAAGAGATACTTTTCATTTGTAAGAAATGTTCTGAGGTCATAAAGGAAGGAAATGTCACTGTCAAAGCCTTTCCTTACTTCGAATTGGAATGGAATGTTTCTGTCTGTAAAGTGTACCCTCCTTCAAAGACAGGCTGTTATTGTCTGGGTGAAGTACATGTCCTTTATCAGTCCTTGTACAAGTTGGAAATAAAGTGATTAGAGATAGTCTTGGAGAAGAAAAACAAACAATTATTATGCTGCTACATTAAATTGAAAATCTCCAGAGTTATTGGACCAAATCAGTAACTAAATGTCATAGGCAATGACAAGAGAGATCTCATTTTCTGGCTGTCATATTTTAGGGGAGTTGAGAGCTGTGGTTGTCAGTGAATCAGCAACAAAGAAAAATTATCTGTCTTCTCCTTAAGTGGCTGGGAGTGGCTAGGCCAGACAGTGGGTTCTAGAGAGTGAAGACATCGCTGCTGACCAAGTCAGTGAGAGTGGCCCTTGGGTAACAGAAAGAATCAAACTCACCAGCAGACCACCTTTCTATTGCATTTGGATCCCTTTTCAAGCTCTTGAGAAGATCCCTTTGTCTTCAGCAAAATGAGCATGTTTTAAGTCAGGCTTGGGAAGATGTCTAAGCTCTCCCAGAGTTGCTGCGGTCTCTGACCCTTGGAATTTGCTATGGCTGTTGTCTTTAAGGGGTTGGTGTCAAATGCTTCCTAGTCATGTGGCTCTCTATCTGAACAGGACTGCTTTCTTTCCAAAAACTCTTTGTGCTGTAGCACGTAAGCAGGGTTGCTTTAGAGTCATAAAGTAAAAGGCCATAATGTGACTCCATACCATGTACATTAAGAAATCACTCATTTCTAAGTACATCTGATGCCTTTTGGCTCATATACACATGGCCATTCAAAATTCATTCATGCAGCTTTTCCTGAAGTTAAATACTTAAGTTTTAGGCTCTGTTCTGTCCCCACCAGTGATACTAGACCTCATCATGGCGAATCTTCCTTTTGGAGGGCCTGATGGTGCCTATAGGTGAGAGGCTTTGGACATTTCCTACTGCTGAGGCTTGCTTCTCATTGGGACATGAGAAACTGGTCTAAACTACTTATGCTAATTGTTACAACTAATTGCTGATGTTTATAAGTAGGGGGATCAATTTTATAATTTCTCTTGACTTCTTGGAGCTGGACCACGGTTGCCTGTTGTCAGTGTGTTTCTGACAACTCCCCCATGCCTCTTGCAAAAACCAAATCTATTCATATGCTCATTAAATAAGGAATCCATATAGCCAACAGGGCTTTTTCAGTCAGAGGCTTCATTTCCCTTCTAGACCTCCATGCTAGGTAGCAGGACTTGAGGGCTCTGTCAACCAGATGGACCTGCTTCCAGACTGTAATGGTTACATTCTGCCTTCAAGCGTAGCTTGGACCGTGGGGCATGTGTACGACCATAGCCTTAAGCCTGGGCTGGGGTGTCCATAAGTATAGACACCGTCGTAGTATCTCTTACAGCTGTGGTTTATACTCATTGAGGGAGACATACAGCTAACCGCATGGGTGGGATGTTCCCAAACGGAAAGGGATGCACTTGGGATGACAAAAGGTAGAACCGGACAAAGGCTCTGCCCACCAGTGTGTTTCCCTTAACACTGGGCCAAAAATGATATTCTCCCTGGGTATTGGAGAAAGATGCCGATGCCGATAGCCTGGAGACTGACGCTAACATGTTTTGATTAAGCCATAAAACTGTCCTTCATATCCATTCCTGATTCACAAGTTAGGGGATTCCTCAAGGACATCTGACTCTCACAATATGCATCCGAAACAATGTGTCATTAGGGGGAACAGCTACAAGCTGAGTTAACAAACGTATAAATATTTATACTTTCAGTGGAGCAATTAAAGCTACTTTCCTAGTAGGGGGGGTGAAAGGGGGAAGACCAACCAAATAGGAGAGCTGGTGGCATGGGTAAGACAGCTTTCAAAAGTAGTTCAAGGTACAAGATTTAGGCTTGTGACTCCCTAGCAAAAGATGCTGCAGGGTTATCACACCATTTTCCCTTTAACCCAGCAATTTCTCATTTTTGATGGTCTATCTTAAAGTCAAAACATTTTGTCTTTCTACTTTTAGTGTGTACATGTTGTTTTTTTTTTTTTGTTTTGTTTTTTTAGGATATATTTGGAGCAGGCTTTTGTGCTATTTTAATCTTTGTCCACTGTTATTAACCTATCTCTGTGCCGTGGTTTCCGTGTTCTTGTTCTGACACATCAGTTTGGAAAGCAGTCCCTGCCTTCCCATACGAAGCAGCGTGTCTGTGCGAGCCAAGGCCAGGATAACATGGAAGGGAATGATCTCGATGGCTGGCCTGCCCCGCAGCTCTCCATGCTATAAACTGCTGCTGTGAGATAATGCATCAACAATTTATCTTCTGTGTCTGTGCTTCTGCTAAGCTGATTGCTCACTTCCTGCCAGCTCTGGACCATCCCATTCTTAGCCAGGCTTGCCCCACCCACGGCCTTGCTTACCAGAGCAGAATAATAGCAACACTACTTAAAAAGACATCTCCCATGTCCCATCCATCTGGAATTGTCCTTTATCACTTCAGGGAAATGACAGCTAGGAAGAAGTTTGTTTTTCTATGCCTTGTAGATTTCTTCTACCCGGTCTTTAGGCATTTATTTTACCCTCAAAGTACCCTGTCTTGAATTTAATCATTCTCAGTACAGATGGAGCTTTCAAGGAGTCTGGCTGAATGAATACAGAATCTCTCCTAGTGCAAGTAATCTGTGGTGGAATTTTATCAAAAATTAAATGCACTCCAACTGCACTCTGAGGCCCAGCAGAGTGAACTTGGTAAGAACTGTAGCAAAGAAATGCTTTACAGAAGTCACATGACCTACAAATGACCTTGCAAGAGTACCTCTGTGCAGCATTTGACCTATATTCCAACAGCTTGGGTTGATTAGAACAAAATTTAATTTGCAATAATCAGCTTGTGGCAAGGAGAGCATGAAATTATGTTGGTGTGCTGGATTTGCACTTTGTAGTATATTTCCGCATAAATCCGTTATCTTTTTAATTTATCTTCAGGCTACAGTACATAAGCACATCAAACTTTTTGTTGTTGTTGTTGTCATTAAAAATTATTCTGTAGGGAAAGAGGCAGTTAAATGTTAACCAAGCCAGCACTGTCTCCATCCTGACCAGTCACTCAAGGAGAAGGCGTAATTCAAGGTGTTTTATTTCTCTGGGTAAAGTGGTATGCCATAGATTTTGGGAGACAAATCGCACCTTGTAGCAAACCCTCCATCCAGTGCAAGATATATAGCGGACTCTGCTGGGAAAGTCTGATGATTCGTCTGATTTGCCCTTTGAAATGACTGCCCTTGCTCAAACTCTAGTTTTTAGAGGTCTCAAAAGAAAGAGATATTTAGTCCAAGTAATAAATCTTAGGCTTTTTATTCACCTACAACCTATGATTAGCAGGTGGCCTTTTAAAAAATTCCAGTGTTATATGTGAGCACATATGGAAGAATTAGGAAGTGACATTCATTAGCGATCCGTCTTTGAAGGCTCTGGGTGTGAGGATAGTGTCTTAAGGTGGAATTTGGAGCTGAGAATACCATAAAAATGAAGACTGGCACCAGAGTGAGTCCACTTTGGGCATTGTCACTAACTCACTACGGACTATTAGGCGCTCTGCTGTTCTTCGGGCCTCAGTTTTCTTATCTGTAAAGCAAAGGGCTGGTGTGGCTAAGGTCACTCCTAATTTTAGAGTTGAGTCTGTAGGAGGGTGTTTAAGTGGCTGAGGAGGTAGTCCCAGTCGCCACACTATTTCAATGCAGAGGTCATGAGTGCTTCTGGAGCAGAAGGGGAGAGAGGAACACGGCTGGAGTTTCTGCTCCTGTGATCCACAGGACAGTTAAGTCTTAGGAAAAAAAAAATCTATCATGCCAACATTATTCAGTGTTCAGGTTATAAACCCAGTGTGGTGATTGCAGTGACATGCCCCCCTGGAAAAAGACCTCTCCATTGAGACTTGATAGTGAAGAGAAGCAAATGAGATAATATTATGAGTAAATGGGCTGACTTTTAAATATCGGTCTTTGGTGGATTCTTTTTGAGGCCAAGAAAATAGCTGTAAAGGAAATAATTGCTTCTAATTTATCTGTTTCATAAGCTTAGAGCTATATGAATTATGTTTTCTCAGAGTGAGAGCTGTATGCCCCCATATAGGGTGGCAGATGTATTGTTACTTTTTATCAGGCTCTACAATGAAAGCTAATTTTCCATCCTGCTTTCCTTATTATAGTATAAAAATGCTGTGGTCTTTTGTTTGTAAACACAATGAGAAACATTTTCAAAAGGCATTTTTTCCCATTATTATAATGTTTTTCTCATAACAAGCACGTACCAAAGAGTACAGAGCGCAACACATCTTGAATCAGCCCCAGGTTTTGCTAGAAAATTTTAATGAGTGCGTTTAAAATGTAGGCCTCAAAGACTGGATTAGTGGGGTTGAAAAAGCTGCATGTTTGGGAAATAGTTACTTGTAGAACACCGGGCTTGTTTCTTTCCCTCTATAACACGGAAACCACTTTTAAGTTGGGTTCCAGTTGCTCACTTGTCTCCCCGAAGCTTCACCCACCCCACCCCCAACTCCTGCTGCCCACCTCAGTACGCACCTCCACATAGCACCTTTCTTCTCACAGTGAGGTTGACCTGCCCATTGCGGGCTGCGTGGTGCATGAGGTCGATGACGTAGCGGTGGGTCTTGCCAGCCACTGGGATCCCATCCACATAGACAAGCTCATCTCCTGGGTGTAGTCGGCCATCTCTGTCGGCTGAGCCCATGGCAATGACGGCTCCAATCAAAATCTAGAGAAGTGAGAGAACATTGACATGTGTATGTGTATACATGCACGAACACACTTGAAAGGTAGATGAGGAGAGGCTGGAAGGATGCCCTTCCAGGTACTGTTTCCCACGGTCTACTACTTACAGAAAAATGAGTATCTTGGACTTACTGCTGGCTGCCATAAAGTGTCCCATAGGGGACACTTGCCTTCTGGCTCATACATAATCATCCTTGAGAGGAATTATAACTCGAAATACGCTGATGCTAGTCCTAGCTGCAGGTCTTAACTGTGTAGACCTGAAACAGGCTCTTTAAGCTTTGCAAGCCTCACTTTCTTCACCTACAAAATGGGATGATAATAGAACCCCCAGTTCATAGGGTTGCTCAGAGAAGTCGATGAGAAAATGTTGAACTTAACTTTTGCATGATTCATATTGTATGCATGCAAATGTCAGGAGAAACTTGCTGCTCACCATTAAACTCTGACAGAGGATCACATATATTTTTTTTTTCCTTGCTTGTTTGTTTTGAGACACTGGAGGAGTAAAGCAAAATGAACAAAACATTTTTTTTTTTTCCTGGCCAACTGGTTTACTCAAATATTCTCAGCTGGACCATCTCGAAATTCTTGCTCCATTTACTGCGAATTTCCTTAGGGCACTGTCCTCTGCACAAAGAAACATTGCCAGCTCTGTAACCCGAATGTTTCTCTGTTAGAGTACCACTGTGCCAGGAAGAAAGGCAGTGTGCATTCTGAAACTCAAGGTATTATTATAATATCCCAAACTAGGGCCATGATGAAAATGAGTTTATATGGGGTCCTGCAACCTGATAAGATCACTTGATTTTATTATCTATAAGCAGGGCCTTTTTTTTTTTCTTTCTGTCTCAGAGGAGAGGAAAGTAAATGGTATTTAGTATTTTAGTTTTGCTGTTTAACCTACAAAAAATGTCTCCAAGTCATGCACAACAGGTCTCTCTTTTCTTTTGTCAGTGGCTGAGCTGCATGGCTCCTGAAGGCAGTGGTTTCTATCAGCCAGACAATATTACAGAGGCCACACTGCAGGTTTTAAATCCTTATAAAGCAATTCATTGCTCAAAAATTGATTTCTTTCAGGCATGATAATTTCTTTCAAGTCTCAGATCTGTGGATTCCAGCTAGCTTGTAGAATAGCCCTAGCCTGACCTGCCTGTTTTCGGGCTTGATACCAGAATGGATGCTCTTGAACTTAGTCCTATTTACCATGTCTATCAACATGGCAACTAGATCTGAATGCACAGGACTGCTAAATACAGGCAGTATTAGAGTTTGAAGGATTTCACAGCTTTACAGACTGTATAGAGGAATGACCACTTTCTATGATATTGCTGTGGTCTTCTATTTCTGGAGGGGCAGAGGGGTGAGAAACAGCATTGCTTCCATGATGAGTATCACTGTTCTGACAAGCCATTCACTACTGCTGTCACAGGGACAGCTTTGCACCTCCTGCCTTAGATTACCTGCACAGGCCTTCGACCTGCTGAACCTACTTGCCATGGCCTAGAAGTTGGGTACGCTTCTGACAATCTCTATTTCCCTTATTGTCATGCCGACCTGAATTTTTGAATTTTTTTCTAAAGATATTCCAGTCTGTTCTTTAAAAGGCTCAGCCCACTGTGAAATGCTTCAAAGGCTTTCTAAGAGCTTTGTGCAAAAGCCAGTTAAAATAAGTGTTTGTTTTTCCACTGCCCCATGAAAAGCTGCGTTTAGCTAGGGTTTGCCCAAAGAAAATGCTTCAACCTTAAAATTTTTTGTCTACAGGAAGTAGGAAAGTTTACAACTAGTTATAAAGAAAGGAGTTTATGAACCTTTTGGCTGGATAATCACCAACTTTAATGCAAAATTCTGCTTCTAGCTGATGAAAGTTTATGGCTGTGAGAGCTGACAATTACAAAGGGGCCTTATACAAACATGAGAAACGTAAGTTATACACTGGAAAATTCTTGTTACTCTCTTGCTATGGAAAAAAAAAATGTAAGGATGCACACATATTCTCCAAGCTGCATTCTGTGTTGCTAGTTTTATGTCACTCATTAAAGGAGGATCCCTGTAAAACATTGCTCTCTTGTCATAGCGTTGTGATATGTGGTGTTTTCTTTATTTATTCATTTCAACAAATATCCACTGAGGAGCACAGGGATACTATATAAATGCCGGGATGCCACAGTGAAAATATTAATAATCCTCGCCTCGTGAAGCCACCTTTCTTGTGGTGCACAAAAGATGTAAAAAGTAGGCAACCTAAACAGTATGTTAGAGGGCATATGCAATGGGAAAAAGCGGCAGGTGTGTGGCGGTGTCAGACATTGGTCAAGGCAGTGTTAAGGTTGCTAATAGTGGGAATCATTGAAAAGTTGGCACTTCGAAGTGTCAAGGGAGAAGAGAGCGCACTGAACACATCTTTCCTCATTTTTTTTTTTTTGTTAATTATTTGAGAATTTTATACTATGTGTTTCAGCTATGTTCATCCTTCTACCACAACCCTTCCCGCCAAATTTTGTGTTCGTTCTTTCTTTCTAAACCCATCAAGCACAGTCTGAGGGCCCTTGTATGTGGGCCCTTTACCGGAGCCTGGTGAGCCCACCATGGACTATGGGGTCCTTTGTTCCTGTCTCTATTTCTCCATGCTGAGCCTGGGTGTGGCTTGTGCTTGCACAGCCCCTGTGCCATCATAGTCACTGTGAATTCCTATGGGTAGCTGCCCTGCTGTACCTGGGAGGCACTGTTTCCTTGAAGTCATATACATACACCCTCTGGTTCTTACAGTCTTCCCACCACCTTTTTTGTAATGATTCCTAAGCCCTGGGAAGAGGGTTCTTTTACAGATGTCCCACTTAAATCTGGGGGTTTCATACTCCTGTCTTCTCTACACCTAGACTACTTGTGGGTCTCTGTGTTAGTTGCCATCTAATACAAGAAGTAGCTTTTTTGATGAGAACTGAGAAATGTACTAATCTGTGGTATAATGATAAGTTATTAGAAATCAGTTTAACTTTATGTCTAGCGAAGTGACATCTCTAGCCATTCCCTTAGGCCTAATGACCCATCTAGTCACAGGTTCTTGGTGTCCCTAATACTGGTGCCAGATATGCTTTTCAGCCTGTGGAGCAGGCCTTACATACAATCGGAAGGTGGCTGGTTGTGCTTATGACTTTTGTGCCATTGTTCAGCAGTGGCACGTCTTACTAGGCTAGTTATTTGAGCTCACATGGTTCACAGCTAAATAAGACTGGCTATTACTTTTCTCTTTTGCTAGTACATGGAGTGGAGACATTCCAGAACTATGAAAGCTAGCCAGTAAGGAGAAGGCTTCCGGGTGAATACCATCTTGATTTCTGAACGCATTAAAATTTTTTTCACAGCTCCAATCTTTCAAATCTTTGTTTTGGGCTTTCAAAACTTAAATACTTATTTCTATATAAAATATTCAATTAACACTTTAAATAAACTCAACATGTCGTTATTTATTATATAGCTTTACGTAATTATTTCTATATATAATAACATGTAATTGTACCGGATAATATACATTCTACTTTGTTTTTAAAAAGGTTGCTGTAGCTATTGGCCTGATGAGTGTTATGCACTGGGTGAGCATTATGATCCGGTCTGAGCCTGGCATGTTGATGAGCATTAGAGGAGTTTGTCCACTGGTCAAACTGTGTCTGCTCTATCCATCAGGAGCTGCTGTCTTTGGTGACAGAGACTGACCACTCATACTGCCACTGCTTCCAGCTCTCTTGTTACCCTTGCTTCTCAGCTTTTGGCAGTTTCAAAGCATTCTGTACCATATTTCAATGGTGATACAGAGACAGCTCTTATGGGTCTCTTTATTCAGGAAAAACCTACTTTTAAGGGGCTGCTTCTCCAGCGGGAAATGATGGGAGAAGAGGGATAGCAGGACATGGAGGGGACAGGAGCGCCACAAGGAGACCAACAAAGCTAAAAAAATCTGATCCCAGAGGGTCCTGCAGAGACTGATGCACCAATCTAGGTCCATGGAGAGGACCTAGACCCCTGCTCAGATGTAGCCTATAGGGAGCTCAGTTTCCATGTGGGTTCCTGACTCTGCTATGAACTCGGTAGTCTAGGTTTCTTGATATATGAAGTCACATCCTCCTTCTGGTCTCGTTGACCATTGGGCATGCTGGCCAGAAAGCTGGCTCAGCCAGCTTAGCCAACGCAGCCTTGCCCCATTCACTATCCCTCTGGCCTCAACTGACTCTTCTGCCTCTGACTCACTATTCAGATTTCTCTTCTTCACCCTCCTACAGGAATGTTCTATCCCATCTCTATTGTTCTGGCCTGAAAGAAAAAAAAAAAAACTTAGCGGGGAAACAGAAAACAGTGTACCCATAAAGGTACATGCCCTGGGTCTTTTCAACTACGTTCTCTATTAACCAAATCATACACATTTGAGCCACACTAAATGGACTCAGCAGGTTGTATTTAAGCATGTGCTTATGTAACAATAATACTTAATGACAAAAGGCCATAAACCTGAGAGGGAGAGGGGTGTGTTTGGCATGAGAGGAGTTGGAGGGGAAAATGATACAAATATAGTACTCATATATTAAATTCTAAATAAACATACAAATAAGCCCCAAAGAAACAAACCAACTTCACAACTCTACTTTGTCTCAGGCCCTGAGCGCACAGAACAGAACAGTGTGTGATGTGAAATCCACATTCAAGGGGCCGAGGAACCGGGAAGCCAGGGGAGAAGATAATGCTAAAAAGAAAACAAGACCAAACAAAAGCCAAATCACAAGCCACCTCTGCGGGTCTTTAAATTCTTTTGATTCTTTCTGCCATGGCCTGCCTGAAGTCAACACAACCCCGGCAGGTCTGTTCAGCCACAAAGTCCCGCAAGTTGCCACAGTGGCAAACTTCAGGTCCTTGCCTTTCGGAACAACTGCAGGAGTTTGCATCAGACTTCGGGGCGGAGAAATAGATCTGTCCTGTGTCGTCTTTTATTTTGGAAGGATTTTCACCGCACAGGCTTTTCTCCACTGTTATTTTTCTAGATCTTTCCATGTTGATGCCTTTCTATTGCTTTTCAGTTCACAGCAGGAAATCTCATTTTTGTTCCTCTCTGGCAATTTTTCATTTCTTTCTATTTCTATTGTTACTTAACTGTAAAAAAAAAAATCTGTCTGTCTGTCTGTCTCTCTCTTTTAAGAAAAACAAAAATGCTTGGACACTCGGCTTGAACAGAGCCCTGCTGTTCATTGTTTGTGGAAACCTAGTTGTCATGTTCAGTGTGGACCCGGAGTGTCAATACCATTTCACATACATATACATAAACACACACACACACACACACACACACACACACACACACACACACACACCTATATATATGGAGGCAGAAACCTGTTTGATGTGACTTATGAGATCTCATCATCTTTCCTGCCTCAGCCTCTGTAGCACATCAGAAGTTACATGAGGCAAGGGGTTTATATGTGACCTCTTAGCTTAGCATGTGGAGAAGCAGGAGGGACAGGCTGGTGGAGATCTTTCTTAGAGTGGACTCCCTGTTGTTCACAGTCATTCTCTGAGGTGCAGCCTTCTGGTTTGGAAGGCCCACTCTTGAGCCTTTCCTGCATTAGGGTGAGATAGGCTTCTACTTTATTGCCAAAATTGGAACGGCAGCAGGAGGGTCCAAAATCATTTAAATCAAGGGATACATCTCAATAAGAACAATAAAGATAACCAGAAATCCATGTAACCTGAGGCTCATCATAAACACTTGATGCCTACCTGCTATGCTAAAGGGGAGAGAGGATTTAGGAATGAAAGGACCTAAGTTCACAAGGGCTTGGAAGCTGGGAACCGGCATACAAATGGGCAGAGGGATGTCCTGAGCCCAAGCGGGGACCGTGTGCATTCACACTGCATCTGGACTCAGCGCAGTATGTCTTCCAGTCCGCTAGCCAGTTTTATTGCTTTTGTGTTGGACTAAATCTAGAACAGTGGTTCTCAACCTTTCTAATGTTGTGTCTCTTTAATACATTTCCTCGTGTTATGGTGACCCCCACTCACAAGGTTACTTTGGTGCTGCTTCATAACTGCTATGAACTGTAATGTTGATATCAACCTCTGTAACACACCAGCAATTACACGAGGCAATGGGTTTGTAGGTTATCTCTGAGCTTAGCATGGAGAGAAGCAGGAAGGACAGGCTGATGGGAGATTTTTTTTTTTCTTGGAGTGGACTACCTGTTACTGACATATCTGATAGGCAGGGTGTCTTATAGTTGATACTCACAGGGGTCACGACCTGTAGGTTGTGACTCACAGGCTATCCGGCTCCCTTCTCGAGCTTGCCAAATCTACACATATCCCACGACCCAGGCAAGCCCATCTACCTCTGGAGAAGGGAATAGAGGAGGGTGATATTTGCTAACTGGGGCACTGGTGTATCTCCCAAACAATAGTCATAGTCATAAGCCAGGGGTCCAGCAGATATCCAAATCCATAGCATGTGATGAACTGGAACATTGTTGTTTTGCCTTATGTTCATTTTATAGTTTAATACATGCATATTTATCCATAGGAGAATGCCTCTAAGGCTCTGCCAAATTAAAACGACAATATTGTAATATTGTCAGTGCTTAGAAAATACAGAAACCACAATCTGGCCCAGGTTGGATGCTCCTTTGATATAAAGTATTCACCCTCCTACTTTCTTTCAGTCCAACTGTCTTGAATGATAGTTTCAAAAATAGTTGAGTTAATGAGTAATAAAGGCATCAAGGGAGGTTTTGGAACTACGGTCATGCTCGGCCTTAATTGGCTTCAGCCAGTTGTCATAATGGAAATGTCATCAGATCTGTTTTTCAAGGAAAATAGCAATCACACTTAAAAAAAAAAAGAAAAGGGAATTAGTGCTCAACAGTGTAAAAGATAATGAGTGAGAGAGAGCCAGCATGCCCCTGTGCTGCTGGAACTGCCTCTCTCTTCTAGGACAAGGCCACTACCATTTTTCTAGAGGCCTCAGTATGAACCAGCTCATTCTGGAACTTTCGGTTTTGTCTTGAGGCTAAGTACTTTCTTCAGTTCCACTTCACACATACATGTTGTCCCAGGTTCTCTGTCCACTTGAAAGACAAAATCCCAATCAAATCACAGTTCCTGTCTTCAAGAAGCTCGTGGAGCTTTGCTTCGTGGTATACCATACCCAATGAGTATAGTACAACATAACCAAGGCATAGTGGTATCCCATAGCCAATGAGCATGGTAGAACATAGCCTTGGCATAATGGTGTGCCATAGTCAATGAGCATGGTATAGCAGAGTCCAGGCATGGTTATTTCTAATTGAAACATTTCCCCAATACCCTACTGAAGTACAGTTGGCAATAATAGTATCTGGCTGTCTCTATGGTGACTCTAAGAGTAAACTCACGGTTTGGTTTGCCAAACAAAAGCATGTCAGTCAGTGTATTCTGGAATAGAGAACACGTTTATCTGGAAAGAACTCTGGAGGTTGGTATAGCAAGCAGCCTGAGCATGGTGGGTTCTATCTGGTTTGTCCATATGTGCCCTGCAGTGGCCACTATTGCAGAGAAAACTATGACTTAACTTATAGCGGTATTTTATTATGGGTATGGTTTCTTATATTTGGTATCTTTTAAGCCTGTGGTTTTATTCTAAATAATTTTACCTCGGTCCAAAGAGAGGCCTGGTCACAGTCCCTGGTTCAAAAGTTCCCTGAGAGTAACTTTTGAAACAGAATGTCTTTATTTTCCATGGTGAACTCCTTGGACCATATCTGACATGGTTTAGATTGAAGAGATAACTCAGGATTAGCCAGCCATGCTAACAACCTCAGGAGGCTGGTAAATACAGGGTTGGGCCTTTGAGGCATATGATATTAGTCTGACTTTGGCAAAGAGGGCACCAGAGACAGAATTTGACCACGGAGCGGATGATTCAATTATGTGTGCCCATGTATGAAACCTTAATAAAAACACCAGTCACCCGAGTTTGGCTGAACATCCATAACTGGCAAAATGGCTGTGAGAATATGTAAGACTTTACATTTGATTTTTTTTTTCCTGACTTGGTTGTAGACATCTTTTCTTTTGGATGGTTCTCACGCCCATTCTTTTAGCATAATAAAGCTACAACTATAACACGTTTTTGAGTTCTTGGTTGTTTTGGTGAATTACCAAGGGTGAGGATGGCTGTGGGTATTCAGGGCAGTTCTCCAGGAGCTTCAGACCGACACCGTTATCCCACTTCCTTTTTGTAGTTTTTAAGAAAAAAAAAACTGTTGAATGTTCTGAGAGTAAAATACCCTGAGATAAGGAGGACTGGCTGGGATAGCCTGGGCTATGTTTCCCTTGGTCCTAAAAACAGAATGTTCTTTAGTCTGGACAGTCCTGTTATTTCAGAGTGTAAAACCCACAGTGGGCTGCTTTGGGGGTTCCACAGCTGTGGGCAGCTGAGGCTTCACCTGTTCTGGAAAACTTTGGTGAGCCAAAGGAGGCTGGCACCCAGTGATTCTTCAGCTCTGATTGCCCCTTGCTGGCTATCTGTAAGCAGCCAGCCTACTTCATGTGCTGTGTGTGTGTGATTCACTGGACTTTGACAGAACTCAGTGTGTATACTGTGATGCTCACACACCAGGGACCTCCATATCTACAGCTGGGTCGAAAGCGGACACAGTTTTAGGCACTCTTCTCTTTACTTCGTAGTTTAGCAAGGCATTTCAGTTGATGGAAGGAGTCTTGGGTGAACTTGGCCAGATGATGACTTTAACCTCAGTTACGGGTCACTTCTGGTGAATGGCACAACGTTCATTTGTGGAATAAGACATAAAATGAGAAGATGAAATCCTTGCTTAGAATGAATAGAAATTCTATGGATCAAACCAAATGTGTGACCACATGAACAGGTCTGAGCAATTCTGAAGGAAGCCAAGTCACACAAACACCCTGTAGAGGTCAGGAGCTTGGAGGTATAATCAACGTAGTCGATATTGACATAGAGGAAGAAGCTCCATGGCACTTCTCTCATTTGCATACGAAACAAGCGGTTGAGGGGAATGAGGCTGGAGGGGGGCTGGTCATGTGTCTAAGGATCTCAGAACCAGGTGACAAGGAGGTCAAGGCATGCAGCTGTGGAGGGGAGCAAGTGAATGCAAAATTCTTAACTGAGTCCCCATGACTAAGTCCCTCTAGTAAGTCTGAAGTTCCTTAGGGCTTCATTATCTGGTCATCCTCTCCCCTTCTGAACACTGAGGCAAAGCGGGACCAGTCTTTGGCCAATGAGTCTTCCCATCTTCCTGTCTTCCTTGGCAGCTGGAGGCTTAGGGGCATGCTGGGAAATTGTTGCCTATTTTGTTCCTGGGAATTAGAAAACATTTTCCCCAGAGTTTTCTGCAGTAAGAGACCTCATAGATTACCTAGTGGAGCCCCTTTTGTGGGGCAGAAGTGTCTCCAGGATTCTTGTCAGACTCTCAGTGACTCTGCTTGAATGTCTCCAGAGTGAAGGAACTTGCTCTATACAAAGGCCATCTACTTGGGGGCAGTTTTCATTTTTATGGGTTCCTTTCTTTTGTCAGACTGATTTTTTTTTTCTTCTGGAAATTTCTGATGATCAGTTTTATATTTCTTTTGGGAAACAATGTACTAATATGATGGTAGACAAGGCTGGTGATCTTACTTATTTAGAAGTTCTTATTTACCCAGGCACCAAGAATTTTAGCTTATATCATCTTTGTGCCTTAAAGCCATTCTAGGGGACAGTTACTCTCATTACCTTCATCTTGCAGATGGGCAAACTGGGGCTTACTGTTCAGCCTCTTATACAAACTAGGATGGGATGTACTTTTACCGGACTGTCATTTCCTTGAGCACCATTTAAGATACATCTCTACAATGAGTCTTTCTGAGAGAATATTTTAATATGAGCTCACAAATTCATGTTAACTGTGTTTTCTGTATCTCAATTAAGGTTGCTAGCTTATGCTTTCATTCTGAACATGTATATTCATATGACTATATGTATCTATTAACATAAAGATTACTACAGAACCATTCTCAAATCCTCAGTATTCTCTCATTCGCTGTTGACTTCATGAACATATTCTTTTCATAATGCCTTAATTCAATCTGGTTTAGATATTGTAGTAGAGAGCATGGTTTTACCTCTATTTACCTTGTGTTTTTTATCCCTTACTGTTTTTTGTTGTTGTTGTTGCAAACATTCATAATTCTGTAGTTTCCAGCCACCTCTTCCATCTTATTTTATGACTGCCTCTTAGAGAATCCCACGTTCCAGAACTATTAAAGAATCGAAGCACTCAAGAGAACCTGTCCATTCTTAGAGACAGTAGCATCCCTCCCAGTGGGATTAATGGTGAGATAATGGCCATGACCATGCTTGTATTTTGTGAGGTATTGTTAACGGGAAATAGAAAAAATGGAAACAAACAGCAACCTTCTTAGGTTCAATGCCACACTGAACGATTCTTTCCCTGGCATTTATACACAAAACAGTCATGTGTGCAAATAAAGTGGATTCAACTTACAGGCTGTCCAGGTTCATCTCCCCCGAGGATTCTGAAGCCAAATCCAGACTCCATCCTTCGAAGGTGAACGTCTAATTCTTTGTAATCTGGACCTGGCAGAAATAAAATCCCATTGAGTAATAACTACTGCCTCTTTCTTCCCCACCTCCCGAGGAACAGAACACACCGATGAAAAATTAATTTTGTGGATGTGACTAATGAGAGTGCTGTTAGTCGATGAAGAGCACAGAGGATAGAAAAAAACATGGTACACACTCTAGATGAACACGGTCCTCAGAATGGCAGTGAGCAGCGGAGGGCATTGCTAGAGCAACATCCACCGGCAGAGAGAAGACATTAATTTCTGGGTGAAAAAACTTGATAGATCTGAATTTTCCAGAAAGCTTGTGGATTGCCTTAAAGGAGCTTGCCTGACTGTGACTTTGAGGGTGTTTGCTCTGATTACCTCAGAAACGAGTGAGAGAGCGGATGGCAAAACCTGCAAGTGTCTCTTTAAGCCTAGTAGACCACTGCTTGTCTGTTTACAAGATGATGCATCCAGTGCTGGCCACGGCAGAGTGTGTGTGTGTGTGTGTGTGTGTGTGTGTGTGTGTGTGTGTGTGTG
>NW_026592118.1:16607530-16611870 GCF_907164565.1 Psammomys obesus
TGTGTGTGTGTGTGTGTGTGTGTGTGTGTGTGTGTGTGTGTGTGTGTAGGATCTAAATTATATCTAAAAGAAGTAGGATCTTTTAAAATTGTAAAAATCAGAAAATATTATTTACAGTTTTCTCCATTGGGGCTTAAGCAATTTATTTTTGGGATGGTCCTTTAGTGTTTCCATAAGGTACTGGCAGAAATCTATCGAGGCCCAAGAATTCCCCCATCCTTAGATATTTTAGAATGTGGAAGCCATTATGACTATTGATTTCATTAGCATCTTGAAAGTAAATTAGAGGGTGGAGAGCCATCTAAAGCCAGATCAAAAGAACAGAAATGGACCTTTAAGAAAACTGGGCAACTCTCCTGAATGAGAGTTGTTTAATTTCTAGAATAAACTAAAATGATGAGAAGTGTTTTGACTCTTTGAGGAGAGCATCACATGCCCCCTTTTATGGCTTCTTTGGGGGGGGGGAATACATCCATCGTAACGGGATTGTGGGTTTTCATGCTCCTGTTAGCATTCCAGGATGGCCTGCAGTCTCGAGGGATATTTACTAAGCTACTTTTGACTTAAGAAATATTTAGCAGCCAGGAGCCATGGCACATGTCTGTAATCTCAGCACTTGGGGAGGCAGAGACAGGTGGATTGCTATGAGTTTGAGGGAAGCCTGGTCCACCATGTGAGTCCAGGACGGCCAAGGCTACACAGAGAAACGGTTGAAAATCAGAGCTGTTGAGCAATTTCTGGGCTTTAGTGGTATAAATGCAGGCATTAAATAAATTTCCCCTTGCTTAAACAGGATAGTTTTGGAAATTAGGATGAGATTTTATAGGAGAATCTCCGTGGGACAAAAGCAAAAAAAGAGTAAGCCACCTGAATATAGACTGTTAGCAGGTAGGGACCCATGGAGAGTGATAGCCTATGAATCTCTCTGAGGCTCTTCAGTGAAGGGCTGTAGACACAGCCATTCCAGGCTAGGCTTTGTTCCCACCCACGTAAGCTGTTTGCAGTGACAAAGGAAAGGCCAGCCATCCACCTCTGACATGTGGGCAGATGATAATTGTCGGGTGCTCTCTTTAGAGCTGATCTGGCTTAGAAACACTATCCATGTACACTGCGCAAGATAAACAAGAATTTGTCCTTTGTGCCCAAACACGCTTTTAACCAAGGCCTTTCACATTCAGCTAACACAACACTGTCAAAGAGGAGTAACCAACTAGACTTCCATCTCTATTAGTCACCCTGAATAAACTATATGATCATCCACATTTCAAAGATGGGGAAACCTAGAAGGGTTCAATGTTTTAGATAGAATTGGGTGGTAAAGAAATGAGGAAAACCTTGCCCAACATGATTGATGTAAGACTCAATGGCTTTTAAACTCAGTAAGCCTCTCGGGCATGTTGAGGCAGGTAGGACAGTCCTATCAAACCACAGCAGCAGTTTTTCCAAGGGATGGAGAAATGCAAGCGGGAGATGACAGCGAAGGCTCCAGCACAGCCCAACCTCCGCCAGCTGGCTAGGATACCTCTATCCACATTCATCTCTCCTCTAGGTCACTTTAAACGTGGACCACTCGCAGTCACAGAAACCCAGGAAATACAAAACTGAGGTAGCAGTGCCTCTGTATTTAAGGAAACATAACTTTTATCTAATCCTCCTTGCTCTTGCATGACTGGTGTGTACCCATGAGTGAAAAATTATTCCTTCAGTGACTTTTGTACCTGTGCAATACTGCTAGAGGAACTCCAAAGGGTTTTATTGTATGCTACATCTTATTTGTTGAGAGATTTTTCCTTGTAAGAAAACGCCAACATTATGACAATCCCATCAATGGACTCTTGAGATGTGTCAAGGCACAAGGAAGTTTGGTTTATGTTGGGGAGTGTTGTTGTACAATATAAAAGCTTTTCTTAGTGAATGACTCTTTTTTTAAAAGTGGAAAAAAAATTCCTGATTTTCGTCTGATTAATTTACTTAATCCTGAAAAACATGGATGTGAGAAAGGTAGTTGTCACCCTTCATTTACTTTCTGATCTTTTCCCTTTTCCTGACAATCAGAAGCCTGAGACCTAGAAAATAAAAATGAATTTGTGTGTGCACGCATGTGTTTATAACTACTGCCTGTAAGGGACTGAACGTGTGAGCTATCTGATGCAGGCAATGGGAGCAAACTCAGGTCCCCCGGAGCGGCAAGCGTTCTTAGCTGCTGAGCCATCCCACCAGCCCCACGAGCTCTGACTATTCCTCCCATCTGCCAGGTCATCAGCTCTTCACTCTTCATGTCCTAGGCAGATGTGAAGACCACGATGGCACCCAGGTAAGAGAGAGTCGGAGGGGGGTCACCAGAAAACTGGTGCAGTTGGTGTGATTTATTAATTTCTTCGTTGATTTTGAACACAGAGGCTACCAGGCCTAGAAACTTGGCAGACACAATTAGTTGGGAAATAGTTTAAATGATAGGTTGTCTTGAGTATTTTTTTTTTTTTAATAAGTGCTTCTAGAAAGATAATTTTTCTTTTGGTTTGTTTTTTCTTCCTCTTTGCATCTAGACTTGCAAAATAACTAAGATGATGTGCTCAAAGATAGGATGCGTTGTCCTTTCCCTCCGTGCTTTGTTAGATTTTGGATAGAGTGGGTGTTTTTAATACCTCACCTTGTCTGCTCTTCTGACCTGATGGCAGGCTCAATTACCGTATCATGTTTCATCTTTCCCCTTATTAATATGAGAAAAATCCCAGACAAACACTTCCTCCTTTGCCACTACAGTTAATTATCCCCACCCTCTATCTTATCTAGAATGAAACCACACACTTGGGGTTTGATTAGATTAAGGGGCCTGGCAGATACCTAATCTGTCCCGAGTCATTTTGGATGTCACTCAACCATGCCTGATACATCCCCCCTCTCTTTTGCCTCCTTGTTTGTTTTTGCTTTGTCTTTGTTTTTATTTTCCTTCTTTTCCCTCAGCTCTTTGGGAAGGACCGTCAGCAGCTCTCTTCTGATGTTGCCGAGGAGACAGTGGGGTAGAGAAGTACTCTAAAAGGAGATGGAAGTTCTCTTGGAGATTGGTATTCAATGATCAGCCATGGCTAGTGCTGTGTCTTCCTTAGAAGCTGGGTCCCAGTACGCACACGCATTAAGAAACAAAGTGTTTCCTGATCTTAGTCTCTGATGGGATTCTGTATGACCTTTGAGGCAAGCTACTGAGAGGGAACACACGACCCTCATTTATCCTGGGCTCCTACCTGTATTATAGAAGCTCACATTTAAACCACAGTACACGGAGCCAGGTGTGGTGGGGCAAACCTTCAATCCCAGCACCTTGGAAGCCAACACAGATGGGTCAGTGTGAGTTCAGTCACCAGACAGGGCTACCCTGTGAGACTCTCTCTTAAAAAATTAATAAATGGTCTCAGGACTTCACTCATGATAAAAGACAGGGAAATTTAAAAGCTGATGACGGTTTGCATTAAGATTCCAGGACACTTCGCATGTTCCAAGAACTTATGCCTTTGAAAAACATGGTTTTGAGAACAGCATTTTTCAGTGGATTAATTCGGCACATGGGAGGGTGTTGTAAATATGTCTATTCAATTTTGGTAGCTGAATCCCTTTCATGTGTTAATTAAAACAAAAGTACTATGATTTATTACCACATTATCACAAAGAGCCTTTATTTATTTATTTATTTATCTATCTATCTATCTATCTATCTATCTATCTATCTATCTATTTATTTTCCAAGTGAAAAGAGTATTGTTGTTTCTGGATTTCTCTTGTAAAGAGATCTAGAGAAGACTGAGAAAGGAATGGGGAACTGAAGGTTGTTGCTAAATAGATCCATGAGTTTTGGATTTCTAGGCACTCTAGGTACTAAATGAATTTAAAAAAGAATTAATTGGCTTTGATCACTGGAATCAAACATTACCAGATAAGTAGCTGATACATTTGTCTTTAAAAGAATCTCTCTTCTTCACCTTCTCCATTTATTCCTTTGGTAATAAGACAGTAGTCCAGAATGTTGTGACCATAAAAAAAAAATAAAAAATAAAAAAAAAAAAAAGCCATTTCCTCATCTGCAAACAAGCATGGATTCTCCACCCGAAATATTGCCTTTTCTCCTACCACATCTGCTCTTCTCTCCCAAAAAGCTAGTCTTTGCTGAGTCCTCTTCATCTCTGACTTCATTCTTGCCAGGCAGGCTGGTTTCTGGTCTCTGATTACTAAGTTCCTTCTTTTCTTTATCATTTTCTCTCTTTTCTTTTCTTTTCTTTTCCTTCCTTCCTTCCTTCCTTCCTTCCTTCCTTCCTTCCTTCCTTCCTTCCTTCCTTCCTTCCTTCCTT
>NW_026592118.1:16611880-16639482 GCF_907164565.1 Psammomys obesus
CTTCCTTCCTTCCTTCCTTCCTTCCTTCCTTCCTTCCTTCCTTCCTTTCTTTCTTTTTTGAGACAGTGTCTCACTGTGTAGCCCTTGACTGTCCCAGAAATCACACTGTAAACCATGCTGGCCTTAGATTCACAGAGATATGCCTGCCTCTGCCTCCCAAGGGCTGGATTTAAAGCCATGTGCCATCATGCCCAGCTTGATTACTGAATTATTTAAGTTTCTTATAATACTTTAATAAACATATTGGACAGAGTTTTTCTTCTTTTTTCATTTAATTGATTTCTGTACTCATTGATACTGCTGATTTGACATTTATGGTCTAGGATTCTAAAGAAACACCCTAAGCAAAATTTCCCTTTGCAAGTGGTTTCTGTGCTGCTCTGTATTTAGGCTTATTTGTCTGATTGACCTGCCTTTGATAATTTTATCAGAGGTTATTTTAACCCTGTAAAAATTTTTATTAGAGAGCTATTTGTTGAATATAGTCATGATTTTCTATATTTTGATAATTTATGTGTATACTTAACAAAATATTTGGATTGGTTTTTTTCTTGAAAAATTGAGTCACACATTAGAATAAGGTACTCAAACTATAGCTTTTATCTTTTACCTTTTGGATGTGATGTATGACTTCGTACATATATCAAGATAACCTAAGCTGTTGGGCAACCCTTTTCCTCTTCTTTTATTCCTAAGTAAAATACTTTTAGACAATGAGATTTTTCAAGAATTATATTTTCTGAGGCCACATTTAAACCCTGATTTCACTTTCAAACATAATTACTAGGCCTCATTTTCTCCCTGGGCATAAGATATTTTTAAACATTACAAGGATTTTTATAGAGGGAGGGAGGGACTGGGAGGGAATGAGGGAGCGGGATACGGCTGGAATACAGAGTTAATAAAATGTAACTGATAAGAAAAAAATAAAATTAAAAAAAAAAAAAACAACAAGGATTTTTATAGTTAGTATCTCAATGAGTAAAAACAGCCACACTCTAAAAATTTCACACCAAGCTAAACAATTACTTCAGACATTATTAGGATGCTAAGTGATATCTTCCATGTTTTGTACATACTCAAAAAAAAAAAAAAAAAAGCATGGAAACTGAGGGAGTGAATGATCTTCAGAGCATGCATTCTCCAAGGGGTGTTAGAGCATACTGAGGTGGATAATGAGCTGTCTTCATAGAAACATGCCAGGGAAGTGTGCTGAAGCCCACAGACCTGAATCAGAGCTGTTACTAAGAAACACTCCTTTCTGTAGTACTATTCCAACCAGCTGTTCAGAGTGTCTCATTAGTAACTCAGGGGAAAGGAGGTCTATTTAGCTCTGCTTTTTCCTCCTTCGTGACCACAACGTTATATATTTTAGCTTACATCACAAATGGTAATGTATTTTTGGAAGAGATAAGTTAAAAAAAAATCCAAGTAAATTATTAAGATATTTCTTAAGTTCTTAAACTAGAAGCTATAATATTGTACTCTAAATAGTATCAAAATACAACATTTTGTAATTGGAATTATTAAAAAAAAATACCCAAGTTGATATAGGTATTTAATTAAGCTTAAAATAATTTCAATCTATATTAGCAAATTCTTTAATAAGATTTTTTTGGTGGAATATATAATTTTCCTCTCCTGAGATATTCTATCTTCTTATTTCCATTTATCTGCTTTAGCAAGATTCAATTTAAGTAAAATGTAAATTATAGAACTTATTCAATATTGCCAAGCAGGCACTTTAAATTTTTTTTTACAGATAATATCAATTTTAATAATGTGTTCTAACTAATTTATCCAAATAACACCTTAATATAAAACAATTAACAAGGTTTATTTTTATAGTAAGTCTTTGAAATCCAGTGTGGATTTTGCACACATTTGATAATTCATCAGCATTTGCATTCTGGGTACCCAGTGGCTGCTCTACTGGATAGCGTAGCTCTGCCTAGTCTGACAGTTTCCTTTGACAGCTGGGTCTGGGTGTAGTCTTGTAATAACCTCTTTATGAAGGACATTCATTAATATCTGTCTTTGGTTTGCAAGCACACAGACCCACAGCCATGAGGCTTGTTCTCTGTCCTGAACACATGTGAATGCAGGTGAGCTAGTTATCACGGTGAGGATTACACGGTGAAACACTGATACCGCTCAGGCGAATGACTGCTTAGAGAAGGTGGCAGATGTGTGTGCGGAGAACTGGGAGTTCTGAATACTTGCCAGAGGAATCCGTTCGAAAACTGGTCCTGGGTGGCACTTGTTCTGGATGGGAAAATGGGGAATTAAAGTTGAAAATTCATTTATGGCATTTAAAAGTCATCTTCATTTTCTTTTGGTTGATACTGTAACTCCCACAACCCAAACCTTGTGCTCAAATTTAATCTCTTTTTGTTCGTTGTTTCTAAATTCCATGGAAGTTGGTGATAGATTTACTTGCCTATATGTAAATACATATGTTCATGTATTTTCATCCATGAAAATAATAAAATATGGTTCTTTATCAGCATGAAAAATGTCATTTCCAAATATTATTAGATTTTTATATTTTACAATAAGAATATTTATTTGGAAGTATGTAAACTAGGAACCCAAAATCTGCTTAAGAAGAGTCCTTCAAAACCATCTAATGATACTTTTTTTAATAAAATGCTAAGATGAAAACTGAAAATTTTAATCAATGATCATACTGATTTAACACCAGTCCAAATATTTTGAGATTCCTAATAATTCGGATAGCTGAAGTTGTGCCCAAGTAATTCAGTTAAACTTGTTCGTTCTAGCAACAGAGAACCTGCATGAGAATTATGACGTGGCCTACGATATGTCTAACGTTCATTAACATCACCATGAAATACCATTTAAGTATAGGAATGTCTCACATTCAGAATTTTACCACCCTGAAGATCCTGGTTCTCTGTAGTGGAATTATTTGGAGACCTTTCTCTCCTGGATTCAAATTTGTGAGGTGTAAACATGGATGCATGCAGGTCCACTCTTCCCCTTCAGAGGGGTGCTGACGATGTAGAGACTGTCTAATTACTGAGCATGCTAAATGACGCCACTAAACTGTCCCTGAGTTTTATGGTGCTTCCCAAAGCTGCTGCACCAAACAGGGAGGGACAGATGGGGACGCAAGGCTCTGTGAAGATCCACAAGTCCTTCCTTGTGCAGATGGCAAGATGAGCTCCTTCAAAACCACGAGAGACTCCCGTAACTCACCCTGTGCTTTATCCCAGATAACTCTTCAACAGCATTTTTAGGGGGCAAAGAAAAGCTTGCATGAAAATATCTTTTTGTTTTTAACTTGCTTGTAATTAAAACTCGCTATCCAAGATTACGTGTTCTTTTTTTTTTTCACCAGGACTGTGGAAACACCACACCCCTGTACCCTTTCATTGTTACAATTCTTTCCTTCTCTCTCTTTGCCCTCCTTTCTGCCTTCCTTCTTTTATTTCTTCTTCCAGACAAGGACGACTGTGTACCCCAGGCTGACGTCAAAGTCGGGATTTTCCTGCTTCAGCCTTTCTGGTGCTGAGTTCAGAGGCATGTGCTACTACTCCGGCTCACAATGGTATAATTTCTTTCCTATGATCATCAGGTAGTCCTCACCTTCCTTTACAGTTCCGTCCAAAGACACATTCCTACACTATTTTAGGGGTTTCATCTGAGATGTGCAGAAGATACCTGTGTATAAACCCCTTGCCAATAAATACCCAGGAAAATGAGGATTATGTTAGGATGAGCTGAGATGCATCCAAGACTGGCAGATGGTTCTGCCTTTATGATGAACTTAACATAGTTTATCATATTCCCCCAAATTGCCTAAAAGTTACTACCAAATCATTCTAGGCCATAATGCACACTGTTGATAAAATGATTGTAAAATTTTCTTGCAAAAAATTATCCTCCTCATGTTTAATATGTAAGTCAGCTTTACGTGGATATATAATCACATATGTGATTATTCTTTATTAAAATTTATAGAGGGGGCAACTTAAGAATAGTCAAGCAGACTAAGGAGACTGTATTATAGAGCATCTCAATGTTAGAGTACTGGGATTTTATAATAGAGCTGAACTAGATGGACCGCCATAAACATAAATATTTTATCAACAAATTAAAAAAATGTTACGATGGGAGCTTCAATCTGGAACTCAGTTCTTTCCCATAGTGGCCTAGTCTTGTTCAGTGGCGCATGGGGATCATGCATGCCAGGTAAACTACGTAAAGGCAAATTAGTTTTCTGGCAGGATCATTTCTTTTTAAAGAGCCTTCATGTCTACTGTGGCTGTCTAGGATCTGAGAAATGTCCTGTCACCAGAAAGGTAGACCCATGTCAGGGATGGAAGATTTCCACCGTCTAGACTCTTCTGCTAGTGTAAAATGGAGACTTTATATTATCATAATCTCATGAGGACTTACTTGTCACTTAGCAATCAAATTCCATTTCCTGAAGTCCTGATGGTCTTATATTTATTCACAAAAGTACTCTTTGCACTAAAGAACTCTCAGGTAAAGACCGAGTTTTGAGTCTAGTTTTCACAATTTTTTTGTCCTTCTACCCTTTATCTAATTTCAGAGGCACCAAGCTTTAAATTACTGGGTATAATAAATTCATAAATGATGACATTACATCTAAGTCCCCAAACACAAGAAACTGTGCTATATAGCATAAGTGTTTACTTTACTTGTCTATATTATTAGCTCATACCATGGTATTTTCCAATTTTAAAAGGAAGGCGATAAAAATATAGATGTTATCATAGTCTTCTAGACAGCTTCCTAAAGATACCATTGTTGAAATTTCAGTTCTGAACTAATCAAGGTCTGTTTCAGAAACGGCAAACACAGCTTTAATGGATTTATCGACCTCGTTTTCCAAAATGTTACAAAGGCAAAGTGATGAATTAGACGTGCCAACTAAACGACATTCCCCCCACCCCAGGTCAAATCATAAGCATAAATCACACTATGGATAGAGAGATAAAAGGTAGAGAAAAGTTACATCTACAGTACAGTTGGGGGTATTAAAATCATAATGCGCTGTATTTCCTCTCTTTTTAGGATTCTAATGTTAAGTCACAGTTAAGAGTGTCTGGACACTTTTAACATATCATTTTCTTTTAATATTCCACTAGAATAAGATTGTGCTTTAAAGAAAACAGGTAAGAGAGAACGTAGCTAAGGTCACTGTCCATGAAATTCAGACTTGGGGTCAGCCCCATGTTCAGGCTCCTTGGATGGCAAGATGTGCTTTTCCCATTACTTGAATGTCTGCCTGCCTTGGTGCCATCCACACATCTGTCCTTTCCAGTATGCAGAAGCAGGCACTGAATCGTACGGAGAAGTGTCCTGAAGTCAGGCCAGCTCAAGGGGAGGACTCACACGGCCTCTGGGGCTCTCACTCTGAGCACAGGGGAAAGCCACCTCCTCCTGTGATGTGGCCACCCCAGCCTCACTTTCCTGAGTCTCTGGAAGTGTACTGGGATAGATGGTGTCATTTTCAACGCCATCTTTCCAAATGGCTCTGTGGTTAGGATAGGCTGCAAACTCCACTCTGTGTTCACCAACAACACTGAAGGAGCAGCCAGAAGGCCAAGAGCTGGGGGATAGAAGTACCTGTCTGTGAACAACATCAACTGTGTGTGCATTACACTGGGCAGTGCAACCGTTCAATAGCGAACAAGAAAAAGGAAGGGCAGAAGCCATAGTGTGAAAGACCCACTTGTCTACTTTTATCTGTTATAGAGTATAAGGTGCTGCTGAAAAAAAAATTCTTTATCTCTATCAGGCTTTGTGGGCACTTCTCATTGCTACTTTGCTGAGACCCTTGTGCTTATTATGGTTTCTAATTCCTGGAGAGAAAGTCAATGGTGTGAGCTGGAGAAATTCCAGGAGGAATTTTTGTTTTAAAGATGCTGTGCCTTATAGGAGACAACTTCCTGAACAGAACACCAACAGCACAGGCTTTAAGAGCAATAATCAACAAATGGGTCTGCATGAAACCGAAAACCTGTAAAGTAAAAGACACTGTTGTGAGAACAAAATGACAGCCTACAGATTGGGAAAGGATCTTCACCAACCCTTTATCTGACAGAGGACTCATATCCAGAATATATAAATAACTTAAGAAGTTAAACACCAACAAATCAAATAATCCAAATAAAAAATGGGGTACACTGAGCTGGGCTCAGTGGTGCATGCCTGTAATACCAGCACTCTGGGAGACAGAGGCAGGTGGATCTCTGAGTTTGAGGCCAGCCTTGTCTACAAAGAGAGTCCAGGATAGCCAGGGCTACACAGAGAAACCTTGTCTTGAAAAAGAAAACAAAAGAAGCAAAACAAAACAAAAAACAAAAAAAGGGGTACACAGCTAAACAGAGAATTCTCAATAGAAGAATATTGAATGGCAGAGAAACACTTAAAGAAATGTTCAACATTCTTTGTAATCAGGCAGATGTAAATCAAAACAACCCTGAGACTTAGCATTACACCCATCAGAATGGCTACGATCAAAAACTCAAGTGACAACACATGCTGGAGAAGATGTGGAGAAAGAGGAACCCTCCTCCATTGCTGATAGGATTGTAAACTTGTACAATCACTTTGGAAATCAATCTGGCGCTTTCTAAGAAAATTAGGAATAGTGCTACCTTCAAGATCCAGCTATACCATTCCTAGGCATATATCCAAACTATGCTCAACTATACAAGGACATTTGCTCAGCCATGTTCATAGCAGCTTTATTCGTAATAGCCAGAATCTGAAAACAACCTCAGTGGAGGAATGGATATAGAAATGGATATGTGGTACGTTTACACAGTGGAATACTACTCAGCTATTAAGAGCAAGGAAATCATGAAATTTGCAGGCAAATGGTGGGAACTAGAAAAGATCTTCTTGAGTGAGGTAACCTAGAGCAGAGAGATACACATGGCATATGCTCACTGGTAAGTGGATATTAGCCATGTAATATAGAGTAAACACACTAAAATCTATACTCCTAAAGAAGCTAAAAAACAAGGAAGACCCTAGGGAAGATGCTCAATCCTCATTCAGAAGGACAAATGTGATAAACATTGGAAGCAGGAAAAGACAGGACAGGCACCTACCACTGAGGGCCTCTGAAAGACCTCTGTTTGAGGCATCAAAGTAGAGGCTGAGACTCATAGCCAAACTTTGGGCAGATTGCAGGGAATCTTATGAAAGAAGGGGAAGATAGAAAGACCTGGAGGGGACATGTGTTGGTGTCCAGACCAACAGAACCAAAACAAACAAACAAAACAAAAACAAAACAAACAAACTGAGTCCTGGGTGCCCTGCAGAGAGACTGATACCCCAACCAAGAACCATGTATGGAGAAGACCTAAAACCCCGGCTATGTAGCCCATAGACTCAGCATCTAAGTGGGGTTCCTAGTAAGGGGAGCAGGTGCTTTCTCTGGCATGAACTCAGTGACATGCCAGATGACTCTCTCATCACCTCCCCCTCGGCCTTGCCAGTCAACAGAGGAAGACAATGCAACCAGTCCTGATTAGTCCTGAGACCCTGATGAGGCTAGGGTCAAATAGATGGGGAAGAGGAGCTCCCCTCTCAGTGGCCAAGGGGAGGGGCATAGAAGGAGACGAGAGAGGGAAGGTGGTATTGGGAGGAAATGAGAGAGGGGTTCACAGCGGGGATACAAATTGAATAAATTGTAATAATGATAAAAAAAAGATGCTGTGCCTTCGATTCATCAGATGGGCCTTGACACACTTATGATCATACTCCTGAGTGATGTCTTATCACAAGGGAGTTTGGATGTATTGAACCTCTTAGGTTGTTATTTATAATAAGTAAGGTTCAATGCAAAGAGAAAACAAGTTTGGGTAATTTCAGTTATAGTTCACTTCAGCTTCAAAGCAGAGACAGACAGTGACGGGAGAGTGTTAGGCTGTGAACATTTTTCTTCATTATTCTAGTTTGGATCCTCTTTTCTGCTTTAGCAGCATTGCAGAGAGTGCTCAGAAGATGTCCCTAGGACATTTTGATGCTGAAAAGGCTGGCTTTAGGAAGAATGAGGTAATAAGACAAGCGTCTTCTTCCTTCCTCAGTCATCAAGCTTAGAATGGCTCCAGCTTTCTGTTGTAAGACCCCAGAGCGAGCTGCACTCATTTTCTTCGCATCATATTGCCTTGCCTACTCACAGAAAGAGGAGATGTGGCTGGCATCTGTTTGTCGTTATCTAGATACAACCTTTCCTAGGGGTCAGAGACAGGCAAGATAAAGTTCCTTTCAGTGCAGTGATTATCGCTATGTTCAACTGGACCTAGCCTGTGTGCTAAGAACGTGAATGCTATAGCCTGATTCTATGTGAAACTTCCTAACCTAGTTTTTCTCCCTTTAAGTTTGCTGTGTTCTAGACATGAACATATCTACAATTTCTAGAGGCAGGGCGAGGGGGTTCACTGGAAACTTGACTACCAAAGCAAGCCACCACAAAAGTCTTCCTAGGGCTAGTTAGAGATAAAACTTGTAGAGGCAAAAACTTGACTAACTGGAAAAAATATTTTCTTAGTTTTAATGTTAAAGCATATTGCCCAGGATCTGTACATTAGAAAACACTTTTCTAAGCCATAATGGCTATTTCTTGAATAGATCATGTAATAAACGGAAAATATGTAATTCATCGCTCAATTAAGGATGGTCTCTGGAGAATGACCGGGAAACTATTAATAATCACAACAGGACAATCGAGGCAAGGGTGTTCTAGGAAAGTCTCAGGTATAGTTAACCCAGATGGTCCCACTGGTCACTCGATTATCAAAAACCATTTTCCATTGGGGAAATGCTGGGTTGGAATAAGGAGAGCACCATACGTAAAGAACAGGTGGGGAGGGGTGAAATGGTAAGGGTGTTTTGGGAATAAGTTTTCCAATTCCCTGTTGGAAATCTCATATATGGCCTAATGTTAGGGACACCTGCCAACAAGATACTTGAGCTGTTCCTTTTGTGCTGGCAGAGAAAATTCCAGTCCTTAATGAGGTTCATCAGAAAAGGGCAGAGAGGAAAGGGCATAATAACATCTTATCCAAGGGACACAGGGGGTTTGTGCACCGAAGTTGGAAAACTACCGTATTTGTGGTTATTTTTGCTGTGCCACTAACATCCATTTATTCTCTGGTACTGTTGACTGTGTTCCGTAAAGCAGTCTTGTTCAGAAATTGTTTCCCTGTGTATTTCACCGTAGTTTCCTAGTAGGTAGACGCGAGTTCTTGTGATTTTTCCTCTCTTGAGTGTCTCCCGGAGTTTTAAATACACACTGAGTGTTTCATATATACTTGTCGATTGATGTGGTTCCTGGGAGAGCCACCTCTGGGCACTGTGCCTCCTGTTTTCAAGTCAAAGGCACCACCTGCTGATGGGGTGGAGGGGTCTTTTTTTTTCCTGTCCTTTTCCTCTAGTCACCTCATCTTAAAACATCTCATGAGGTTCAGACGTGGTCCTGGCTTCCTCTCAGGGTTTGCACCTGTCATGTTCTGTTTCATGTGGCTTCACTAGCCTATGGCTGTCTTTCTTTGTTTAAAATCACCCCCCCCCCCAGGGAACATATTTATTAAGATGTCCTGTGCACGTACATTAAACTGTCAACTTAATCTAATTAGGAGTCAAATGAGGCATGGCAGCATTTACACCATTTGATAAATTTCCATCATTTACAGGGGGAATGGTGACTTGAATCCAAATAGTCCCTTACAATTTTACAGCACACAAACATTCTATAGCTCTGTAGAGCCCAGGCTTGTAGGTGGAGAGGCATCTTTCTATTTTGGAAGGTGCAGCCCAGTTCAAGTGTGAAAACCAAAATCTTGGTAGCTTCTGGCAGGGCCGTAAAGGAGGGTACCAAGATCTGTACCAAACCAGGGAAACTTAACGAGACTTTATGGATTAGAGTAGGACTGTATTCTGTACTTTCTCCTTCTCTGGCCAATTTTGTTTTTTTTTTTTTTCCTCAGGGAGAGACTTACAGGCGGACAAATCAGTAGATCTAAACTTAAAGCTGTGGACACAATCCAAAGAAATATGCACAGAAAGCTTTTGCAAGCTAAACTGTAAATATAATCTCTTGTTTGGTTTTTATATACTTGCTGATTGGCGTGTTGAGTGTCCTGTTTGAAGGTGAGGTTTAGGCTGGGCTTTCCAATCACTAGTTAGTTAGGATTGCTATAGCTGTTTGGGAGGCTGAGGTGGGAGGTTGCCAGTTTGAAGCTAGCTTGGGCAATTTTATGAGACTATCCAAATAAACCAAGAAAGATATTACTCTAAAAAAATGTACATTTTTATACTTGGAAATGGGCAGGGGAGAGAGGCCCAAGGACTGTTTGCTTGTTTGAAGGGGCTGGTGGGGCAGAGCAAGGAGCTGCTAGGGGGGAGCCCCATGGTGTGGAACTGCCTAGTGAGCAAAGAGAGCCAACCATCCTCATTTGGCTCCTCCACCTTCAGGGGACGCGTCTTTCTTACCTTCACACGACTTCTCTGTTTCATTCACACTCCACTGAGTGTTAGAAAATAACACAGTAGAAGGAAAGCGTAGGAAAGGACGACCTGAGCTTGCTCTCTTTGGGCTTCCTGCGAGGTGTGCCCTGAAAACATGCCTGTGACCTAGTGCTGATGGGCACAGAGGGTGGGCTTCGCAGTGGTGTGGGCACAGGCTCTGGGGGAGGGGATGGTTGCAGAGGGAGGAATGCTCCCTGGGAAAGAGAAAGCCATGGGAGGTTACGGTGGCTGCTTTGCTCAGGTCCAGTATGCTACAGCGGAAGGACGAGAAGGGCCACCAGCGGAGAGGGGACTGCTGGTACTAGCTGCAGGATTCCTTATTCCTTTAGGGTCGAATGAAGGTCACGTGTAACTCCTGTCCAGGACCTGAGGGCATGACTGTGTCAGACAGAGGATGCTGAAAACAGCACGAAGGTGGCCTCTGTCCTCAGTCATCCAGCTTTGCATTGTTCTGGAAACTGCACACAGATAGAAGCAAATGACAAACAGAGGCATGAGACCGGGAGGAAGCAAGTCATTGAAGCCTCTGACTGCAGATAAGCAAGCCAAGGCCATGGGGCTGATCCTTTAGACCTGTGATGTGTTTTGGCCATCCAAGGAGGAACATCTACATTGTCTTCCTCCCCTCATTTACACTTTGGTTTCTTTCCCCATTAAATTTGCTAGAGGAGGGCATACTGTTCATTTCCCATGTCTTACCACAGCACTGAGAGCAAAGCGAGTATTCAATAAACACTTGACTATTGGAACTGAAATGTAGGAAGGGCTGGGTTGGTATCTTTGCAGCTTTTTGTTGTTGCTGTTCTTTTCATCTTTGTGAACACCAGTACTCCAAATACACACCCTTTACTTTTCAGTTATAACTGCCCACTATGCTCTGAGCTCACTGTGGTAGATGCCCCAAGTACACGACCCTCTAAAGATACTTCTGTCATTTATCCAGACAGGGAAGAATAAAACCCAGTAGCTTGGAGGTAACTGATTACTTGAAAGTGTATGAATGTGCAGGCTCGTTTCATCACTTGATGAAAGTGATTTCTCAGTGGCCTGCTGTCCTAACCACTTTATCCACCAAAACCACTTCCACGAAATGTTACCTAGGATGGGGAAAATGTGTAATGTTTGCTTTTCCCTTTACCAGCTGGGTATATAATTCTCAGCCCCTGAACTCATCAAAAGAGTAAGCCGATTCACGGTCCTCTGGGACCACACCTAACAGAGCTTCTCATTGACGCCGCAGCTGATGAAGTTGGAAACGGTCTGCGGGCGGTGGGGGGAGGAGGCTGAAGCAAAGGCGATCAGCAGAGTGTGAAGGGAAGCAAAGCCTTTTACCCCAAGCTTGATCTCTCTAGCGCATCTCAGAGCCTTATTACTCAGTGTCACATTTTATACACCTGTGCCTTTTAGTTTCCATGGAGGAGGAGGTGGTCTGTACAGTGTCAGGAAGGGAAACAACCAATGTACATTGGATATTAAAAATCCAAATAACTCCAAAGGTCTTCAAACAGGGAGACAGGCACACCCACCCATCCATCTGCCCCACCCCCACCCCCCACTGGCTTTAAGGCGAGGCTCAAATGCACCTGGGGGCATGAAATGGCAGCAGGAGGTCAAGGCTGAAATGATTGGCACCTGCTTCTCCCTGCTTTGGGGACAGATTGATTCATGCCTCTTGTTTGGAAAAGACTTGCCTGAAATTTTATGCGACTCAAGGTCTGGACTTCTCCAATGACTGCCTTCAAGGCTCTAAGACAAAATTTAAGCTTTCGATTCCAGGTCCGGTTGGATGGATTACAAGTTCCGAACATGGCTTTATTTTAATTGGTGACTTTAAAGGTGAAACTAGCAACCCCATTCCATCCTCTTCTCTTCAGAGGCTTAGGGGCAAACATAGAAAATGCAACTGAAGCCCAAAAGATACTTTTAGAAGAAACAGGCTCTTTAAGTCAATGAGTACAAAAATTGATTAGATAGGAGGGCACTAATTTCTGTCACACATCAATGCGACTGTAGACAGGATTTTAAATGTTCTTATAATAGTTATCCTTGCTTTGATATGCTAATCATCCTGATGTGATGATCATTCTACAATATATACATGTATGTAAATATCACACTGTACCTCGCAAAGATAAAAGTATTCCCACTTAAGATGCAATTAAATGAAAGGGAAGCCAGGCTTTAAGGACAAGTATAGACCAGCAGTCTTACTCTGGAGATACCTTTGAGCCTCAGAAGGTAAAGTCATGCCTGATCATTCAGCCCCCATGAACCCCCCGGCTGGCGTAGGCCGCTACCAATGAACCCTCGCTTTACGTGGCCGTCACTTACGCCTGCTTTCATAAATGGCTCTCGATTTCTCGTAGAGCTCATATGGGTCAGGCTTCCGTGGGTCAAAGGCCTCTGTTGAGTCGGGAAAGGAGCTCCTGTGAAGGGCAGGTGGGAAGGGCAGGTTCTGCGGTGCGGCCGGAGCAGACAGACTTGTTTGAGGACTGCCCTGATTCTCCCACCGCTCCATCATCTGAAGGAGAAGGAGAACAGAAGACATGACGGTGATGGCTTCAGCATGGCTGTTGCCCTGTTACCATTTACAAAAGGCTTTCCTGCATTTGTGGACTTCTGTCCCTAAGAAGAATTTGGTACGTCAGCCTCTATTTCTCCATGAGAATGTTAACGCACAACCTTGCCACGCGTTAGCTAGGAAATTTTGGCAAATGCTTCATTCCTCTGATTTTTTTTTTCTTTATGAAATATAGCATGTATCCCAAGATAACTTACATGCAGAAAGAGGGTAATATTTGCTTTTTCCTAAGATGGTCCCAATTATACAAATTCTTTAAAACAGAAAATGAAGTAGTCTATGGATATTCATTTATGCTGACCACCTCTTCTAGCTGAAAATCCCATTTCTTTCCCTTCACTTTGTATGTATAGGACCCTCTGGGATCAATGAGCTGCTTTCTTTTAGGAAGTCTCATTCACTGTGGGCGTGGTAATGCCCCCCAAACTCTGTTAGCACTATTGCTAACTATTTCCAAATTGGCCATGCATGATCCCTGATATCACAGCATGGGGGCATCCACGAAGCTAGAATAGACCAGCGGCCTTTTAGCAGGAAGCCTGTTGTTATTGCTAGTTTCACCTTTATTCAACTAGTAGCCCTTCCTTCAGACTTGAGTCCTGTCTCTCTACTTTTAATGAGCAGGCAGTATTTGTAAAGTGGGGTGATGATAGCCTCTTGCCTCAGGCCTTGTCTGTGCTGGGTCAGTGTGGTTCTCCGGATCAAAGGATCACATTTCCATTAGGATGTGGGGGTCTGCTCACCTCGCTCACTCCCACTGATGTTTCCACTCCCACTGATATTTCACTTCCGTCCCTGACTCCCCAGCACTCTTTCCTGCCTCTGAAGATCTGCAGACCCCTTCTATCTCTCCCTCCACCTACATCCCCTCCCTCATTTTACCTGGATACTGGATGCAGATAGACATCTCCTTTACTAGAAGAGCTGGCCTAACCATTTGGGCGGTCCTACTCAACTTTGCTCCCTGACCTGCAGTTCCACCTACTACTCCTAGCTGTAAACACAACTCCTATCTGTAGTAGGTATTCAGAAAGCATTCTTAGTGAGTTAAGGAACTCCTAATTAAAATAGGGACACCTAAAAAAATTTATACGGATACATAGCTTTCTGTTTCCCACTTCATTTTCTTGCTCTTGTATTTATACTGGGTATATTTTAGTCAGAATCCCAACTGCCATTCTTTTGAGTTATCAATACTCATAAGGCTGGAAAACATGTAAGTGACCACATATATCTGTCCTTTCTAGACATGCTGTGGGGTAGCAGCAATCATCCCTTTTGTCCATCCTTCCCACCTGGAACCGTGCAGAGGTTCCTGTTGAAACTAAATAGAGAAAACTTGGGAATAAGTGGGTTGCTGACTTTTAATTCAGTTAAGACTGGATTTAAATTGTTTTCTGTATGGGATCCTGCCCAAGATTTCATTAGATGGTTTTTATAGCCAGCAAGAATGAGCTCAGCTGCCTCACATTAAATATAATCTCTAGAAGCACGGAGAGCCTGAGGTCCAGCAACAGATCTTGGTTAGAACCAACTTTTACTTCTAACAGGGGTATTTTTTTAAACTATAACACCTTGGGGACAAATCTTTTAAGTATCATAAAAACTGAAGCTAATTTTATGCTCACTGGGGCTCACTTCAACTTAATAAAAAGCCCTTAAAATGTATTTCAAACTTAATAGAAACATTGAGAAAGGGAGGAGTTTTTCTTTTCATCCGTAATGGTGACTTTGCTATGACGTACAAGGTCACAACTCAGTCTAAAGGCGCATCTTTCTGAAGTGATCCGTTTAATCCTTTTTAGGTGCCACATGAAGACATTCTAGCTGTGTCTCAGGTCTGTTTCCACACTTATGACGCTGAAAGCTAGCTGGGAGGTGGTGGCCGAGGCAGGTGAACTCCTGTGAGTTCCGGTTGACAGAATGAGTTCCAGGGCAGCCAAGGCTACAAAGAGATACCCCGTCTTGAAAAAGCAAAAACAAACAAACAAATAAAAAAGGCACTAAAAGCTAAAATGTAAGCACAATAGAAACATGGTGGGATATGGGTTAGCATCCTACTTGCCAACACGGGGCTTCAGGAAATGACCTTTCCCCCTACCACCTTTTGCTGTGAATTTTCTGAAATTCATATGTGTTTTGCCAGTGTGCATATTACTCATTTATAACTACTGAAGGAACTGTGCTTCGGGTGAAATATTGGTATTTCTAAAAACAATCATAAAGCTACAGAACAAACAATGCTCTGGGCATTTTAGGGGAAAGTTTCTGTGGCAGATTGACAAATTCTGCGGTTTCTATAGCCCAGAGAGTGGGGAATTAGTCAAGAGTCCAGGTCATGCCTAGTAAAGCATCTGTAACTTCCTGCAATGACATTCATCAAACTTCAAGCCACTCTGTCAGGGTGCTTTCAAAACTGCAGAGTAGAAAAATCCCTGACTGCAGGAAAGTGAACTTCTAGTCTTCTCTACCATGTAGTTCCTGGCCTGCTCCCTCTGAACAGCCTTACTTAGGATTTCCAATCCTGGAGGCTATTTGAGAAAACCTTCAACCTGGGTTGGAGACATCTTATACCCAGGCTGGAAAGCCAGTTCTGTTGACCCCACCTTACTTTCTGTGAGACCTTGGTTTCTGGAGTCCATGAATATCTTGAATCCAGATTTGCCCAGGGCCATGGGCCTTACTTATTGTACCTACTGTTTTCTGGCCAGAGACTTCTCTCACAACTACACTTATTGGGGTTCTCCTGTCTCAGCAGTGACCATAACTGGGTTGACATCTATAAACATCTCACTATGGCAATGGAAATGAAGTAATTTTCCATGTGTGGGGGAAACTTTGCTGTCTTTGGACTAATAAATAGTTAATGAATAAATTAACAAATACCTGCCCTTGTGAAAGCCCTGCCTCTGGACGATGAGTGGATAGAGAAAATGTACAGTCTCTATCCAGACAGCAAACAGAGAAGCTCATTGTTGTGGTAATTGCTCTATCCCCAGCTTCTCAGTCTTGGGTGTGCATGGGGAATCAAGAGCTTAGGAATGAGATAGGTTTTCCCCCAACAAAATGTCATTTCTAGAATTTGTTTTCTTCCTTTTGAGGGCAGGATGAACACAACCTACCAATTCTTTTTTTTTTTTTTTTTTTTTACTTTTTTAAAAAATTTTTATTTTTTTTAATATTAATCACAGGTTATTTACTTTGTATCCCAGCTGTAGCTCCCGACCTCATTCCCTCCCAATCCCACCCTCCCTCCTTCACCTCCTCCCTGTCTTTTTCCAAGTCCACTGCTAGGGAAGGTCCTCCTCCCCTTCCATCTGACCCTAGCTTATCACAACCTACCGATTCTAAACCTACTCCTGAACTATGTTAGGTGGGGCTGGGCGATGAGGACGTTAGTCCTGATCCTATGCTTGTACGCTTGAAAGGTACACCTCGATCCTGCCATGTGAAGACAACGAGAATTCATTGTGAGTAGCATCTTACTTGTTAAATGAAGTTCCTCAGTGCCGCTTAGCTGAGCCCACTCGGGTTGCTAGATCTCAATTAGGATATTTCCTCACTCTAAGTATGGCATCAGTTTTTCTTAGAAGATGGGGGTCTGAACCCAGACAAGGTGGGGATGGTATATCTGTCTCAGCTAACCATTTAGCACATTGCATTCCTTGTGGGGAGTGATTTACTTGCTAAGGGTTTGGCCATTAGCATCTGCTTTCCACGGTGATAGATGTTTCTATTTTTGAGCTCAACCTGTTGAAGCGCTTTGAAAGCACTTTGCATGGATCAACTCAATCCCCACAGCGACAACAGACAAGAGAGTGTCAGCGGTACCCCCATCTTACAAAGATAGTCTTCGAGAGGGTTTAAGCCTCTACTTTCAACCAATAAGGAAAAACAGCAGCACTTGAACCCAGGCAGTATTTAAAAGTCTACACTGTAACCCACTGGACCTTTTACAATACTCTCCTTTCTGGTCCTTAGTCCAAGGAGTTTTGTGTAGATACACAGAGGACATTAAATCAAAGACCTTATATATATTTACTCAGTCTGCAATCTGGAAGTCCAGGCCTTAGCTCTTGTAAAGATGCACAAGTTCAGGATTAATTGTACGTTGAGTCCCATAAAGCCTTTCTGGGAATTATTGACTATGGGGGTAATTACTATAATGATGGCAAATGCTGCAATTATGCCAAATGACATAATTTGCGTGACTGTGGTACAAGTAAGGAAATCACTAGATTGCATAATTGCCTCACCATGATGAGGCTGCAAGGTTCCTGGTTAAATCAGATAACGATGTATATAACCACAGAGCCCAGATTTGAGGTGGGGATGAAAGGATGGAATTGCTTAGAAGCTGGGCAAGGTAAGCTACATCTCATTTCATGCGTTTAAAAGCAACTCTTTCAAAATTGCAGGCACCAGTAAGGGCTTTACGAAGTTCAAAGCACCCTGCTTCCCCTCTTTGATGTATTCTGTGGACCAAATGAGCAGAGTCATAAGTGAGGATCTGCTTTGTGTGTGTCCTGCTTTGCTACTGTACCTGGCCAGCTGTGGGATTTAGATATCCTATTAGGGTAGCTTATTCTAAGTCACAGTAAAAAGGAGATCCAGAAAACCAACCCAGCTTAGGAGACGTAGGCAGTTAATATTGCAAAGCTTGGGTGTTGAAGGCCCATGTACTAAAGACTTGGCCCTTGGGTCAGTATGCCTGAGAAGCAGTGGAACTTGGGAGATGGAGCATACCAGGACTGTATTCTTTAAGAGGATTGGAAGCCTGTAGCCTTTTCCTCTTCTCTTTTGCTCTCTGGCTTGTGATGAAAGAAGCTTTCTTGCAATGAGGCATTGCTTGCTGCACAGGCTTTGATCATCAGAGCCAGCCAATCATAGATGGGAATCTTCAACTATTTCTAACTGCTAAGTCCGCTTAGCTAACCTAGCTTTGTAAAAATCATTATTGAAAGTCAATAATTTAATGTTGGCATGAACTTTCAACACCTTTAAAAGTGAAGGAGGACCAGAGGGTGGTGGTGGAGGTCGCCAACATGTGAAGAACATTAGAAGTACTATGTCAGGTTTATAATGTATAGTTTTTGCAGGAAAAGTTTATTGCCTTATTGATTCATAACTTTACTGCATTGAGTACACTACCACTATGGGATTAGAGTATGGGATTGTCTCTTCGTTTTCTTTTTTATTTATTTTTACTTAGTTATTCACCATACATCTCAATCATATCCCCCTTACCTTCTCTCCTCCCTGTTCCTCCCCTTCATCCTTCCCTCATCCCCATCTCCCCCCTCTTTTGCCCCTCAGAAAAGGGGAACCCCCCTTCCAGCAAACCTGCCCAAGCACATCCTGTCTCATCAGGATGGTATAATGTATATTATATAGAATGATACATATGATATATACTCAGGATATTTATTATATATGATTACACACACATATATTTCTTTCTATAGACCCTGGAATGTAAATAAAAATAAAAACAAGTTTTTGGAGACCACATTTAATCTTCAGGACACACCTTCCAGCCTTATAGGATGCATTAGTTCTGAAGGTCCAAGGTGACTAAATGACCGTATAGTATTCGTGATGGGAAAAACAAAAGGTTTGTGAAGCGTTTTTGTCCTATCGTCCCAAATAATGGTGATACCTGTTTTGTAATGGAGGTCACTATAGAAGCATAAGGCGAGCTATTCTTGTACTGAGTGGGGAGGCCAACAGAAGACAGAAGACTGGCAAAGGTGGCCATGCAGACGTGCATTTTCCTTCTGGTAGAGACGGTCCACGGAGCTAACTGGTAAGGTTTACTGTATGGCTTATGTTCGGTCTTCTTCTGGTTCAGTGAACCCTACAGTTTATATGTAGCCTGCGCTAAGTATATAGATTGTGCATTAAAACTGGTTACCAAGTTGTTAGGACATGAGAGCGAAAACAGGTCCTATTTAATATTTTGTTCATAAGTATTCTTTGTATCGTAGCTAAGGAAATATTTTTTTAAATCAACTGTAAGAAAAATATTAGTACACAAAGTATTTAAAAATGGGCATAATTATGGGAAATAAGATGACTTATCCTGGTATTTGAGGACAACAAAGGGCAGGAGGGCACATGGGGCCTGCTCTTCTGATATCCTGGAATCCCAGGAGGCTGGAAGAACATTTAGGTCACTTAATCCCTGGTTGTTTAAGGGGCTTACATGATAAATAGAAATAAAGAAAGAAGCATAGGAATTCCAACTTACAGGCTTTGGAGTTTTCCATGGAGAAAAGAAACCTGGAATAAAGAAAAAAAAAACATTTGAACTTGGCAAACACATCCCGCTGCCACGCACAGGTTGCATGATGTTACGCTGCTTGTGTTTCAGTTCAAACGAGTCGGACAGCGCCATTAACAACTCTGAGGGGCTGTGAGCTTCCTTCAAAGAGCTCAAGAAAGCTTTTGGGAAATCCATCAGTGAATCGAAGAACACTTTCCTTCCTTTGGAAGCCTAGACTTCTGAGGTGCAGACAGGTGAGTGACAGGGGCGAACATCTGCCCTCGGAGACCCATCCCTGAACCATCCTTAGGGGGTTTTGTCACCCAGCATGAGCAGGAGAGATAAGAGGGGGCAGAGGCATAAAAAGTTAGATTGTTTTCTTAGAAGACAAATATGCCGACTAAGCGTAAGAAATAATTTTGAGTTTATGGATCCATGTTTTCTACTTTAGGCACAACAAATATTTGTTATTCCTATATTTAAAAATAATCAATACATCTCTAAGACAGATCTTATTAAATCTTGCATGTTACTGTTCCCCTATTGATACCCCTCTATTTCAGGTTTTTATTATCTTTATGCTTTGATGCTAGCACATGCTACACGAAGCAGTGCAGTGTTTGTTTTTAAAAGGGAGTGAAAAGATGTGTCAACATAATGGCATAGGGACTGACATATCCTGCCCCTAATAATGCAAAACACGATCTGCCATACACAGGAAAATTACCTTCTTTCTTTCTTTCAACAATTTTGCCCATATTTTTATTAGGTGATATCTCATAAAATGTGCAATAAAAATGAATCATTGAGACTATTCCTCATGCCATGCTTATCATCTTTAAAACCAAGACTTCCAAAATGGGAAGAGTTGACAACCGTGGCCCATTTACAGGAAAAATCTGCAGAAACTTGGACACAGAATTATCTAGATGCTTGAGCAATCCAACTCAGGCATGTAAAAAATGCTAATTATCCCTCGGTGGCCCATTGTGAGACAATGAGCCCTTCCATAAGAACTGTGTAGTCCGTCATGTTTTACAGCCTTCTGTGGAACGGTTGAGCCAGTGTTCAGGTGTAACCACCATCCTGGTAGAATTAACACTTGTCTCATATACGCTATGCCTTTCTTTTTAATGTCATGAAATAACATATAAGGACTTACTCACAATCTATTTGAAAAGAACTGAAGGCAAAATTTAAAGACGTACATACATTTCTTTCTTTGACCATTCTATAAAATGTCAAATACAACAATATAGCCATGAGTTTAAATGTGTGAGGAAAATTAAGCCACTCACCATTTATTTTTATTTTATTTTTATGGGTCCTAATTTTACTTATATAACATTAGTTGTGTACCATCAATGTCTAGTTTAAAGGCTTTATGATATCTTTCTTTTTTTTCCAACTTTTATTAGTTACACTTTATTCATTTTGTATCCCCCCATAAAACCCCTCCCTCCTTCCCTCCTAATCCTACCTTCCATCCCCCTTCTTCTCGAATGCCCCTCCCCAAGTCCACTGATAGGGGAGGTCCCCCTCTCCTTCCTTCTGATCTTAGTCTATCAGATCTCATCAGGAGTGGCTGCATTGTCATCTTCTGTGGCCTGGTAAGGCTGCCCCCCCCCCTCAGGGGGAGGTGATCAAAGAGCAGGCCAATCAGTTTATGTCAGAGGCAGTCCCTCTTCTCATTACTATGGAACCATTTATTTTATCTTTTGAAAAACTTCCTTTGCTTTACAGAAGCTTTTCAGTTTCATAAGGTCCCATTTATTGATTGTTGCTCTTAGAGCCTGTGCTGTTGGTGTTCTGTTCAGGAAGTTGTCTCCTGTGACAATGAGTTCAAGGCTCTTCCCCACTTTTTCTTCTAAGCGGTTTAGTGTGTCTGGGTTTATGTTGAGGTCTTTGATCCACTTGGACTTTAGTTTTGTGCAGGGTGATAAGTATGGATCTATTTGCATTTTTCTACATGTAGACATCCAGTTAGACCAGTACCATTTGTTGAAGACGCTGTCTTTTTTCCATTGAATGGATTTGGCATCTTTGTCAAAAATCAGGTGTCCATAAGTGTGGATTTATGTCAGGGTCTTCTATTTGATTCCATTGATCCACCATTCTGTTTCTATGCCAGTACCATGCCTGACACAGAGGACCTCTGAAAGGCTCTGCCCTGCAGACTATCAATGCAGATGCTGAGACTTACGGGCAACCTTTGGGCAGAGTTCAGGAAATCTTAGGAAAGAAGTGGGAAACAGTAAGATCTGGAGAGGACAGGAACTCCACAAGGAGAGCAACAGAACCAAAAAAATTTGAACACAAGGGTCTTTCCTGAGATTTGATACTCCAACCAAGGACTAGGCATGGAGATAACCTAAGACCCCTGCCCAGATGTAGCCCATGGCAGTTCAGTAACCAAGTGGGTTCCATTGTAATAGGAACAGGGACTGTCTCTGACATGAACTGATTGGTCTGCTCTTTAATTGCCTCCCCCTGAGGGGGAAGCAGCATTACCAGGCCACAGAAGAAGACAATGCAGCCACTCCTGATGAGACCTAATTAACTAGGATCAGAAGGAAGGAAAAGAAGACCTCCCCTATCAGTGGACTTGGGGAGGGGCATGCATGCAGAGGGTGGAGGAAGGTAGGGATTGGGACGGGAGGAGAGAGGGAACCACAGGGGGGATACAAAGTGAATAAAGTGTAATTAATAAAGAATTAAATTAAATTAATAAAAAGAAAAGAAAAACTTCCAATGAAAGTTTCTTTTTTTTCTTCTTTTTTTTTTTGAGAAAGATGCCGTTTATACATTTTTGCAATATCCAAACATCCAAGTTTCCTTCGTCTCCTCCCTCTCTCTTCCAGTGCTGTCTGTCTTCAGGATTCTAGCTATTTGCCAGGTACTGGGAGTTCTTCTGACTTTGATACAAAGTGCTTTAAGCAGTCCCTCTGTTAGGGAGCTCTTGTCTCCACATGCAAAATTATTTAAAAAAAAAATCCTTCCTCCTAGAGAAGATGTATAATCACCTGACCCCTGCAGCAGTTACGATGCCAGAACCACAACGGCCTAAGCGGGGCACAGACAAGGAGAGCGGGTGCTGAAGAACCACCTTTCACCAGACCCCCAGCTTCCTTTCTCATAAAGCTTTCCTTCAGGCTGCCTGCACAGCAGGGCCCAGACCCAGCACATCACTGTTCTTACTGAGGCAGTTTCTGGAAGGTGTCCACTGCTGAGAAGCAGTGAGTGCCAGAGGCTGCCCTCTCTCAGCGTTACCACGAGGAGTTCAGAGGTAGGTGAGAGGAGGTCTCATAGCATATTCCTTAGAAGCAAACAATGTACAAGTTATTAATCATGCTACTGTTAGGCCCAGCATGAGCCTAATATATAAGAAGGTATGAAGAGAACCCAGGAAACTGATCATCCATTGATGCAAAATAGCAAGAGGTTCATCTTGACCATTGCGCAATGGGGTCACCCCTGCTGGTCAGCTAGGAGTGGCACCAGGAGACAAAGACCTTAGGTTTTTAAAAGACAAGGCTCGGGGAATTCTAGGGGTTGCCTTCTTGGAAATTCATGATTGGATGAGGTGTTTAACTTTTAAAATAATTGGTTGGTTCTGGGCACCCTTAGGTCTGCTCAGTCCTGTCATAAATATCTGATCTTCAAGTCAGTTTGGAACTTCTTGCCATATGAGATATAGCCATAGTTAAAGGTGGGAGAGTGACTAATTCATCCTGTGTCTGTTCTGAGGAGTGGGGGTTACAGGCTTTGGATGATAGGTCAGGAGCTATGCAGGGGAAGGATTGGGGTCATCTGGCCCGGTTTTCAAACAAAGCTCATTTCACAGGTGCCAGTCGGTGATTTTCTCTCCATTTAGTAGAGATCTCTGCTTGTTCTCTTCCTTATCTCTGCCCTCACAGATGGCTAATGTCAGGGACTTTTATATTCCCCGGCTCTCTGGAGAAGCACTAAGAGGCTTTAATTAATATGGGCCTAAAACTTGAAAATATAAGTTATAGGGCAATTAAAGAAACATAGGTTACAGAGTTAGTCTGATTCTTTCACTACAAACATTTAAATCCATGTGATTAGAAACAGGCATCTCGGGTGCACATGCTTTAGTCCTGACTCAGTCAGAGGGTCATGCTTTCTACGTGATTAGCCTTCCACTCAACCTCACTCATGGAACTACAGAAAGACTACAATAGACTGGGTCAAAATATTCTATATTACAGATGTGGTGTATACTGTAATTTCTTGATGGCCTCCCTAGAAAACCTAGTCTATTCCAAGAAAACATTTAAAGAAAAACAGCACAGAGAAACAAAGGAAACCTTTTAAGAGACATTTTTTTGTCATTGTATTGAGGTTTATTTCTGATTTTGTTTTCTGGTAAGAGAAGGCCACAGACTCCCAAACAACCGGAAAGCCTCGGCCATATGCACACGCACATACTTACATATGCATGTGTATGGCGAGTATATGCAGTAACTTCCACCGGCATTTTTATTTAAAATGTCTGGCTGCATTTTGTTCTTTTAGTTTATTTCTTCTACCACAGGGATGCCCATCTCCTGGTCTCTTGACACACACGTTTCCTGGTGCCCTATCTGTCTCTGTCCTCTGCATTTTACTAGTTTTTTTTTTTTTTCTTTTTCTTTTTTTTTTTTTTTGGCCTTTAACCTTACTCCAGGGAAACAAGGAGAGATGTAAACTCCTTTTCCTCAGGCCTTTTAGAGCTAAGGCCTTCTTCCTTATAAAACCAAGGCCAGAGGAGAAGGGCTTTTCCCCCCCTATAAAATAATAGCAGTGGCTTCTTTATGTTTTGGTTTCTGGCTTTTAGTCCCTCCGTGCTATAAAATGTGTGTATTAGAACTCTCCCGAGGGATTGAAATTTGGTTTAATTATTTGTCTCATTATGTCTATATTGGCCATTTGTATTGGTCTTTCATGTTCAACAACATACAATTCTGTATGCTTACAAATTCAAACGCATTTCTTGAGTTCTGAGACTACAAAATCAGAAGGCTGCCAGGTAGCGTTCTGAACTAAATAAGACATGAGTATCACAGGTAAGAAAGCTTGGATGAACCTGAGAGGGAAATTTATATGCATTGTCATATAAAGTACATCAGATGCCTAAAGAATATTGGTCACTTTAGAAACATATAAAACTGAAGCATTATCTGTACCTAGAAGCCCAGTAAGGCAGGAAGAGAAAAACACAGCAAAAATAACTTAAACACAAACTTCTGAAAACGGCAGGCTGATGAAAGAGAACATTGACGTCATACTCAAGTTCAAATTGAATTATATATGTCAACTGACCATGGCTTTGAGTAAACTGAGGCATACAGTTGCCAGATAAGATGTAATATGTCTAGCTAAATTTAAACTTCAGGCAAACAATTGGGCAGCACAAGCACGCGTCACATTCAGCATGAGTCATATTTCATGGACCGTAATATTTTTCTTCATCTGAACTCAACGTTGACTGTGAATCTGGTCTGCTGGCCCCAAGCAGAAAAGAACTTACATATGCCTTGGCAAGGACTTAGAAAGTGGCCAGCATCTACTACATGGCATGTTCGTTTGAGTGGGAGAAAGCAGGACATAGTCACAATTTCCTTCATTGTCTGGAATCTTGCTTTGGGAGAACCCCAGAATTCTGTGCTTTCGTACAGATCCCCAAGTCGTATTGGATGCTTGTTCTTCAGGAACCGGGTGTGGACTGGACTGCAGAGATGGAGCGCCCTTGGACAGTGTGGATGCTACCCAGGACCACTACCGCATTGCGCTGCTGTTGGCCACAGCGCTTCTTCCTAAGAAGAATGCCGTGAGCAGCTCTTTTCAGAACAGACTTGTGATGCTTGGTACTTCAAACGGAGGGAGCATACTGGGAAAGAAATCAGGGAAACAATTCCATACACAACAGCCCCAGAAATTATCTAACCGAAGACTTGTACAATGAAAACATCTTACAACACTGAAGCAAGACATTGAAGAAGACACCAGGGGGTATAAAGGCCTCCATGCTCACGGACTGGCCGGATTAAGATTGTAAAAATGGGCTTCCCACAGAAAGCACTTTCAGATTCAATGCAATTTTCATCAAAATTCCAATGCAATTTTTTTTCACACAAAATGGAAAAAAAATTAAATTTCATATGGAAACACAAAAGGCACAGGGTACCCCAAATAATTCCGAACAATAAAACAGTAGCTAGAGGCATCACGAGCCTGGATTTCAAGTTATACTAAAGATCTATAGTGATAAAGACAGCATGCTACTGGCATAAAAACAATATATTAATCAATGAAATACAACTGAGGGATCCACACGTAAGTCCACACATTTATAGCCTCTGATTTTTGACAAAGAGGCCAACAATACAAATTAGAGAAAGACAAAACAAAACAAAAACAAAAACAGCATCTTCAACAAATGGTGCCCGTCAAACTGATAGCAACATGAAAAAAAAAAAAAAAGTTGGTCCTTATCTCTTTTGTGCTGCAAAAACCGAAGTCTAAATGGATCAAGAACCTCAATCTAAGACCTGATACTCTTATATCTGATCCAGGAGAAAGTAGGTGCTATCTTGAACTCATTAGTGCAAGAAAGGACCTGAGCAGGATCCCAATAGTGCAGGCATTAAGACCGACAGCTGACAAATGGAACCTCATGAAACTCAAAAGCTTCTGTAAAGCAAAGGACACTGTCATTACCGGGGAAGAGGCAGCCTATCTATCCAACAGAGTTAGTATCTGGACTCAACAAGGAACTGAAAAACTAAACATCAAGAAAACGAACAACCCAGTTCAATATTGAGGCCTGGAATTAAACAGAGAATTCTCAAGAGAAGAAATGCAAATGGCTAAAAAGCACTTAAAAATGTTTAACATCCAAAACCATTAGAGAACAACTGCAAATTAAAATTACTTTGAGATTTCAGCTTACTCCAGACAGGATGGCCAAGATCCAAAATAAATGCCGCTGTGCTGCTGGTAGGGAGTGGGAAACACTTAGCACTAATAGGGGGGGCAAATTGGCACAGCCAGTGTGGAAATCAGTGTGGACAAGTTGCACAAGCTAGCAGTAGGTGTACCACAGGGTCCAGCTAGAACATTCTTGGGCATATGCTCTAAAATATACCATCATAGAGATACCTGCCTACTCGTGTTCACTGATAGCTATGAAACAGATACAGTCTAGATGCCTAGATAGTCTAGATAATGGAATGTTATCTGGGGTTAAAAGAACAAAATCACAAAATTTTCAAGTAGATGGCTAAAGCTGAAGCAATCATTCTGAGTGAGGTAATCTAGACCTGGAAAGACAAGTGTTTTATGGGTTTTTAAAAAATTATTTGTAGATGCTATCTGAATCTTCAGATATGTATATTCCATTTAGAATATCTATAGAGGTTCAGAAATTAGAGGCTACAGGAGGTAGATTTCCAGAGAGGGGAGACAGAATTTAGCACCACTATCTCCCTCTTTTCTCTCTCTCTTCTTCTCTCTCCCTCTTTCCCTCCCTCCTACTCTCTCTCCTTCTTCTATTTATAATAAAAATTAGAAAGCTAAATCTTATTTCCAATAGAACACTAATAACTAACTAAAAATACTGGAAGAATTATCCATGATGAAAAATGATGATTGTGCAAAAACTTAATGTAAACATCCCATAGGTTGCCTTGTCACTTTGTTGATTGTTTTGCTGTGCAATAGTTTTTAGTTTGATGAAATCAGGCATGTATCTTTTTTTGTTGCTGTTGTTGTCTACCAATTTGGTCATTCTCCGTTAAAAACATAGGATATTCTTAACCTCTGAGCCATCTCTCCGGTCTTTGAATTTCTTTTTATATTAAAGATTTGTTTTATTAAAAAAATAATGCAGTGATATAAAGGGTTAATAGGAGGAAATGAAAGGCAGGGTACAGGAGAAAATATGCTAGAGGGATAAGTAGACACTAAAAACATAAAAAAAAAACCATACAGAAACCTATTACTGGAGAAGAATTCTAAATATATATATTTATATATTATTATATTTATATATAATTGTATATTATAACATAATATATATTAAATATATCTATTGTATAGATAATATATAATATAAAATGTATTATATTTAAAGAGATATTATCTTATATTATCTTACATACATCTTATCTTATCTTATCTTATCTTATCTTATCTTATCTTATCTTATCTTAT
>NW_026592118.1:16639492-16641811 GCF_907164565.1 Psammomys obesus
ATCTTATCTTATCTTATCTTATCTTATCTTATCTTATCTTATCTTATTATATATATATAAAGAGTTTAACTAAGTTACCCTGTAATGGGTCAACAGTGCTCCTATTAGTTATCACAGGATAACAAATAACTATTATTAACAATTGTTTTTTTTATCTCTTTGGGATTTGTTGGCAAGTTAGGTCCCACAGTCCCCAAACATGCTAGCCTATTGCAAACACTCCTGGTTACCCTCCAGAACTTGATGGTAAAACCTTATTGCTGAAGACACCATGTACTTGAGTCACAAACATGGAGAAATCATTCTGGTGCTAGCCTGGCAGTGTCCCCCTACTGGGTGGCTTCCATAGTGCTGTGACCGGTATGAACTACAACCATGATGGCTTGCTTTTCTCTGATGATTTGCAGCCACTTTCCCAGGGTAACAGGATGATGAAGGGTCTTAGGGTTATCCTTTTGCATAAAGGACCAGAACACGGTGAACATACATGTCGACTCACCACCATATCAATGTGGATCAATGCCAGAATGGCTTTTTGAGATTTCCCGAAAGTTCTCCAAATAGAACTAAATCTTGAAATGCATTTCTATTTTTCAGCTGATATACTAAGTGCCTATTGCAAAATGTGAGGTGATTTATGTAGCAGGGAAACCTGCTAGACATATGATTCAAGTTTTAAAGATTTTTTTTTTTTTACTGCAATTGCACGTATCTTAAGGAGGATTCTGCAATCACCAGGAGTGATAGAAATTCTGGGAAAACATTGTCTAATTTCTTTCTAAAGCAGAGGGAAAGTATATAGGAGCCATTTCCTCACAGGTTTTCACACACTGTGTCACTGGGAGCTATGTGCCTGTCTGCTTTAAAACAAAGACACAATAGTGTGAACATATTTAATAGTACTCAAGTGGACACTTACAAGCAATCCTTGATTGGACAGTGCCTCAACTGACGTGATTTATAACCTCTTGAAGGTATGCAAATAATATACCTGTTGTACAAAGTATACTTTGAACTTTGAGCTTTTTCTAGGCAGCCATAAAGGAAGATCTCTCATGATGCTAGCTGGTGACATCCAGCAGCGAGTCCAGTCAGTGGCATAAGCAAAAGAGGAGGCAACCTGCAGTCTACAGGGCTCGGTATTTCAGAGTGGTTATCTTCACTTCACTAGTTGTATTGGCTGTAGTTTCAGTTGGACAATGGCTTTCTTTATCAGGAAATAAACCCATTCAGAGTCAAGGGTCATTGATACACTCTAATTAAAGTGGCTAATTTTATCTTATATATATTTTGTCACAATTAAAAAGTGAAATTCTTTTTTTAAAAAAAAACATTTCTTTTTTTTTTTGTATTATTTATATTCTTTATACAGTTTTCAGAGGCTGCTGGGAATTGAACCCAGCAACCTTGGAAGAGCAGCCAGTGCTCTTAACCCCTGGGTTCAATTCCCAGCAGCCACACAGTGGCTCACAACCATCTACAGTGAGATTTGGTGCCCTCTTCTGGCCTCTGAAAACTGTATGGGAGGGAGGGGGTGAGAGAGAGAGAGAGAGAGAGAGAGAGAGAGAAGAAATAAAAATTTACCACAGTCCCTTTGAAACCCTCCTGTGGCTATACCTGGATCCCCCACATAGACAAATATGTGTGTGTGTGTCTATTATATATATTCACTAAATATATGTATTTCATTATATAGCGTATACACATGTATTGTACATATAACATACAAGAAACATGTTGAATATATGTGTTGAAATACATACTTCATTATATTGATCATGTATATATTATATAGCGCGCGCGCGCACACACACACACACACACACACACACACATACACTATTATATAGAAACTCATTTATCCCAGGTCATTCTTACACTGTCTTCACCTTCTGAGTGCTGGGACTCAGGCAAGCAACATCAAGCCTGGCTTATTTGGTGTTCAGCATGCATGATTCCTGAGTGCTAGGCAAGCACTCTACCAACTGGACCAGGCCCTGTGACTCTTACACCATCACTATGGAGGCCCTAAGAGGACCTCCTTTCCTAGTGCAGTTCTCAAGCATTTCAAGAAGCCTTAGACTCTTCTCCAACAGATGAAACTATTTTTAAATGGATTCCAAAAGGGTGGAAGAAGCACCCGAGGCTTTTAGAATTTCCAGTTAGGACTAATTTTGGAGAGAAAAATGCTACTAATGTAGCTCTTCCTTAATTTTCATTTTCTTTCAGCCTGGCAAAAGCTTAGACCGACCTAAACTTTCGAAGAAGAAGAAGGAGGAGGAGGAGGAGGAGGAGGAGGAGGAGGAGGAGGAGGAGGAG
>NW_026592118.1:16641821-16659840 GCF_907164565.1 Psammomys obesus
GAAGAAGAAGAAGAAGAAGAAGAAGAAGAAGAAGAAGAAGAAGAAGAAGAAGGAAGAAGAAGAAGGAGGAGGAGGAGGAGGAAGACGAGGAGGAGGAAGACGAGGAGGAGAAGAAAAAGGATGAGGAGGAGGAGGAGAAAAGACCCACCTTGGGTAAACGTAAGCCAGCAGATAATGAACAAAGTCTCACTAAAACCGGTTCAGTGTTGCTCACTCTCTTCTTGTTTTGATGGATTCCTGTGTTTCTTGTTAAAATTCATTAAATGGGTTAAGCTCTGCAGTTCCTGTAGATAATTTGTTTAAGCTATTCGAAGTAGGTAAAAGGGCAATTTCTCTTAATGGAACAGACCTAGGCTAAGAAATGACCTTTTCCTTAAGAAATCAGGGATGCAGCACTGCTGGAAATATTCAATTCAGCCAAGCAATTCATTCAGTGTGCAGAAAAAAAAATCTCATATTGTCTGTCATTTTGACCTGGAATGGGATACTTTCATATATTTACAATACATATATACACATACATATATACATAAATATATATATATACATTTACATAATACACATCTCAACCTTTATGTAGTAAAGGCTTTTTTTGCAACACCTTAAAATGATTCTTTTGTATATTATACATAAAATAATTTTTTGAAATAAACACGATAAAACCGTTTTCAAATATTGTTGCTTCTCTGGCTTGAATTTTTATAAAGAGAGGAATCTAATCATTTCAAGAAATCTCAATGAGCACCAAAAGGATAAGCCTGAACATTTTTGGTAAAATCAGCTGCATAATAAAAAGATTCAAAATAAACCAGGATGACGAATATTTTCAAACAGGGATGGACAGAAAGGCTAGTATGTGTGAAGCTCGATCAGGGCAAAGATCAATTCCAGAGGACTTTCCTTAGGAAGAAAACGTGGGTCCTCTGGAAGAGCAGCAAGGGCTCTTAATTGCTGAGCTACCCTCCAACCCCAACGGAAGCTTGCAATTTGTGTTTTAGACAAAACTAGGAGCAAAGAGAGACAAGTGCTTGGGTTTAAGGCACAGTGAAACACAACGAAAATGAAGACTACCAACACTTCATAGTAAAAAAGGCCAAGCTCTGAGAGTTTTATGCATGGAGGAATGTCTTGTATGGATGCCAATAAAGAACTGATTGGCCAATTAGCTGGGCAGATGGACAGAAAGTGGAAAGTGGCACTCCCTTGTAGGGAGAAAGGAACTCTGGGAAAAGAAGAGAGACAAGCCTTCTCACCAGGAAACAGGGAGTCCATGGATTCTGGAAGGATAGGTGGCCAAGTGGCTGGGTAGGGCAAGGTGGATGAGTTAACTTAGGTGAGATAGTTGAGAGTCTGCCCAGCTAAAGGCATAAGTTTTGAAAAAACTGAAAGGTCTTGGTGTCTTTATTTTTATGGTTTAAAGGTTTCTTTCTTTACCAGGAGATACAGCCCATCATCTACATTTCTGCACTAATGATAGAGGCTTAAATGAGAATTATGAAACAGGAAAGAATGAAATAGGCTAGAAAGAACGGGGTAGGAGAGGGAAACTGGGAAGGAGAGATAACACTAAAGATTTAAAAACAGTAAATATTTATAGAGTTGTGGTCATCTTACAAACACTATACATTCAACACAGCAAAAAGGGAATCTTAGATTTTCCTACCAAGATCTTCCCTTTAGACTAATTTTGGGAAATTTTGCTTGCCTCACTTAACTCTTAAGACAGGTAACAGAGAGACAATTTAAAGAGTTTCCCCTGCTTACTTCCTTATCACCAAATGCCATGCATTCCATCTCCAAATGCTGTTTCATTCTCTTCATCTCCATGGCCATCATGATAATATACACCCCATTATCTCTTGCTTCAAATGAAGCAATGATGAATATGACAATTTTGTGAAGTAAGTAATGCTTAAAAATCCTTTAATGAATCCCTGATTTTGTTTTATTTGTGTGCCAACTTAAATACTGTCTTTTAAAGAAAATATTCCTGATCTTTGATTTTTAATCGTTTCCCTATGTTTTTTTTAAAATTTTTATTTACACTTTATTCACTTTGTTTCTCCCTATAAACCCCTTCCACCTCCCCTCTTTCTTCATGAATGCCCCTCCCCAAGTCCACTGATGGGGGGGGGGTCCCCCTCTCCGTCCTTCTGATCTTAGTCTATCAGATTTCATCAGGAGTGGCTGCATTGTCATCTTCCGTGGCCTGGTAAGGCTGCTCCCCCCTTAGCGGGAGGTGATCAAAGAGCAGGCCAATCAGTTTATGTCAGAGGCAGTCCCTGTTCCCATTACTATGGAACCCACTTGGACACTAAACTGCCATGGGCTACATCTGTGCAGGAGTTCTAGGTTATCTCCATGCATGGTACTTGGTTGGAGTATGAGTCTCTGGAAAGACCCCTGTGCTCAGATTTTCTGGTTCTGTTGCTCTCCTTGTGGGGTTCCTGTCCTCTCCAGATCTTACTATTTCCCACTTCTTTCATAAGATTCCATGCACTCTGCCCAACAGTTGGCCATAAGTCTCAGTGTCTGCTTTGATAGTCTACAGGGCAGAGTCTTTCAGAGGCCCTCTGCACACCATGTTCTTGATGTGATACTCATTGCTCTTTGTGTTTTAACTTTGTACTTACATGTGGACAATGTATTTAATGTTTGTCTCCTTAAAGAGAGTGGGAGGGAAGCTTATTAAATTCCTTGTATTTCTAATGGTATAGTAAAAATAGATGCTAGGGCTAAAAAGGAATATTAGGGTTAAAATGGTGAGGTCTGGAACATAGAGAAAGGTTTGCAGCTGGGTACATGGTAGTCGGGTTAACTAGATAAAAGAAAGGAGCGAGCTCCAGGAAGGATATCTGGTGTGAAGCCCCAGCCCCAGACATATGCAAGACACTGCTATCCTTCCATATCTTTAAAAAATACTTATTTTATTTATATGCATATGCCTGTGTGTGCTTATGTGCGCCATCTGCATACAGATGCCTAGCAAGAACAGAAATGGGAGTTGCTTTTCTTGGAACTGCTGTTATAGGTAGCTGTAGGCAGCTTGATAGGAGCATTGAGAACTAAATCTGGGTCATTTCCTACAGCAGAAAATGCGCTTAACTGCTGAGCCATCTCTAGTACCCCTTCACATATTCATCATTTTGGATAAGACAGCTTCTAAAATGCATACACCTATTCTAGGGAGGAGACCCCCCCCCCCCAGGCCACCCTGTAGACAGGAGCTAAACATGAGGCAGCCAAGAAAAGGTGCAAGTACATCTCGGTAGCTGGGATAAAAATTGGCTTTCTATAGTCAGTGAAGACAAGGGTCTGTGGTAAACTATTAGCTGGTCATGTGATCTCGGAACAGCGGGAAGACACTTTCAGGAAGGCTAGCAGACTCTGCCAACTTCAGAGAGCAGTAACACCTGCAAGCTTGGCAACTGGCAGTGCCAGTCAACGCTAGCAGCTGCCAGTAGACAGGCAGAGGTCACAGCTAACAGAGCGCGCCAGAGATGGGCAGAGGGAGGATTTTGATATGTGTCACCCCCTTCAACTCTACCACCATCCCCCAAGCAGCGTGTAATACCTTCCTAGTAGGGACAAGGGGAGATGCCAAGAAAGCGCAGAACCCCTGTTGGCTTGGGCTAAAATGCGCCCAGAGAATTAATCGATACAAATGAAAACTGCCTCAGTGTTTACCTACAAAAAGCATGTAGAGAACTAGTCAGTGGCAACCCCTTTTTAAAAGGCTCTCTCCTTATACCCGGGTCTCAGTTTGTCCTGCTGTCCTCTCTTGGGCCCCTCTTACTGTGTGGGAGCTCTGGCTTGTTTTCTTTATGCAACAAATCTTTCTTCTCGTTCTAACAAAGCTGCTTTGTAAATTCACCCTTTGTTGGCCGCTGACTCAGTGCAAGCTCTGGCAACTGTGACCCTGAGTTAAGCCTACCTGAAGTGAGACGTCTCAAACATCCTCAAAGACCCTGTCTGTTTTCTGAGTGATTAGTCAATAAATATATCTGAACGAACAAAGCAGTGTTGAAAAAAGGTGAAGGGCGAAGGAGAGAGTCACAAAACATAAGCGACGTCATGGGGATTTTCTGGTGTGGCATCTTGGAGTAGCGGGCTCCATCTTCTGGCACTTGGCAGTGGCACTGGGGAAAGAGATCTAATGGGTCTGGTCACACTTAAAATGATGCAACGGAATTGTGGCACATGAAGAATAAAGGCCTCAGGGTTTGTGGTACAATAGGTGAAGTGTTTGAAAATGGTGAGCCAAGGGACGAGGCAGTTACTAGAAGCAGTCGAGGGGAACACTATTAAAACAAGGCTTTGGGTGGTTTTTTGTTTTTTGTTTTGTTTTTCCTTCAGGCTGCCAGGGGCTGCAGTGGAAGCTGTTTAATTGCTAAGACAGAGACGAGGCAGAAGTTAGATTTCTGGGGTCTGAACAAATGGAAGGTCAGGAAGTTGACCTGGAAAACAAATGGCTATGGGGCTAAGAAACGGGATCATAAGCAGTGGCTATAGGAGGCTGTCCTGTTAGGTGGGTTAAGCATGCTCACATTCAGACCAGAAGGAACCCAAGCAAAGGTCAAGCTTGGGGCCTGAGGAGAGAGAGGAGGAACTCGAATTGATGATGAAGGGATAGGAGAGGATAGGGCCTAGAGCACTGGATGGGGATAGGGAAGTAACTTTAACAGAGAGATGCACCCCAGACCTTGTTAGTTAAACAAATCCCCATCACAGGATGTCTGTCCCACAGAGCAGGCCTGCACGGGACTAGGTAAGACGTGCAGCGGCAAAGTCAGTGGGGTTCTGTCTGTAAGGCTGCTGGCTGTGGAGCAACAGCAGGGCAAGTTTCTCAGGCAGTCTGGTGGAGAGGTTTCATGCACAGAATGTGGTGGAAAACTAACCGCAGTCTCAATTCCAGCTCCACGCTTCGCTCATTGCGAGCTCTCCTATTCATGGGAGGGCACTTAATATCAGGGTCAGCCTTCGGGCGCCCAGACAGACGTTGGGTTTGCCTGATGTATTACAGCCGGCGGCAGAATACGTCCCCAACCCTCAGAGTGCCTCAGATTTCTTTTATGTAACAGCGAGGAAGCTGATAGTGAGAAATAATGTCTTCCATTTTTGTCAATTTATATTTTTATTGTTCTATTTACTGCTCCTGGAGTATTTTGAATTCTTTTTCTGCAAAGAAGAGGGACTGCTTTTCAGCAACTGTTCAGTCACTTATTGCTGTAATAGATGCATATTAGTTTCTTTTTTAGTGTAGACTTTTTTTTTTCTTTTATGCTGCCTTTGAAGTTCTTTCAGGATTCCATTTGCTGTGTTGATTTTTAGTAATTCCAGTTGGTTTTGCATATTCTGTCATCATTGTTTTCACCTTACTATCATTTGCCATTGGGTTCTCCCTGATTCTGTTGTGGTAAGTACCTCATTTTAACCTCACCTAGCTGTCTCCACATTTTCTGACAGACCAGGCCCTCAGTTACAATGAATATGTCATCATTATTTTTATAAACTGGTTCTAACTTTGCATTTTTAATAACATTTTATGCAATGGTCATAAAATTTCTTTCCTTTTATTTTTATTTTTTTTAAGTAAGGTTTTTTTTGGTTTGTTTGTGTTTGTTTTTGTTTTTGTTTTTTTTTTTGTTTTTTGAGTCCTGGCTGTTCTGGAACTCACTCTATAGACCAGGCTGACCTTGAACTCAGAAATGCACCTACCTTTGCCTCCCAACTGCTTGGATCAAAGGTGTGTGTCACTACCACCCAACACAATGAACATTCTTACATTTGTCCAACTTAGCTGACTTTAAGGTTTACCACAGTTGCCTTGATGCCACCCCTTCATCTTTAAATTTTGATACGTTTCTTAGTGAACAAATTCAAATATATATATATTTTTCAAAAATAGAATCTTTAGTGTGGCAAGAAGAAGTGTGGCCTCTCAAATATGCTGACACACTTATCTTCAGAACCTAGGTGATGCTGTTTGTAGATACCATTGAAGCTGAGAGTGTTTAGATGGAAAGAGCACCCTATGCTCGTTATGAGGGTCCAATCTAACCATCGACTCTTTAAGAGTGGAAAAGTTTGGCTGGGTGTGGAAGGGAAGGAGATGGGGTTGGGAGAGAACATGAGAGAGAACTCACTTCGCCACTACTGGCTTTGAAGATAAAGGAAGGGGCCTCCGAGAACAGAACAGAAAAGTTCAGGAAGGATGGTTGTATGCTGACTTTCGGATTTCAGCCTAGGGAGAACTGTGATGCCTGCTGCTCTCACCTTCTGACAGGGTTAGAATCACCTGGAAGATGGGCATCTGGGCATGGCTGTGGGCATCATCTTGATTACTTTTTAGTTGATGCGGGCAGGGGATCCTGAACTTTGCTTGACGGAGAAAGCTAGCTGAGCTCTGGAATACATTCAATGTTCTCCGCTACTGATTGCAGGCTGTGACCAGCGGCTTCTCGATGCTGCTATCTCGACTCCACCGCGAACTCTACCTTGAACTGTGAGCTTCCTTAAGTTGTGTTGGGCATTTTATCAAAGCAACAGTAAAATGAAGCCAAGACCTGTGCTGGATTTCTGTCTAAAAGCAGAATAAGATAAGTCTGGGCTGTTTGAAACCATCAACTTCACAGGAGTTAACTATAATACAAAAAACAAAACAAAACCAAAAACCAAAACAGAAACAGAGCATATACAGAGCGGGCATGCTTTCGAGGCACTTGTGAAGGTTGGTTTCATAATAAATGAAACCAGATAAAAATTTTCCTTCAGGCTCTGTGAGATTTTCTGTTGTCTTTTTGACATTTATGATGCCGAGGACAAGTCTAAATTCACCCAGTTTTTGTTTATTTGCAAGCAACCTTTCACGTTACTCTATGAAAAGCTGCATGTTTCTTTGAAATCCTCTGAATGATGCTATACATTGTGGTAATGCATCTAGTTGTGACTTTGCACTCTTTAACTCTGTGGAATCTCAGTGTTCTCTCAAGTCTTCCTACTCAAGATGTGGCCCAAGAGTCTGAAGCGTCAGTGTCATCTGGGAATTGCCACAGAAACTGAGCTCTAATCCCACATCCTCCCAATTAAAATAAAATCAGAATAAAACAACAACAACAAAAACTTTTAGAGAATATAAAGGTACCTGGAGACTGAATAATACATTGGCAGAAATTAAAAGACAAGGTTCTTGAAAGAAATGAAAGCAAAAAGATGGTGGGAAGGAGCTGTGTGGGAGGTAATGGGGATGGGGATCAGGTATGAGGAGAGAGTGGGAGGAGCTGGAAAGAGAAAGGAAATCAGTGGGGAAAGCATCTCCAGGACAGGGGAGGCCCCCAGGAGTCCATTGGGGTGACCCTAGCTGAGATTCCTATCAGGGATCCCTACTCAGGGACATGGAGCTTGAAGTCAGTAGTAGCCAGATGAGACTTCCGATGGAGGGAGGGAGACACACCTATAAAACCTTCAACCCAAACTGTGTCTTGACTACAAGAAGTGTAGGGATAAAGATGGAGCAGAGATTGAGAAAACAGCAAACCGATGACTGGCCCAACTTGAGACCCACCCCGTGGGAGAGAGCCAAGCCCTGTCCCTATTAATGATACCTTGCTATGCTTGCAGACCAGGAGTCTGGTCTGCAACTGTCTTCTGGGGGGCTTGATCCAGCATCTGATGGAAACAGATACAGAGCCTCACAGCTAAACAATAGGCCGAGCTTAGGGAGTTTTACAGAAGAGTGGAAGGAAGGATTCAGGGAGCCAGATCTTGGATACCACACGAAGGCCTACAGAGCAATCTAACCTGGGCCCATGGAGTCTCATAGAGACCGAACCACCAACCAAAGGGCATGCATGAGCTGGACCTAGAGCCCCTATTCATATGTAGCAGATGTGCAGCTTAGTCATCATGCCGGGCCCCTAACAATGGGAGTAGGGGCTGTCTCTGACTCTGCTGCCTGCTTTTGGATGCCTTTCCCCTAGATGGGCTGCCTTGTCTGGCCTCAGTGGAAGAAGATCATTTAGTCTTGCTGTGACCCGAGGGGCTAGGGTAGATTGGTACCCCTCAGGGGGCTCCTCTTTTTTTTGAGAAGAAGGAAAGGGAGGAAATGGGGAGTGAGGGAGAGTCTGGGAGGAAAGGAGGAAGGGGGCTGGGATCAGGCTGTAGAGAAATTAAATGATTAGAAAATGTAAATACATAAAAGAAAATATTAAGGTACATAGAGACTTAATTATACTTGAAGAAATTAAAAGACAAAGTTCTTGAAAGAAATGAAAGCAAAATCATAACAGACCAAAGCTTAGGAGATACAGAAAAAGTGTATGAAGGTAAAGGGGAGCTTATAGCGATAAACATCTCTATCCTACTGGAAAAAAAAAAAAAACAAGTTTAAGGCTGTGCCTTGAAGAAAAAGAGAAGCAAAATCAAACCAGATATAAAGTGAGTGAAGGAAAAGAGATGAAAACCAAAGATAAAAAGAAAGCAAAATAGAAAATAAGTGAAAATTATCATCAAAACAGAGTTGATTTAAAAAAAATAATAACAAGTATGAAACTAGACTAAGCAAGAAAAAAGACAGAAGGCAAAATTAGGGATGAAAAAGCAGACATTACTGATACCATGGTAACCAACTGATACCATAGTAACACAGCTATATAGGGATTACTATGAAAAACTATTTGCTAACAAACTGGAAAACCTAGAAGAAATAGACACAATTCTGGATACTTATGATATACCAAAATTTACCTGCGAGAGAAAAAACAAACTGAAACTAACCACACACCCAACCAACTGACTGAACAAATGAATGGAGAAACAAAACCCGGAATAGATCAGTGACTGGCAGTGATACCGAGCTGGTTAATAAAATGTTTCCCAGCACGACAGTCATAGGCCAAGCCACTATCACTGCTGCACTTTACCAAATTTTTAAAGGCGAACTAGGGACAATTCTTCTTAAACCATTGAAAAAGAAGAACCTTACTAAATTCTTCTATGAGGCTGGCATTGTTACTCTGTTACCAAAACTAGACAGGGTTACTTCACTCCAAAAAGAAAATAAACAGAAGAAAGAATAAGAAATTGTCCCAAACAAAAAGACAGGGACACTGGAGAACCAACACCTGAGGCTGTCCTGTGACACACACACACACACACACACACACACACACACTCACACACACACACGAGCACACAAGCACACAAGCACACGAGCACACGAGCACACAAATTCATTACAAATTAAATTCACCACAAGAAGATTATTCATCATGATCAAGTTGGTTTCATCTAAGGGATACAAGAGGAGCTAAATATATTATCATCTCCACAACGCAGAAAGAAACATTTGACAATACTTAACATTTCTTGGTGTTGAAGTAGTCCCTGAACAAACTGAGAATACAAAGACTGTCAGTAAGACAACAACCCTACATGAGAAGCCCACAGGCAACATATCGGTTGGAGAAAACCTGAAAGCAGTTCTCAGCATTACTAAGATGAGGACATATACTTCCACTGCCTTACTCAATTAGAAGTTTTAGCTAAAATAATTAGGCAAGAGAAAGCAAAAATTAAAATGTAGGTAGGAAGAGAGGAAGTCACATTATCTCTACTTGCAGATAATAAGATTCTGTATATAGATAAACCCCAAGACTATTAAAAGCCCAAGAGAACTGGTAAATGAGTAAAAGCAGGATGCACCACTCACACATAACAATTAGTGGGTTTTCTATACAGTGAATTCTGTATAGAAATTCTATACCAACAGTGAATTTCCTGAGAAAGCAACCATGAAGGCAAGTTCATTCACAATAGCTACAAAAGTATTAAAATATCTAGTAATAAACCAAGAAAGTGAAAGACCTGTACAATAAGAACTGTGAAACATTTTTGGAATTGGAGAAAGGCATGGAAAAAAATGGAAAGATTTCCCACAGTCGTGAGTTAGAGGAACTAATGTTAGAATGTCCAGACTCTCGTAGTCCAGGCCCTGAGGCTTTGCATGCTTTCAGCTTCAGAATACCATAGGAAAAGGTGGAGATGTCACCTTTTCTGTTGAGGTCCATTAAGGAAAAGCTACTTAGCTGGGCAAGGTGGCTCAGGCCTCTAATCCCAGAACTCAGGGATGCAGAGGCAGGTGGATCTCTGTGAGTTTGAGGCCAGCCTGGTCTACAAAGAGAGTCCAGGACAGCCAGGGCTACATAGAGAAACCAGAATTTTCCTCTTTTCTTTCACACATTGGCCAAAGTCTAAGATGAGCTTTTCTTGGTACCCTAGGCTTTCTCATTCTTCCTATGAAGGTAATCCCTGCTCCCACATCCATATTGTTGCTTGCGGTTCTCTGTTTTTATTGAACCTACATGTTTCTTTGGACCCTATCTCCCCCTCCCCCCCCACCCTTTCTTTTCTTCATGTCCCTCCTCTGGACAACTGGTGGGCCTTGTTTTTTTTTTTTTTTTTTCTCAATCTCTAATAGAATTGTCCTTAAGTTTTTTAGTACATTTCTAAATTCTTTTATTTCAGTTTCCATGGTAACAATGGCACCTATAAGTTACTTAGAGCTAACCAATATCAGATAAAAGCAACTTAAAGGAGGCTTATTCTGGCTCACAGAATAAGAGACACAGCCCAGCATGGCCAGGAAGGCATGACAGATGTGTGAGGCAGCCAGTCACAAACCATCTGCAGCCAAGAAGCTCAGCTCACCTCTCCATTTAGTCCAGGATGCTAGCCCATGGAATAGTGCTACCTACATTTTGAGTGGGTCCTTCCACATCTAAACAATTTTAGAAATGTCACAGAAATGCCAAGAGGTTTGTCTAGACACTGACAAGTTACCCGTATTACAACATCAGCTAGCACATCAATGAAAAACATCTGTAGATCCTAAGCAATCACCATCAAAAATACTAAACACCTTTGTCACAGGAACAGAAAAAAAAAATCTAACATTCATATGGGAGAGCTGGAAGAGCCAAATTAATCTTGAGCAAAAAGAACATAGCTGGAGGCAGAACAATTGTGATTTCATCACATATGGTGGAGCCACATTAGACAAATGCATGGCATGGACATGGAAACAGACACAGCCCAATGCAAGGGGACAGAGGTCAAGGAAATAGCTCAAACCTCTGCAAGTAACTGGTTCTAGAAAAAGATGGAGAAAGTCTTGCCTCTTTAGGGAACAGTGTTTGTAATACTGTATATTCGTATGCAGAAGCCTGAAACTTGCCCTCACCTCTTACTAGTTATAAAAAGCAGCTCAAAATGGATCAAAGCCCCAAATATAATCCCTCAAACTTTGAAACTACTAGGAAAAAAAAAAACCCGAGAAGAAATAGTTTAAGACACTGGTATAGGCAACAGCTTTTCCAGGCAGGATTCTAAAGCAATGGAAAAAAAAAAAGCAAAAGTTGTCAAATAGTGTTTTGTCAAGCTACTCAGATCTGCACAGCAAAGGAAATAATCAGTAGAGCCAAGAGAAAACCTAAGACATGGCAGAAATACTCAACAGCTCTTCATTTGGCAGAGGGTTGATAATCAGAACAGATAAGGAACTCAAACAACTTAACAATCAAAAACAAGTAATGCAATAAAAATGGGCAAATAATCTGAACAGATTCATCTCAAAGATATCCAAGGAGCAGACAACTATGCAAGAAAGATTAGTCACCAGGGAACTACATATCAAAGCTACAACAAGGCTCGCCCAGAATGCCTCAGTAACAATTCCCACCACGGTTTGCCCAGTGAGGAGCAAGCAAGTAAGAACCAAACAAATGCGGCGAGGCTGTGGAGAGAAACTCTTACCCACTACTGGTGGGAATGTAAGTTAATACAGTGGTTACAGGACACAGTAAGTTCGTCTTAGGATCCAGGCATCCCACTTCTGGGCATATATATTCAAAGGAGATGAAAGCAGCATCCCCAAAAGATGCCTGTGTACCTGCTTTCGGGAAGTACTAGTCACAACACCGGAACTAGAGAATTCACCTAGGTTCCAGTAAAGAAAATGTGCTAGAATACATAGGGGGGTATTACTCAGTCTTCAAGAGGGGTGAAATCCTGCCTTTTGCAGCAATGGATGTAAATGGAAGACCTCTTACATGAAATAAGGACAATTCAGACAAGCACTGTAGCTTCTCATACACAGACATTAAGAGAAAGTTGCTGGGAAAGTGGAATCGTGACTATTAGGGACTCAGAAAGCATTTGTGTTTGGAGCTGGGTGGGGAAAGAGATGAGGGGTACAAGGGGTGATTGGATTGAGTCAGTATATTACAAACACGTCTTGGAAATATCACTGGATTCCATTAATATACACAACTAATACATGTTAAAATAAAAGAAGAAATCTAGAATGTCAGACCATGAATCAATCTGTGTTTTTAACAAGATCCCTGTGTAATTCCTATGCATAGATTAAAAAGTACCTACTGAATGATATTCAATTACTTGTAGATTTGATCTTGACTTTTTAATTGTTTTCTTTTCTTTTTTTTTTCTAATTTCTTTGTCCTCTTACTCTCTAACATTAGAAGTTGTCAACAGAGGGCCATGCCTATCTCTCCCTTCCAAAGACTCGCACTTCACTTCTTTCTGCCTCCTGTAGGAACTGACATGCTGCCTCCCTTTCTTTGCCCCCCACACCAAATATATTACTTCTAGGAAAGCATTCTGCGAGTACATGCGGCTGGGAAGTGAGAATTTTGCTTTCTTTGAAGACCCAGTTATGTTAGGTGAATAAGTTTTTGTTTTAATCCCAGGTGTTGGATATAGGGGCGCTTCAGTTTGTCCACATCTGTTAACTGTGACTGTCTTGTGCACTAGGAGGGGCATAACTCTGCCAGCAGAAGATAGGTTAATTCTGGAGACTCTTGAGAAGGTGTAAATGCCAGAGCCCAGAAAGGGACTGAAACACTCCAAAGAAGTGTTCCCCGTGTTGCTGCTGGTTTGTTGGACTGCTGGATACCCTGACTATGGAGATTGGACTTGACTCCCCCAAACAAGATGACCTTAATCAGCAGGAAGTAGTCTAAAAACATCTCAAAATCCCCTTTCCCCTCTAACCTTCTCTTTCTCTACCAAGTGTTGTGGGGTTGGAAGAGATAAAGGTTGGAAGGGAGGTAGATATAAGAACCCAATAAATGAGCTAAACGAACACGCCTACACCGAGGTGCCAGAAACTGCTGCTCATGGCTGGGCGCCCCACCCAGCATTTCGGAGTCTGTAATTCTCGCACTGTGTGTTCGCCTGTTGTTGTTTCTTATCAGCCTTAATTTCGGAAGATAATTTCAAGCCCACCAATTTGCTCGTTTTGTCTTCTGTTTCTTCCACTGTGCCCCACTTTTGTGCAGAATTTGCATTTTAGTCTGTCTTCTCCATTTCTGTTCCCCCCCCTCTCCCCGAGAATTGCTTCTTCCAATATCTGAGGGATCTAAGTAGTGTCTCAATTTCTCCTGTCTCTTACAGCAGTAAATCTTTTTCAGTGTCCTGCTCTTGAGGGCTAATTATTCCTATCTAAACTGTTTAACTTAACTTCTTAGAGGCATAATTAATAAAAAAAAAACAAGTCAATTTATGTTTCTAAGGTTTATATAGCTACATCTTAAAAAAAAAAAAAAACCTAAGTTTTGGAAAGATCAGAACTGATGTCTGTTTGTTCACATTCAGACACGGCTTGAGATGGTTCTTCAGTTGAGACCATGATTCTGGAAGAGCACCAGTTAGGCATGGCTAGCACAGAGGAAGTCTGGGAAGTCATCCCAGGATTACCCTTGCCATATACCTTCCAACAACCAAACCCCCTAATCAGAGATTAAGAAATGAATCTCTGGGGTTTGTGAGGTAGCCCAGTGGATTAAAGGGGCCTGCTGCCAATCCTCATTACCTGAGTTCAACCTCCAGCATCCACTAGTGGGATAGGAGAGCTATAAGTTGTCCTGTGACTTTTACACTTGCATAATGGCACACAAGTGCCTGCAAATAAATAAATGTAATAAGAAGGAACATATGTTTGTGTTATGGTAAGAATTCTTGGTGTGATTAATCTCCCCTTCTCTCCCCTTTTCTATATTCCTCTATAGAACTTCCCAGGAAGGGAGAATGATGGTTATCTTGGTTCTTCTGTCATGGACAATCACAGTTGGCCTCTCCATGTATGGACCACCTGGAGAATTCTTACTGCGTCTTCTGGGAAGTGTCTGGAACTCATACCAGAAAGTCAGGAACTTCCTATTCCTTGACTTTCCTCTCCCACTTGGGTCATAAAGGTTGGACTTCTGCACTTCTGGGCTGAACCTGTCACAGGTGAAGAAAGTGGTTGTGGTGCCAGAGAAGAGGTCTCACACAGAACAAGAGACTACTGCATGGGTGGGACTCTGTTAGCTGCTAAAGACTACCACAGTTGCCTGTGCATTTGGTCATCTGAGAAGATCCAAGTAAGACACAACTCAGTAGTAGGAATCACAGATTCTGATGACGGGGAAAGGCAACCCAGAGCTGTGGTGTGAAGAAAGCCTACATAATCATGCACCGTCAGTACTTATTTGTGGGGAACAAGAGATTTATGTAGCATTAAGATGGGGGGAAGATGAGTTTTAAGTCTCACATTGACTCTGATCGACTGGCTCCTAGCACTAGGGAGAGGACTCCGAATAAGCTCCATAGGAAATGATATTTTTTACCAGTGAGCAAACTCAGCCACAGAAATGGGAGGAGAAGAGGGGTAGCATGTGGGTGATGTGTCTGTAACCCTGCTTCTAAAGGGAGGCTTTAAATAAAATTAATAGAAAACCTGAGTGAACATATCTTTAATAAGATATAATAAATTCTTCCCCAAATTTGACCTTTTAAAAATGCACAGCATGTAGAATGTCTCGTTAATGGAAGGAGCCTCTAATTATTAATGTTATGAACAAGACTAAGCTAGACTTCAGCGGCACAGCAGATAAAATGTGCATTAGCTTTGTCCTTCCGGTACACTTTTCTGCTAAACATGCTGATTTTTCCTACCAATATATAAAATTGGAGCAATCACAATATTGGCTGCAAGTATAAAGATATCAAAGGCAGGAAGAATAAAGCAATGTCTGTCCCACATCCTGGAATCAATGCCAATGCCAATGTCTGTTCTTAACATTGATGCAGAGACAAGGAAAATTCATCTATTATGATGCTTTGATGTCACTTCTAACCTCAAGTCATGATTTGAACTGAGTATAACATACAATTTATTTTCATAGTATCTTATACAACAATCCAAGTCAACTTCAATACAATTCCTAAATGTTCTCTAACTTTCACATTCAATGTTGCAACGGAATTTTCTGCCATTATGTCCTGTCCAGACACAGAAGTCAAATCTACTTGCCACCTCTTGATACTCTATTCCATCTACCCCTCACACCAATCTCTCCACTTAAGACTCTGAAATTGCCTTTTCCATGCTTATAAGAACACTGATTTCAAGTTGTATTATGGAACAATAGTAATAAAAATGGCATGACAGAGAAACATGGTACTGACATGGAAACAGACAGACTGATCAGTGGAATTAAATTGAAGACCCAGAAATAAGCCCACACACATTCGGATACTTGATTTTTGACAAGGCCAAAACTATACAATGGAAAAAGACAGCATCTTCAACAAATGGTGCTGGTCTAACTGGATGTCTACATGCAGAAAAATGCAAATAGATTTATATTTATCACCCTGCACAAAACTCAAGTCCAAGTGGATCAAAGACCTCAACGTAAAACCAGATACACAACATCTAAGAGAAAGTGGGGAATTAAGTTGAAGTCACTGGCACAGGAAACAACTTCCTGAATAGAACACTAACAGCTCAGGCTCTAATATTAATAATTAATAAATGAGAACTCATGAAACTGAAAAGCTTCTGTAAGGCAAAGGACACTGTCAGTAGAACAAAACGACAGGCTACAGACTAGGAAAAGATCTTCACCAACCCTGCATCTGACAAAGGGTTAATATCCAAAATACATAAGGAACTCAAGAAATTAAACACCAACAAACCAAATAATCCAATTAAAAATGGGGTACAGAGCTAAACAGAGAATTCTCAATAGAGAAATCTCCAATGGTGGAGAAGTACTTAAAGAAATGTTTAATGTCTTAGTCATCATGGAAATGCAAATCAAAATGACTCTGAGATTCTATCTTACACCCATCAGAATGGATAGATTAAAAAAAAACCTCAAGTGACAGCTCATGTTGGCGAGGATGTGGAGCAAGGGGACCCCTCCTGCACTGCTAGTGGGAGAACAAACTTGTACAACTGTCTTGTAAATCAATCTGGTGTTTTCTCAGAAAATTGGGACTAGTTCTACCTCAAGACCCAGCTATACCACTTCTAGGTATATACCCAAAAGATGCCCTACTATACCACAAGGACACTTGCTCAATTATGTTCACAGAAACTCTATTCATGATAGCCAGAAACTGGAAACAACCCAGATGTCCCTCAGCTGAAGAGTAGATAAAGGAAATGTGGTACATTTACACAATGGAATACTACTCAGCTATTAAAAACAAGGAAATCATGTAATTTGCAAGCAAGTGGATAGAACTAGAAAATATCATCCTGAGTGAGGTAACCCAGACCCATAAAGACATACATGGGATGTACTCACTTATAAGCGGATATTAGCCATATAGTACTGGATAACCATACTGAAATCTACAGAGCCAAAGAAGCTAAGTAACACAAAAGGCCTAAGGCAGGATGCTTGAATCTCACTCCGAAAGGGAAATAGAATAGACGCTGGAAGTGGAGGAAGTGAGGGAAATGGGTGGGAGAGTGTGTGGGAAGGGGAGTGAGAATGGGGATCAGATGTGGGCAGAAAGGGGTAGGAGGTGAGAGGGCTGGGAGAGAGAAGGGAGACAGAGGGGGGAGGGCATCTCTGGGACAGGTTGGAGACTTGTGACAGGGTAGGCTCCTGGGAGGATATGGGGTGACTCTAGCTGAGACTGCTAGCAGTGAGAGACATGGAGACTGAAATGGCCACCTCCTAGCCAGGCAGGACTTCTACTGGGGGGAGGAGGACACCAACCCACTCACAAAACCTTAGACCCCAAATTTGCCCTGCCTACAAGATGTAACAGATGGAACAGAACAGAGATTGAAGGAATGGGCAGCCAATGACTGGCCCAACTTCAGACCCACCCAATAGGAGACAGGCAACCCTTGACACTATATTAATCATGGTCTACTATGCTTGCAGACAGTAGTCTAACATAACTGTCCTCTGAGAGGCTCCACCCAGCAGCAGATAGAAACAGATGCAGAGACCCACAGTCAGACTTTAGGCCGAGATTGGGTAGTCTTGTGGAAGAGTAGGGGGAATGATAGATGGACCCAGAGGGGACAAGAACTTCCCAAGAAGATAAAAGAGTCAAATAACCTAATCCTACGGGGGCTAACAGATACTAAATCACTAACCAAAGAGCATGGATGGGCTGGATCCAGGCCCCCAACACATATGTAACTGATGGGCAGCTTGGTCTTCCTGTGTATCTTCCGGCAAGTGGAGCGGCGGCTGGGTCTGACATGGACTCTGTTGCTTGCTTTTGGATTACTTTAGCCTTGTCTGGCATCAGCGTAAGAATATGCACTTAGTTCTGATACGACTCGGTGGACTGGGATAGGTTGGTGGTGAGACACTCCCCCTTTTTGAGGAGAAGGTGAGGGGGCAAGGAGGAAGATGGTAGAAGGGTGAGACAAGGAGGAGAGGAGAGAGGGGGCGGCAATTGGGATATAAAGTGAATAAATAAATAAATAAATAAATTTAATAATAGCTTCAAAAGAACACGGCAAAAATATCCCAGAGAACCTGACTCTGTCCATCATCCATTCCTCATGTTGCTCTGGCAATTTACTTTTCTTTCTTCCCTCTACTGTGAGGAATCATTGTGAGCGTTTTTTGAACCCTTCTAGATTGCTCTCAGTATGTATGTATGTATGTATGTATGTATGTATGTATGTATGTATGTA
>NW_026592118.1:16659850-16683109 GCF_907164565.1 Psammomys obesus
GTATGTATGTATGTATGTATGTATGTATGTATGTATGTATGTATGTATGTATGTATTTATTGTAACAGAAAAGTTGTTTTGTAGTTTTGTGGACTAGAAGTCTGAGATCAAGGTGCTCCTTAGGTCCATTTCTTCTGAGGGCTGCAGGGAACATGCTCTCCAGGCCCATTGCCTGCAACTCTGCTTTCATCTTCGAATACTGTTCTGTGTACCCATCAGCTTCCAAATCCTACCACTTTCTTTTAAGAACACTAAGTTACATTGGATTCCGAGGCCACCATACTCCAATATGACCTTATCTTCGCCAATTAACTCTCTGCTGACTTTATTTTCAAAGTAAGTTTTTTCTTCTGAGGTGTCAGGGGTTAGGACTCCAGCACATGAATTTGGGGGTGAAAGTGGGAACACAACATCATTCATAGCAACCCCTTACATTAATCTCCCTGAGCCAATGTTTCAGTATTTGTTATATTGGCGTTAAGAGAGGACTTCTTGTAATGACTTTACCCTATCCTGCAACTTTAAATGTTCCCTGACTGCAGGGATCATATGCATCCTTTTTTTTTTTTTTTTTTTTTTTGTTCTCTAACTGTAGCCATCTTGGGAGGAGTAGAGAAATCCCAAAGAGACAGTTTGACTCTCTTCTTTAGCTTAGTTTCTGTTATTGTGATAAGATACCCTGACCAAAAGCAACTTCCCCAAGGCATGATCTATTTGGTTTACAATTCTAAGTTACCATGCATCATGTGGAGACGTCAAGGCAGGAATCAGAGCGTCACCCTTACAACCAAGAGCAAAGAGAATGAACACACCCTTGCCTGCTTTCTTCACTCTTACACAGTTCAGGGCTCAGGCCAGGAAATGTTGCCAGCACTCAGGATGGGTCTTCCCACTTCTTAACAGTCAAGACAGACATGCCCATTAGCCTATGTGATCTGGGCATTGACCTAGGTTAGGTCAAGTAGAGAGCCAAACTAACGAGCACACCCTCCCTTCAGCTATCAGACCATTGAGATGATGGACCTCAAGAAATTGGGATTTCCCCACGCATTTCATGCTAGGAGAAGGTAGAGGCTAGGACCTTGGCATCAGCTAGAGAGGAAGCTTCTCATACAGTTCTCACCATTTAGACAGCCTGTTGGGGCATCCATGAAGAGAGACCAGACGAAGGCTATAATTAGTGGGAACACACCTTGACCTGGCTTGGTTATGCAAAGCTATTGCCTTCTGTTCAAACCTAAGCCTCATGGTAGGACCCCGAAGATGGGCGTCATTGTTTCTGGGCCTCTTTGTTCCTCTTCCAAGTGTATACACATTGAAAAACCTCCAATCTCTCCCCTTCCCCCTCCACCCCCGTTAGTTGTGCCTTCAATTGCCCTATTGAAAATGAATGGTGGAGTCTAGCTTGTTACGGCTTCTAGGACCAGAAGGTCTGATCCTAATAACTCCAGTGACACAACTAGTGTGCAGTATAGTATAGAGTAGACACTCAATACAGAGTTTTGAATGGATGAAAGAAACATTAAAATGTACCTTAATACATGTTTATCCCTTTCTGAGAAAAACCTCACAGTTAGCAATTTATTATTCAAGTGACAGTGTTAGTTGGGTGGTTATATGTTCCTTATGAGGACATACATTTTTACATGCATTTTACAAAAGAACCAAATGAAACCACGAAATTGGGTGGAGACAGAGGTGGTGGTGGGGATCTTGGAGAAGTAGGAAAAGGAGAATAATACGATCAAAATATATTATGTGAAAAATTTAAAACAGTGTGAGCCACCTTCTGTCACCTGCCCATGACAAACGAAGTGTGTTTGTCACTTGGACACACCTGGAGTCTGTGGGGTTGTCTTGCTGTTTGAGGCCGCGTTGATACCAGAGGATCATTCTCAGCCTGCATTACACACACAAAAGTGGAAACAGGATCTAGACTCTTCCAAAAGAACAAGTCAAGCGCTGAGCTGTATACCCTGAGGTAGAGCCCCCCAGGCGACTCTCTTGATGGACAGCCCACTCGCACAGAACCCAGGGCTTCCTCACAGCAAAGCTTCCTGCCTCCTCTTCCTCCCGCAGGAAGGGGAGCTGGAACATCACCTCTGTTCTGTTGCGGACGAAGGTCACACTGTGTCTCTAGCTGCGGTTCCTGCTGACTGGGCTGCTCTGACTAATGATGACTAATGTTTTATCGAGGTGCATGGAGCAGTTCCATGGCTAGCCTTTTAATGAGATCAGAGTTCATTCTCAAGTCTCTATTTTCTCACTTTACACTTGTTCCGTAGAGGTCTCCTTCACTTGTGTGGTTTTAGTTTCAATCTGCATGAGAATAATTTGTAGTGTTGCCTTTCTAATTCTGACCTCTACTGCTTACAGCCCCGGTTCTAAGTATCTCTCGCTTCTCACTCAATAATTCACTCACTCATCCATTTACGTATCCATCATCAAATGAATATTTATGGCATGGCTACTGCAGGCCCAGCAGTCTGTCTGGTTAGCTATGGACTCAGGCAAAGGTAATACTTCATTTTGCTGAAACATGACCTTACCCATTTCCCTGATGCATGCTATGGGGGATGGGGGATGTAGGGCGTGGGTTGTCTTGTCTTCAGAGCTTCTCAGCAGAGAACTGCTCCAATCCCCTTACAAACACTTTCCTTGCCCTGAGTGTGCAGCTGTGTCTGCCCGACTGCCCTGTGGGCTCACACACTCATGTAATAATGAATGGGGGCTCTTTCCTTAAAACTTGCTCCATCTTCAGTAGGCCCAAACCTATAACTGACCCTATTGACAGAGCCTTGGATTTGTCGAAAACTTGTCCTCTCCGCCCACTTCCACATTCCTTTGGCTGTGCAGGTGTTTCTTCTTTGATGTCTCTTCTCTAACTGTGGCCCTTCCACTTGATTCAGAACCTTAGAACCTCATACCTTTTTATGATGTTGTGGGAACTGCTCCCCAGTTTCTATTTCTGACCTTCCAGTCCCCTAGTGCTATTGCTGCCACAGGAACCTTTCGAAGACACGAATTTGAGCATGTAACTTCTCCTTTCGTCCATACTGCCTTTCCGTTTGCTGCATAATAGAGTCCAAGTCCTTTACTTCGTAATCTGCTTGCTGCTTCTGCATCACTTTTTTCAAAGTCCCCCCTCATAGCTCTCTCTTATTTCACACACAGTTCTTAAGACCTTCCTATGGCTAGCCACGTGGATGCTCTATCCTTCCTGCCTAGCATCATGTTAATTCCTCCTACATCTTACTTCAAGAGCCATCCCCTCTGTGAAAAGGATCCACTTTATCTATTCTGGTAGATTTACTCAGTCTGGCCTGTGTCTCAGTGGTACCCTGGCTGTACCCTACCACCATATCTGGAATACCCTGAAGCAACATGGGACCATGTGATGGCAAGTCCCTCAAAGGCAAGATTCATATTCTATTTGTCTTTGCACATCTAATACTTGCCAACTTAACAGGTATTTAGTGCATGATCTTAGCATGTGATAGATGGTTGCTGGATAACTAAACACCAGGGCTATTTGCTAATCAGAGAAAAGATTCTCTGGTTTTATATTTCATTTGGTTTAAAGAAGTTGTTTTCGTTGTTATTATGGCTAGTGTATCCTAGTTCCCTTTAATGGAAGGTAAGAAAAAAGAAAAAAAATCAATTTATATTTCCACTTGAAACATATGTATTGGCTTTATGCAACTTTCGAGGTGTGAAAGAACAGATCCACAGTGGACTCGAGTAAACAAATGTTTCATCTCTCTCATCTTTACAGAGGTTAAACAGTTTAATGATGCACCGGGAGATCACTGGGAAATGAAGACAGGATCTCTGCTCAGCGCCCCGCCCCAGTGTCCTGCTCTACCAGGAAGCAACCTTTGCTGCACCTTGACTGTGTTCCTGGTACTGCTTGCTTTGTTAGTACGTCGTCACCTCTCATCTGGATAGGGAGGGGCAGCTTTTAGCTGTAGAATGTGAATCTCTTGCTTGCTCCTCCTATCTCTCCAGGGATACTATCCCCACCATGGACACACGCATTGCTTCCTTGGAGTACTGTGACACCTGGCCCAGGCTCCTCTGTGACCATCTGCATTTCATTAATTGCCTCACAGCTCTTCATCTTGACCTTGTGACCTCCCTCAAATATTCCATTCCCTGCCAAGGGCTCCATCAGATTTAAATTCCCAATAGAGGTCCAAGAGGCACTTTGCTCGTCCTTTGCTAGCCTGTTCTGACCTCCTCACCACCTTCTCACCAGGAGGAAGCTCCCCATGTGACTCGCCTTTAGCCTTACTCCACCTGTTACTCAGTTTGCTCACTTGTTGAGGAGGCTCAGCTCTCCCACTGAAGCCTCACCTCCACCATGTGAAACTGATCTGAGGGCTCACCACCCCAGATTAATCAAGCCCCTCAAATTAACTCAGCCTGGGAGATCTCAGAACCCTTCAAGGCAGCACCTGAAATGAATCATTTACGATGAAAAGATAGCTTCTTAGACGCTGTGAGAAGTTCAGAGCAGCCAAAATCCTGACCAAAAGGTGAAATAAGCCAGCACATAGATTTAAAGAACATTAAAGCAATGGCCAATTTTCTAATTATAAGATTTGGGGAAATTCATGATGTTCATATTATTAATACCCTACCTCTAAGAAGATGCAGATAATAGAATATGATTATAGATGTCAGATATGAATTTAATTAAAAATAAAAAGAGTACAGAGCATAGCTCTTTCAAAAACCTTGAACCTCAGAAGAGGGCAGAGGGTTATGTTAGGCTTTCTATGTTGCATATGAATGCACTGTATCTTTTTATACAATTACATTTGCCTAAAATACGCGCCATGTGCTGCATGGGCCAGAAAGATAATTGCTGTCAAATTCTTTTTCTTCTCATGTACACAATCAGCAGGTTTCCAAGCTTGCCAGCTTCAGTAGTTTTATGGAAAGAAAAGAACATTAAAAAAAAAGAAAAAAGAAAAAAAAAACCTACAGATAAGCCACGTTTCCTGAGTTCTTACTTGACTAACCGCTTCATATGCCATGTAAGCTTCAACGCTGCAAGCCAGGTCCTCCAACCATTTCACAAGTGAGCTCATAAAAGATTTAGAGAGATGAAAAGTCATTTTCTCCTTATCACAGTGACACACTGAGTGGCTGAGCTATAATTTTAAACCCAGTTTTGAATCCAACATTCTTAACTAGCATCTTAGTTTTCCTTCCTGTAGCTTTGATAAAATACAACGGTAAAAGTAATTTAGGATAGAGTTTATTTAAGTTCACAGTTCCATCATCAGGAAGGAAGTCACAGTATTGGGTGTTCAGAGAACTGGTCACATTATGCCCATGGACAGAAGAAAAAAACCAAGAGATGCATGTACGCTTATGATTTGATTCCCTTCTCCCTTTTTATGCAGCCCAGGACCCACGCCGGTGAATGGCACTACTCTCATGATAATCCTCCGCAGACATGGCCCCAGGAAACCTAACCTAGACAGTCCCTCGGTGAGACTCCTTTCCCACGTTCCAGATTATGTCAAGTTGACAATTAAAACCAACTACCACGACCACTATTTCATATTATGCGTGTGCACCACATGTGTGCCTGGTGCCTGGAGAGGTAGATAGAAGAGGGAGTCAGATCCCCTGGGACCAGGGTTACAGATGGTCATGAGATGACATGTGGCTAGTAGGAACTGAACCTGGGCGCTCTGGAAGAGCAGCCAGTGCTCCTAACTGCTGATCCATCTGTCCAGCTCCTACTATGTGTATTTTTATTTTTTGGCATCACAACTCAGCATAGCGAAGAAATGACCAGTGTGACATTCTGAGCGCCACGTAAGTGACTGCTAGATAAAACACGCAGCAGGGTGATGTAGAGCCCTAGTTTTGCTACATGTGCCTCTTTGCATGTGAGGCCTGCTCTCCCGCAGGGCACACGCTGAGCTCTCAATGCGAAGAAGGAAAGAGAAGCCCTCAGATTAAGTGGAAGTTTATACCCAAGCCACAAGGAAATGCAGATCTTTGGCACTGGATGAAAAATGTTGCAATACAAAGCAAACATCAAACGGAACCCATGACATTTACCCAGGGCTGAAGGAGCAGGCCGAAGAATAACAGTGCGGAAAGGGCAGTGAGGAAACACTAAATGTAACTGGGATTGAAAATAACCTGACTACCATGCCTGGAAAACCAGAGAGGTGAAGTGACAGGCGGCCCCCCTTCTCTGGCTGCAACCCAGCAGGCTCAGGGTCCGCAGGTACCACCCAGGACTTCCATCTCTTTGGACTTTTGAGTTTGAGTGTAGTTTTTTTTTTTTTTTTTTTAAAGAAAGATAAAAGAACATGTATGCTTTCCTGTTTGCTACTCTAGACCATTTATTCTTTCACCTTTAAAAATGCTCTCCACTTGAAAGGGCTTGCTGCACTAGAAAAGCATGTTCTTTCAGAAACTTAACCTGTAAGTTTGAAGGACCATCTGGAGACGTGGGCTTTTCTTTCTTTTAAAGAGTCAGCTGTGAGGATTCTGGAAGGAGAAACTGTGTTCTAAAAGCATTTTTAAAGAGGGAAGTCATACATAGTGTTGACAGCAATACAGTTTAGAGGACAACCTTGTCAAATGTCCTGAGGCTTTAAGGAACTGTTGACAAAGGAGTTATCCCATAATCCAAGAAACAGTAGGCACAGCGTAAAAAAATATCAAGTGATTAATAAACTTGCTAAACAAACTAAGATCGTTATTTGAAATCTCCCTGGGACCGGAGATTTTTTTGTTTGTTTGTTTGTTTTTTCATTAATTATACTTTATTCACTTTGTTTTCCCCCTGTAGCTCCCTCCCTCCTCCCCTCCTAATTCTACCCTCCCTCCACCTTCTCAACGATTGCCCCTTCCCAAGTCCACTGATAGGGAAGGTCTTCCTTTTCTTCCTTCTGATCCTAGTCTATTAGGTCTCATCAGGAGTGGCTGCATTGTCTTCTTCTGTGGCCTGGTAAGGCTGCTCCCCCTTCAGGGGGAGGGGATCAAAGAGCAGGCCAATCAGTTCCTGTCAGAGACAGTTCCTGTTCCCATTACTATGGAACCCACTTGGACACTGAACTGCCATGGGCTATATCTGTGCAGGGGTTCTAGGTTATCTCCATGCATGGTCCTTGGTTGGAGTATCAGTCTCAGAAAAGACCCCTGTGCCCAGATATTTTGGTTCTGTTGCTCTCCTTGTGGAGCTCCTGTCCTCTTCAGATCTTACTATTTCCCACTTCTTTCATAAGATTCCCTGCACTCTGCCCAAAGGTTGGCCATAAGTTTCAGCATCTGCTTTGATACCCTGCAGGGTAGAGCCTTTCAGAGGCCCTCTGTGGCAGGCTCCTGACTCGTTCCTTGTTTTCTCCTTCTTCTGATGCCCAACCTCTTTACCTTTTTGAATGGGGATTGAGCATTTTAGCCAGAGTCCTCCTTCTTGATTAGTTTCTTTAGGTGTACAGATATTAGTAGGTTTATCCTATGTTATATTTCTAATATTCACTTATGAGTGATCCCTGGGACTCAGATAATAGAAAGAATTTATTCCCCAAAATTATCTTCTGACCTTTGTGCACACATGCACACACACATAAGTGGGCACACACACACACACACACACACACACACTAAAATGATCTAACAACATTTTTAATAATTTCACCAAAACCATTTAGCATTTCAGCTCTAAATCTCAATTTTTGTTAAGATTTATGACCGCTATTTTTTTTTATAACTCATTTCTATTGTAATGAAAACAGAGAGATTTATAATAGAAAAGGAAGCAGGAGCCCAGAATAGAACATGTGGCTTTTTGGAATCTAAAACCTGAAAGAATTAGGTGAGTATAAAATGATACTATTACGTTTATCACTGTTATTAAGTCTATTCTGAGGAAAGACAATGTTTTTTTTTTTTTTTTTTTTTTTTTCCCCTAGGCACTAAAGTAAAATTGCCCCAGCATTTTCCACTCTTTCAAAGACTCAGAACAATGGGCTTGCCGAGGTCATTGGTCTTCTGAACACTCATTTTCTCTTGGAGTAAAATCATGGAAAGCTTAGGACAAGTACCGTGGTTACAGTTTCCCGTCTCAAAAACCCAGAGCACGGAGATCTCACTGTAAGTAGGGGAGACTTGTTCAGCTTGTGTATTTGTTGCTTTGAATTGATTTGCCCATGCTAGAGGTTGGGGTACAGGAGCAATGAACGGGGGGGGGGGGAAATGCATGCAAGAACCAATGATGTGACAATTGTACACATTCCTGGGAAAAGTTGCAAGGGACACTTCTACTCTTAGATGGCTTGCGAGTCATTAGGCATATGGATCAGAAAGACTTTTTTTCACGTCTTAGTGTTCACAATCATTTATATTTTAGAATGACTCATAAATATTTTTGGCTTCCTCTCACCAAATGTTTTTTTTTTTTTTTTGAGAAAGGAAGTATATCAGGAAAAAAAAAATAGACACAGATTTCCTGCTTGCCTTATTTCGGGAGTTTTAATTTTGAGAGAGGAAAAGCCTCCTGGTGAGTGAGATTTCTGGAAACGGCTCTACCCACCATCACTCTGTATCCAGTCACTTACGGCATCTGGCACCCCCACCTGTTCTTGGGTTCCCAATCTGTTATTTCCAGCAAGGCAGCAGGTCCCAGGAGTCTGGAGGCTTCCCTTCTCCTTCTCTTTATCTTTCCTCACCTACCTCCAGGCCCAGCGGTCATCCTCAAGAAACTTCCCCGGAGGCCCTTTCTGGGTTATTTCATGGCCACCAAGTCCCCGAGCTCTTTCGGCAGAATTGTACACTCGCACATCCTGGCTCAAGATTTCATGCGGTCATGTTAGTAGCTTGCCTTTCGGTCCATCGTGGGGTTACTACACTTCTACTTGTTTTCCTCACTAGAGACAGCCAAGGCAACTGTTTGCTGAGGGTCCTTTGCACATTCAATCTTACTACACGTAGAAACTATTAGCAGCCAAAATTTCCTTACGTCTATGTCTATGATGCCAAATGACAAGCTCTTTGTATCCTGCAGAGTTCTAGAAACAGAGATAGTTTATGGCATATGCTTAAAGTCAGCCTGATATTGACTAGGTGTGGTTGGCTTCAAAATCAAGGTTTTTTTTAATTTAATTTTATTTTATTAATTACACTTTATTCACTTTGTATCCCCCCATAAGCCCCTCCCTCTTCCCTTCCCGATCCCATCCTCCCTCCCCCTTCTCCATGCATGCCCCTCCCCAAGTCCACTGATAGGAGAGGTCTTCTTCTCCTTCCTTCTGATCTTAGTCTATCAGATCTCATCAGGAGTGGATGCATTGTCATCTTCTGTGGCCTGGTAAGGCTGCTCCCCCCTCAGGGGGAGGTGATCAAAGAGCAGGCCTATCAGATTGTGTCGGAGGCAGTCCCTCTTCCCATTACTATGGAACCCACTTGGACACTAAACTGCTATGGGCTGCTTCTGTGCAGGGGTTCTAGGTTATCTCCATGCCTGGTACTTGGTTGGAGTACGAGTCTCTGGGAAGACGCCTGTGCTCAAATTTTCTAGTTCTGTTGCTCTCCTTGTGGGGTTCTTGTCCTCTCCAGATCTTACTGTTTCCCACTTCTTACATAAGATTCCATGCACTCTGCCCAACAGTTGGCATCTGCTTTGATAGTCTGCAGGGCAGAGCCTTTCAGAGGCCCTCTGTGGCAGGTTCCTAGGTTGTTTCCTGTTTTCTTCTTCTTCTGATGTCCATCCTTTTTGCCTTTCGGGATGGGGATTGAGCGTTTTAGTCAGGGTCCTCCCTCTTGATTAGTGTCTTTAGATGTACAGATTTTAGTAGGTTTATCCTATGTTACATGTCTATATGAGTGAGTATATACCGTGTGTGTCTTTCTGCTTCTGGGACAGCTCACTCAGGATGATCCTTTCCAGGTCCCACCATTTACCTGCAAATTTCATGATTTCCTTATAAAACCAAGTTTTTATTTGGTGAAGGCTAAGCAGAGAGAGGCCATTTTATTGGTGAACACCCTAATCCATACAGCTTGCAGAGCAAGGTCTTTACTTACCTGCAGTTGACTTGAAGCAATTCAAATACTCCTAGCTATGTTAAAATTCTTCAGCACAGTGATACAGTTTTGCTTCTGTAATTGTGTGTGTGGGTTTGTACATATGTGTGCACTTGAATTCACATATATATGTTTTTGGGGGCCACAGGAAGACTTCCAGGATTGTTTTTTTTTTTTTTTTTTGGCTGCCGTCCACTTTGGTTTTTGAGACAGGGTCTCTCCTTGTCCCAGAGCTTGCCAAGTACTTAAGGCTTGAAATCTGGAGAGGGCCCGGAGATTTCTGTTTTCACTACCACAGCACTGGGATCATAACTACGTGCCAGCACACGCGAGTTCTGGGGACTGAAGTCAGGCCCTCTTGCTTGAAAGGCAAGAGCTTTACTTCCTAGCAAAGCCCTGGTCCCTAGTGTAGTTTCTGCATTTTTGGATCTACGGCTGTAGTGCACAACTCTAGGGGGCATTATTTACACAAGAGTCTAAGACAAGACAATGCTTCTAGACTCTGTCTGACAAAGGACCAGTTTTCACCAAGAGCCATCACTTTTGTGTAAAAAGTATCAGAAAATCCAAGAAGCATATAAGCCTCCATTTAAGAATTACTTGGTGCAACAGACATAAATGGCATCAGTTTTCTATGCACAGTCTCTACTTCTTACATCTTTCTGAAGCTGACAGTTGCTGGATTGCCACCAGCTCACACATGTTCCTCTGAGTAGCTGTCCTACGTTACGACGGAGGTTGCATGCTAAGGGTTTCCACTGTATTTGTTGCATGTACTACAGAGGTCCTGCTCTGGTCTGGGATGTTTTGAAAGTTCATCAGAGAGCAAATGTAGAAAGCATCCAAATGCATGGAAAAAGCAAAGACGTCTTCTCAAAGGAGACTTTGGTCTGATAGGCAAATTAATTGGTGATGGGGAAAAAAAAAACATGCAAGGCATCATTGTCCTTATTTCAACTTTCTCCTGGAACCTTGAGACCAATTTGGAGCTGGGACTTCCCATCTGCACTCTGTAGTTATCGTGTGCTGTTGGCAGCACATGACACCTTTTGCAGTTCACTCAGATATTCTGGCCGAAGTCTAGGGAGTAATTTTCTCTGCCTGCATGAAAGCCTGCTCCACCCCTTGAGCTACTGCCTCCTTTGTCCTACTATGTAATAACCGGTCTGTCCCCTTAGCAGCTACCACTGCAAAACGTAGAGGTGCCCACCTTTTCTTCTTCTTCTCTTTTTGCTAGTTAAAATGATTTTTAGGAAAGCTTGTGGCTTTGCAGATGGTCAGCTGCACCGTGCTCTTTGCCATCAGCAGATGATGGCATTGTGGGTGTATGTCCTTTGAGCTATTCAAAGATGGAATGCCAGTGATGGCAGGAAACTTCTGTACTCTGTGCATCCGAGAGAAAGGATGTTTGGGAGGGCTCCTATTGTCACAGAATTAGTCTAGGATTTAGAAGAGGGGGGTGATGTTACATGCTGCACTGGCCCTGGTGACAATCTGTCGACAGGGTGAGAACTTCATCCTGAAGCACATCATCCATGACACATGCTGAGGTGCAATAGAATGGGTCCCCAGGAACTGGCCTTTACACATCCGATATGTGTTCTACCTCAACTGCCCGGTCTCTGTAGCCCAGCAATGCAGCTCTCAACAGCTGCTTGCGATACTCTACAGTCTTTCTCAGTATTTTTAGCTTGCATTGAAGACAGCCTAGTGTAGCCCAGGCTAGCCTAGAACTCAATGCGAAGGAGAGGATGGTCTTGAACTTGTAATCTTCCTGATTCTACCACTCTAGTGGTGGCACTACAGGCTCTTCAGGTTTGTGCTGATGTTGAATCTAGATGGCTTTGTGCATGCAGGGCAAGTGCTCTACCCAACAAGCTCTATCCCCCAGCTCCTACCGTGTGATCATGGATGAATGGTCTTCGGGTCTAACAGTTTCCTTATTCACTCTTCTCCCAATCTAGTTGGATTGCATGGAGTTTATGATTGTGGCTAAAAACTAAAGAAGATGAACAACCTAAGTTTGCAGGTATACATATGTGGCTTCATCCCATTAAGAGGCTTACAAACACAGACTCAAGGTACAAGCTGCTTGCTGAGTGTATGGTCGGAACAGTAATGTTCCCAGAACAGGAATTTCTCTGGAGATTTATTCCAAGGCTGTGGGAGCACAGAACCCAGGCTTCGGTAAGTGAGATGCTAACTGTGGTGAGTACAGGGCCTGGAGAGGTTTGATTCCATGTATGGATCTGAAGGTCATGATCCAGTTGACTACAGGTGTTTTCCGGTACAGCATCACTGAAGAGAGACTTGGGGCTTTTATGGATGTTTGGGGCACAGGTATTTGAGGCTTCCGCCCCTGTAGACAATTCTGGTGTTTCTATTCTTTTCTTGTACAGTTGGTGTAAAAAGGGCTAGAAAAGCATAACACCATGCATATTCATTGAAAAATAAAAATAGACTTCTTAGATATGTTCTCCTTTTGTCTGGGTCTGATTGCACACTGCTGTCAGACTCTTTCTCTTCACAGCTCATCATATAGTGAAGAAGGAGCTGGCCTCTCCATCAGAGTAGGTCTGGACTCCCTTGCTGGACAGGCCAGGTCCAACAGCAGATGGCACTATTCCAGTGACCCATATGACTGGCTTACTTCTTACTGTGATCTTTCAATGGGGTTCTGCACTTCAGAGAATGTGAGCTGGCCCAAAGATTTCTCACCCCTAAATTCTCAGGGGCTCCAGAGGCTATTCAACATGAGAAGTACACCCCCTTTCTAGGCCTTTGACCTAAAACCCTTGCCCATCTTTAACAGCAGTTTCAGGTAACTATTTTCCTTTCTGATACAGGAATCCACTTTGTTCCCAGAGATATCCTTGATCTCTCAATCTTCCTCCCTCTGAGTGCAGAGATGACAGATGTTAACATCACACCTCATTCTCAGCTTTAGGCGATCCTCTTCCTAAACTGTTTTCATTTTCATTTGCCTGACAGGATTTCTAAGTTGGTCTACTTCCTCTTTCAATGTTTCTTGGTTATTTCATCGGCAACAACTCCATCTTCTTAATGAAGGCATGAATGAAGTCCAGTTGATCCTTCCTTCTGTCTCTCCTCCCATTTGTCGGGCCTGTCTCTTCTGTCACGCAGGAAGGTAGGCCAAAGAAGCACTATAAAAATTTTATCTCCGGTGTGTGTACATTGTCTGTGTTGTGTGCATGTGTATGTGGCTACACAAAAAGACCGGAATTCAATGTCCTGTGTCTTCATCAGGTGCTTTCCATTTTAAATCTTTTAGGTCTCATTGCACCTGGAGCTCACTGACTGCTAGACCTATCCTCCTGTCTCCACCTTCTTAGCAATGAGATGGTCTCTGTTGGAACTGCCTGCTGCTGTGTGAAAGGTAGCACCACACAGGAAAACCTGAAACAAATGAGTGTGACCATGTGCCAATAAAGTTTCATGCACATTGAAGTTGGAATTTCATCTGTTTTTTTTACATATCACAAAATAGTATCCTTCTTTTGATATTTTTAAAACATTAAAAAATGTCAAAGCCCTCAGCCTACGAGCCACACAGAAGCAGATGGTAGACTGAATTTGTCTGCTGTCCCAAGGTTTGTTGATCTCTGACCTAGATCACAAGAGCCAAGTTTTGGTCCTCAGGCCATCTGCATCAGAATCACTTAGTGTTGTGTAATGTGAGTTTTGGTTTCTTCGTAAAGTCAGTTAATGTTAAGTAAATATGGTTTTGTTTTGATCCCAGGTGTGGGATTTTAGTTGGGTTATAGTTCATCCACACCTGTTAACTGTCTCATGCAGGGTGTGGCTTTTGCTGGCTGGTAATGGCTTTCCTTGTGGGGCACATAGAATAGAGGGGTGTGGCCTAGTGCTCTGAGGATATAAATAGGAGATCCCAGGCAGTGACGTGCAGTGTTGGCATGTGGCTTGCAGTAGCTTGAAGAGAACAGAAATGGATGGTGTGGCATTTTAGAGGAGACAGAGAGAAATGCTTCGGGGTGCAGTGGCTTGGAGGAGACTGCTGGCTGTGTTTGCTGTTGATGGAGACTGGAAAACCCCAAAAGAACCAAAACAGCTGGAAAAAGTAAAGGGTTCTGTGCCCCCTCTCTCCACTAACCTTTCTCTTACCTAGGGTTGGGAGGTTAGAATGGAGGTAGAGACGTAAACACCCCAAATAGAATTGGGTTTAAAAACGAGTGCTACAGGGCTGGGCAGGGTAGATAGCTTGGTTGGTAAAGTGCATGCCTTGCAAGCATGGAGACTTGAGTTCCATGCCCAGAATCCACATAAATCAGGTATTATAGTCCCAGCTGGCTAGACAGTAGAGCAGCTATAAGGACAAGTTCTGGGCCAGTAATAGACTCTGAATTTTATAAGAGGCCCCAGCATCCAAGCGATGAGACCAGAGTTTGTCCTGTGGTCTCTATGCACATAACGGCTAAGATTCCACGTTCTTACCGGCAGCTTAGGGTCTTTCTAGATGTAGAAAATGTAAAACTCAGGGTTTCTGGGTGCTCACATTTAAAGTACCTGCTATTCAGAATATCAGTGTATGAGGCAAGTCTTTACTTAAATGAAACTTCGTAAAAATAAGAGATTTTCATAGAGAAAACCTTACACACATTAAATGTAATGTGTATGAGAGTACGGCGTAAATAGGAAACAATCTTTATGCTTCGGTTCCAGATAACCACCTCTGCAGCTGAGCCCCTGCTGCCCACAGGAAATCCAGAAGCGATTACCTTCATTATGGGTTCACAGTCATGAAGGGTACAACATACTTCCGGCACCACCTCGTTCATCTGATAAAATGGGTGACAGGAATGCTGTGCCGGGGGGGGGGGACTTTTGGCTAATGCAAATCAGTTGAGACTGGAGTAGGACTCCATCTGAATAGAAAGGGTGTCTGACCTCAGTCTGTCATCTGCATTTTGTGAGCGAGTACCACAGTTAAAAGGAAGGAGTAGTGCAAGGGAGAAAGAAAGCGGCTTGCAAGCCCCTCAGGAAGTATGTGTGCCACATGCTGTGGGCACCGTAAAGGATTTTCCTCTTTAATTCTCCTAGGGAGCGTGTCAAGCAGGTACATTTTACAGTGCAGGAAACTGAGGCTTGCAGATCCCGAGGAATGTGTTAACCTTCACACAGGTTTAATGAGGTCTAAGATGTGAGCTCAGGGCTGTGCTCCAAAGAGCTACACTGGGCACCCTTCCTAAAATTTTTAAATAAAAGGAAGCCAGGTTTGAGTTTTTCCTTTTTTGATGAAGAAGGAACTAGAAAGTGGTTTTGAGTACATGCTGGACAAATATGTCAAGTTTCATCCCACAAAAGCCAGTGCCTCCTCCATGTAGCATTGTGCTGAGTTAGAAGACCACCTAAGGTAGGTCGCCGAACCTGCCTTGAGCAGCTCTGGGCCACTGTGCCCAGGAGGGATTTGATTTTGTTACTTTAAACAGCAATGTTTATATGGAAACCCATAAACAAGGTAACAAATAAGGAGGGATAAAGACAGAAGAGGCTCTTGAGGCTGTTGTGACCTTATTAGACTGAGCACTTGGGGCTGGCAGAAGTGACAAAGGGTGTCAGTCAGGAGCTGAGGTGGCAGACATGGATGCCACAGACATCCAACCAGTCTTGGCCAAGCTACTGTCTCAAAGCTGGTGAGAAGGTGTTGAAAAACCATCATTTGAACATGCATGTATTTAACGGGCCTAGACTGTTGGTAAATGGCATGTATTAAAATAAACACATTCTTTGTTGGGTTTTTATTTTTTATTTGTTCGGGGGGGGTCCTTATTAATTTCTCAAGCTAAGGAGCGCCTTTGAGTATGGCTCAGGGGAAAGACAGTGGAACTAATTAGAGCAAACGCTGTGCTCGTCTCATCAGCCTGATGAGCTGGAGCAGACGAGCTCTCCCTGGGCTGGAGAACACGGTGTGCCTCATGCTCAAGTACTCACAGACATCTGAGAAGTAGAGTACAATGCCGCCCTCATGATATATCAACAGCGATTTTAACTCCAATTACCTGTGCAGAACAGCTCTTTTTATGGCATAGACCATTTTCAAAGGGCGGGAACGACAAGCACCACTTCTGGTCACTTCCTTTAGGGACGTAGCTTTCTGTCAGAAATCAGATGGTTTAAGTACTTTACAAGACAGGCACATTCACTTAAGGACTATTTCTTGATGTTTGGCTGTGGGCCTCGCCTTTCACAGTCAGCCCTGAAGACACACACAAGCAACATGCAGACCGAGAATTTACATTTACAAATGTATATGCATATGGATATATGTGTGTAACAACAACTGATGAAGAAACGGTCCATGGATTTAAAAGAGAGCAAAGAGAGGTTTTGGAGGGAAAAAAGGGAAGGAGAAGTGATGTAGTTAAGATTCCTCCCCAAAAGAAAAAAAACATTTATTTTCAGCTTTAAGCAATATATATAATTGCTTTTATAAGTAACTTTCATGTTATGTATATAAACCAAAGTTTGCATTTTCCCATCAGTCAGTCAGACATTTGTTTATAATCAGCAATTTCTCAAGCTTCTGAAGGAGTACATTTAAATTCCAGGTTCTTAAGACATTATGAAAATGCTACATTATGAAAATGTAGGCTGATGGGCAGGTTGTTCAATTCATTTGACTAATTAAAAAAAAAAAAAAGCAAGAACTGGAACACTCTGTTCTCTTCCCCTGATGCCAGCTCAGACTCTGGGCATCTTTGGATTTTAAGAAGGCACCTAGAATAGCTTTTCTTTCATCTCACCAGCTGTCTGAGAAGACTACTTGCTCCTGTGCCTTCTCAGCTGGGCAGTTTTTCAGGACACAAACCTTAACAGGGTCCTTAATGGATTCTCATCAACTTCTGCAGTTCAGAAGTGTTTGTTTCTTATAAGGCTTAGGGGAGCTCTCTATTGACGGAGATATGCAAATACCTTTCCCACTCATCTGTAAGATCCCATCGACGATCCACAATCGGCCACTCAACAGAACAAAATGTATGTTGGGAGGCACAAGTCTAATTTAGATATGAATCATACCAGCATTTAAAGGCTGCAGATGACTTTGCATATCTGATGTAGGATGCAAAGCGACTAGCTTCCCAGAGAAGGAACATGGTACACTGTACTGTGAGAGGCACAGTGTTGCTACTGGCTTTACTGAGAAGGTTTAGCCAGCTTTGTCAGAAGCAGAAGAGAAAAGGCGGGGCAGCAGGAGCTCCGTGGTTGTGGGACAGATTCAGAACACTCCGTGTTGCAGATGCTACTTCCTGGAATTTTAGATAGGCTCTTTTTGGATGTGAATATTTTTAGCATTTCCGGTCCCTGGGTACTCAATACTGTAAGAATCACATCATTACATTAACCAATAAAATAAAAAGGGATGCATAATTAATATAAAGTACAGAAATTAAGTCCTGCAGGCTTGAAAATATAATTACTAGAATCTTCCAGTTTTGTTTTGCCAGATAATGCTGTAGGACATCTCTGAGTCCACAGCATGTTGGTATAATGTTCTTTTGGAATGTATACAATTTACTCTTGTTTATCAAATGTTAATTTCTCTACCTCACTGCCTGGTTTCAATCCAGACATTGCATTGTGATGTTTATTCTAAGCATCACCTGTCTGGTTTGTGTAACCATGCCACCATTTGTTCTCTGTATTGTCAATAAAACATCCAGCCAATGCTGAGCAATGGAGAGAATAGGGTGGGACATCCTGGTCTAGAGGGGAGAAGAAAGAAGTGAGTAGGAGGAGTCGGAGAGGAGAGATCAGCAGGAGAGGACTTAGAACCACAAGGAGGGATGAACTGAACTTAAGATATGACTAAAACCAAGCATAATGTGGGAAATCTGAATGGGAGGAAAGTATATGGGCTCGGAGGTATAGGATGGAGTAAGAAGAAGAAGAGAAGAGCACATTGCCCAGCATTGTGCTCTAGGTTAATTAAATAAATCCTAGTTCCTGTGTGGTGATTTGGATGTACAGCTGGTTTAGGAATAACCACTGTTTAACTAAAAGATAAATCAATAGTAAATATTAATAAACAACCATAACAGCATATTGAAGAGATTGAGTAACTTTTCCCAACATATGTGGCCAGCAATCTCTGAATAATCTTTAAACTATGAATAATCCATAACTTATGATATAGTTCCTCATTCTTTGTTCTGGAAGGTTCCATAAGTTCTTTTTTCCCTTTTTTTTGATTCTCTTCCCAAGTAATTCTTCAAAGGGTCTTTAGGCTGAGAGGTAGTAGTAGCTGGGATAGGCTGACTAACAGGGTCTAGAAGTGAAAGAACAGATAGATAGGATTTTTTTCTTGTTTTCAATACTGAGGATTGCATGAAGGGCCTTCTGCATGCAAGACAAATGCTCTATCACTGGGCTATGCTCTCATCACATACAGTCTTTTGTGTGTGAGTTTTATTTCAAAGTATAATCTTCAAACCTTTTGCTCACAATTTTAAAGAGACACCTGTAGTTACAAATGCATCTCTCAGGGACATTGTTGGATGGTAGTTCATGAGAAAAAAAAAATCAACATTGAATAAAAAGATGGGAAAATAACTCATGGATTGTAAAGATCTATTACTAGAAGTTGTGAAGCAGTTTGAGCAAAATTTTCAAGGAAACATGTGAATTTAATAGGCTTTTCTGGCAGTGGGGATATAAGTAATATTCATTAAATACTAAGAGAGAGGTTCAGATGCAGATGTAATATAATACTGTCCATATCTTTTGCTAAAAGGATGACAATTTAGGGAGAAACATTAAGAATAAAGAATATACTGGTGGACTTGTATTCAATTTTAGAACTGTATTATAGTTAGGCCAACAGCATAGGTACATAGCAAAAGGACACTAAACTCATGACTTACAGGGTAGGTTGGCAAGGCTGTTGGGAGCCACACATGCTCTCAACCATAGCAGTAACTGTGCAAACGAGAGATAGCTTACCATGTGGAGAGGCTGTTTAGGGCACAATGCCTTTTTTTTTTTTTTTTTAAAAAAAAAAAAAACCTGCCAAATTCTTAAGGGTGATGATGGCTTCACCAATGATATCACCTAGTGAAATTTAACTGAAGACTTGTACAGAGTATTTCTAGGGCTCCCTGGGAGATGTGTGGGATGCTGGAAGAGCACCTGGGAAGAAATAACACCAGCTGACCTAAATTCACCAGTGTACACAGGAATTTCCCATAAAACACAGGAGGGAAGAGATATTTCAAGTATGAAGGAGCAATCTTCAACAACACGGGGGCATCAAGCAACAATTCTTTTTGGCGAGGCCTTCAGTTCCATGGAGGCAGGCGTTTTTAAACTATTCCACTCGCTGTGATATCATAGCACTTCCATGGTTTCTGAAACATGGTCCACTGAGCATTCACAGAATGCAGACGGAATGGTGATAAGTGATAAGGAAAGAGACTGAGGTGGACTAGATAAAGAAGGATCTGAACTGAGACTGAGTGTTTGCTCTTTGTCCTTATAGAGAATATGGAGGGACACACAGGTTGACTGAGAGAGGGAATCAAATCATAGAAAGAGGTAAGATCTCACCATGGCCCCAGTCATGGTGGCACAAGAGGCACAAATAACGAAAGCTGTGACTGGTTAGTCTTAAAGAGTTGACAAGGAAAAAGATTCATTGCTGGAGTCTGCAAAAGAACAGGAAGACGTCTATACAAAATAGTGTATATGAGGATAGGGGGGGCAATCTGAAAGACATAGGAATATTTGACGAATATCAAGCCACTGTTAATATCAGAGAAGATTATTTCAGGAACGAGATGAGCATAGAGGTGAAATAGCAGTAGGTAGGAAGGTGCCAAGTGGGTAGGGAAATGCAGCTGTTCGGTGAAACCTGTTTCTTCAAGCATAACTATCTTAAGTGACTCTTGGGATCGAGGTGGGAGACATACAGGCAGCTTTTGCGAGGAAGTTGAGAACGAGTAAAATGGAGAACTCTCAGTTAGAGGGCAGTGCAGAGTCAAGCAGAGGTTCTTACAGAATGGGAGAGAGTGGGGCAGACTGACGGAGGCTACAGGCAAAATGTCCACAGCAGAAGGCTGTTCTGGGTGCTTACAGCAAGCAGGGTGCTGATGGCATTGGCTACTGAGTGGAGGGGGACCCTCAGGGCAAGGTGAGCTTAGTGTCTCGGAATAGAGGCCCTGCAGGTCCTTTTTTGAAAGATAGGAGTGTGGATTTGCATGCTGAGTAGCAAGTGGAATTTAGTAGCCATCGAAATCACTGTGCCTTGCTGGTGTATGTATTTAGAATACTTTTCAACATATGAAAAACTGTATAGCTAAAATGTAATGTTATTCCAAAATTTACAGCCATTTAACTGAAACCAATTCGTTTATACTTTCCTCCTCAGTGAATTTTATTTGACATTTCAAGTGAAAATGTTACTTTGGAACAACCTTTCCAAATCTAGCATTAGAAGATACTTTGTCACATAGAACCATTTGTGTTTTTTTTTTTTTAAATCTAAAATGCATTATAATGTTCATTGAAACCCACTCTCCTGGGAATGCAAAACTGATTTGTCTAATGCACTACAAGATTTTCTATAAATGCATCAACATTGTGAAATAATGTTAACAGAATGAGAGACAAAATATAATAAATTTTCTTTAAATTTTAGGGCAATTACTATAACTCTTGCTAATGTGGTATAATAACTGCAATTATTTTCATTTGCATTTTTTCTAGGATTTATATTCATTAAAAGCCTGTGATTTTGTGTTCTGCAATATGCAAAAATGAACATGGCTTAATAGTGTTTTATAGCAAGATGATACAGGAGGTGATTTCATTTATTTTGTTAATAACGAAGCCACTCACATATAAGCACTATGATTCAAAGTATTTGTAGCACAATTCTGGATTATTCTATCTGAAACTCTCTTGAATACAACTCCAGTTGCATGCACAGTCCATTTAAATTCCTGCTTTCATAAATAAGCGATGAGCATTCTAGAGGAGGCATACAATTTTGACACAACCAGCATAATTTCCAAGCTATAACTCAGTACACTATCCTGGCAGAGAAGGATAATAATGTAATCTTTGTCGTGATTAAAAAATCTTAAGATAATGGGAGATCTTTCCATCTTCTAATATCTTTCTAATTCTTTCTTCAGAGACTTGAATTTTTTTCATACAAATCTTTCACCTGCTTGGTTAGGGTTACACGAAGGTACTTTATGTCATTTGGGGCTAATTGTGAAGGGTGTTGTTTCCCTAATTTTTTTCTTAGCCCTTTTGTCTTGGGTATACAGGAGGGCTACTGATATTTTGGAGTTAAATTTGTATCCGGCCACTTTGCTGAAGGTGTTTGTCAGCTGTAGGAGTTCCCTGGTAGAATTTTTGGGGTCACTCAGGTATACTATCATATCATCTGCAAATAGTGATAATTTGACTTCTTCCTTTCTAATTTGTATCCCCTTGATCTTCTTCAACTGTCTTATTGCTCTAGCAAGGACTTCCAGAACTATGTTGAAGAGATATGGAGAGGGTGGGCAGCTTTGCCTTGTCCCTGATTTCAGTGGGATTGTTTTAAGTTTCTCTCCATTGAGTTTGATGTTGGTTATAGGCTTGCTGTATATTGCCTTTACTATGTTTAGATATGTACCTTGTATCTCTGATCTCTCCAAGACTTTAAACATGAATGGATGTTGGAGTTTGTCAAATGCTTCTTCAACATCTAAGGAGATTATCATGTGGTTTTTTTTCTTTCAGTTTGTTAATATGGTGGATGACATTGATGGATTTCTGTATACTGAACCATCCCCGCATACCTGGGATGAAGCCTACTTGGTCATAGTGGATGATATCTTTGTGGATTAACATAGTAAAAATGGCCATCTTACCAAAAGCAACCTACAGATTCAATGCAATTCCCATCAAATTACCAACACAATTCTTTACAGACCTGGAAAGAAAAATTTTCAACTTCATATGGAATAACAAGAAACACAGAATTGCTAAAACAATCCTCTACAATAAAAGATCTTCTGGAGGGATCTCCATCCCTGATCTATAGAGCTGCACAATACAGAAACTGTAATAAAAACTGCATGGTACTGGCATAGAAACAGAATGGTGGATCAATGGAACTGAACAGAAGACCCAGAAATAAACCCACAAACTTATGGACAACTGATCTTTGACAAAGATGCCAAAACCATACAATGGAAAAAAAGATAGCATCTTCAACAAGTAGTGCTGGTCTAACTGGATGTCTACATGTAGAAAAATGAAAATAGATCCATACTTATCACCATACACAAAGGTTAAGTCCAAGTGGATCAGAGACCTCAGTATAAAACCAGACACATTAAATCAGTTAGAAGAAAAAGTGGGGAAACCCCTAGAACTCATTGGTACAGGAGACAACTTCCTGAACAGAACACCAACAGCACAGGCTCTAAAAGCAACAATCAATAAATGGGACCTCATGAAACTGAAAAGCTTCTGTAAAGCAAAGGACACTGTCATCAAAACAAAACAGCTGCCTACAGATTGGGAAAGAATCTTCACCAACCCTTTATCTGACAGAGGACTAGTATCCAGTATATATAAAGAACTAAAGAAGCTGAAAAACAGCAAACCAAGTAATCCAATTAAAAAATGGGAACAGAGCTAAAGAGAGAATTCTCTATAGAGGAATATAGAATGGCAGAGAAACACTTAAAGAAATGCTCAACCTCATTAGCCATTAGGGAAATGCAAATTAAACGACCCTGAGATTTCACCTTACACCCATCAGAATGGCCAAGATGAAATACTCGAGTGACAACACATGCTGGAGAGGTTGTGGAGAAAGGAGAACCCTCCTCCACTGCTGATGGTAATGTAAACTGGTACAACCACTCTGGAAAGCAATCTGGCGCTTTCTCAGACAAGTAGGAATAGCCCTTCCTCAAGATCCAGCCATACCACTCCTAGGCATATATCCAAAAGTGGCTCAAATACACAATAAGGACATTTGCTCAACCATGTTTGTAGCAGCTTTATTTGTAATAGCCAGAAGCCGGAAACAGACTAGATGCCCCTCAACTGAAGAATGGATGCAGAAATTGTGGTACATCTACACAATAGAATATTACTCAGCAATGAAAAATAAGGAAATCATGAAATTTGCAGGTAAATGGTGGGACCTGGAAAGGA
>NW_026592118.1:16683209-16683860 GCF_907164565.1 Psammomys obesus
TAGATGTACCACAATTTCTGCATCCATTCTTCAACTGAAGAATGGATGCAGAAATTGTGGTACATCTACACAATAGAATATTACTCAGCAATGAAAAATAAGGAAATCATGAAATTTGCAGGTAAATGGTGGGACCTGGAAAGGATCATCCTGAGTGAGCTGTCCCAGAAGCAGAAAGACACACATGGTATATACTCACTCATATAGACATGTAATATAGGATAAACCTACTAAAATCTGTACATCTAAAGAGACTAATTAAGAGAGAGGACCCTGACTAAAATGCTCAATCCGAATCCAGAAAGGCAAAGAGGAAGGACATCAGAAGAAGAAGAAAACAGGAAACAATCTAGGACCCTGCCACAGAGGGCCTCTGAAAGGCTCTGCCCTGCAGACTATCAAAGCAGACGCTGAGACTTATGCCCAACTGTTGGGCACAGTGCATGGAATCTTATGTAAGAAGTGGGAAACAGTAAGATCTGGAGAGCACAGGAGCTCCACCAGGAGAGCAACAGAACCAGAAATTTGAGCACAGGGGTCTTCCCAGAGACTCATTCTCCAGCCAAGTACCATGCATGGAGATAACCTAGAACCCCTGCACAGATGTAGCCCATGGCAGTTTAGTGTCCAAGTGGGTTCCATAGTAATGGG
>NW_026592118.1:16683960-16708788 GCF_907164565.1 Psammomys obesus
TGTACCATGCATGGAGATAACCTAGAACCCCTGCACAGATGTAGCCCATGGCAGTTTAGTGTCCAAGTGGGTTCCATAGTAATGGGAAGAGGGACTGCCTCTGACATGATCTGATTGGCCTGCTCTTTGATCCCCTCCCCCTGGGGGGGAGGAGCAGCCTTACCAGGCCATAGAAGATGATAATGCATCCACTCCTGATGAGTTCTGATAGACTAAGATCAGAAGGAAGGAGAGGAGGACCTCCCTTATCAGTGGACTTGGGGAGGGGCATGTGTGAAGAAGGGGGAGGGAGGGTAGAATCAGAAGGAGAGGAGGGAGGGGCTTTGTGGGGATACAAAGTGAATGAAGTGTAATTAATAAAAAAAACATTAAAAGTTAAAAAAAAGAACCCTAAATAAAGTAGTTTTGTTGAAAGAAAAAAAAATCTTAAGAGTTACAGAATCAGGAAAATTTAACATTTACTTGGAAAATTTATTATATATTAGTTATTTTTAGATTTAATTTTATAGTACTTTCTTAAATAATTCACTAAAAGGTACAATGAATCTCTCTCTCTACCATCCCTAAAAGTAACTTAGACCAGTCCAGGCATAGCCATCCACAACTTTAATCCCAGCTCTCAGGAGGCAGAGGCAGGTAAATCTTGGTGAGTTTCAAGTCAGACAGTGCTGCACAGTGAGGCTCTGTCTCAAAACCCCATTACTCTATATACACTGCTTAAACATATTTTATGTGAGTGATTTTGGTCATTGACCTGTATTTTCAGAATTGAGTGCAATCTTTATTGCCTCCTTCTTTTGTTCTGTCCAACTTTTTTCCTTTTAAACCCCTAATTCTGCTACTGCCATCACATCAGGTGAGTGAACTGGACTCGTAGCTCAAGGAGGTCAGAACTGAGCATAGAAGAGGTCAGAACACAGGCTTACAGCTAGGCTACTACACTGACAACGAGCTAATCTTTGCAACTGTGTTCTCCTGAGACCCACAAGAAATGAGTGCATAATTAAAACCCAGCAAGATTGTAATTCAGAAATCCAGATTTGCTGACTTCTTTGTATTATTTTCTTTGTTTCAATTTCATTATTTTCTGCTCTGATTTATTTTTTTGTATATTACATATTGGATGTTTTGCATGCATGTATGCCTGTGTGGGGGTGTCAAATTTCTTATTGTTGACTGGGTTTAACAGCTGGGTAGTATTGTGTAAATGTACCATGATTTCTGTATCCATTCTTTGGCTGAGAGGCATCTAGGTTGTTTCCAGATTCTGGCTATTATGAATAAAGCCGCTATGAACATAGTTGAGCAAATGCCCTTGTTGTATGGTAGAACATCTTTTTGTTTGTTTGCTTGTTTGTTTGTTTTATTATGGTTGAGCATCTTTTGGATATATGCCCAGGAGTGGTATAGTTGGGTCTTGAGGTAGTGCTATTTCCAGATTTCTGATAAACCTCTAAATTGGTTTTCACGGTGGTTGTACAAGTTTACATTTCACCAGCAATGGAAGAGGGTTCTCTTTTCTCCACATCCTCTCCAGCATGTGTTGTCACTTGAGTTTTTGATCTTAGCCATTCTGATGGGTGTGAGATGGGATTTTTTCTTGTTTTCTCCAAATTTTTGAGTTGTATCTTTAAGTCATTTACTTGTTAGAAATCTCTAGGTTAGGGCTGGAGAGATGGCTCAGTGTTAAGAGTGCTGACTGCCCTTTCATGGGACCTGGGTTCAACTCCCAACACCCACATGGCAGCTCACAACTGTCTGTAACTCCTGTTCCAGGGGATCCAACACAAACATACCTGTACGTAAAACATCCAATATATAAAATATAAATAAATATATTACATAAAAAAAGAAACCTCCAGGTTTTAGATGACATATCTACTTCGATTTTTGGAACTGGTATTTAGAGCATTTGAGTGACATGCACAAAATTTCCATGTGAATCAGTATTATTCTGGATTATATTATATTATATTCTGGATATGATCTATTATATTCTGGATTAATCAGGACTATACTGGAACCTTGGGATTCTAAGTCCAGTTAACTGAGTGGTTCATTGTCAGACCAAGCAAGCCTGTATATAGTCTTTTCATGATATCATATGAAAAAGGGTTATAGCCACATAAATAGCATAACTAGTGGGTTAACTTGAAGATTCTTGTTTTTAATCCACTAGAGGTAAACCTCATACAAAGAACATTTTCCTCATACTTAGAACAAAACCTGGCATATGTGTAAAGGGAACAAAGAGGAAGAAGAAACACAAATTAGGCAAAGTCTTTGTAGATGAATAAAGAGAACTGGGTTCTGCTAAGGTTGCTATAAAAGTCTGGGCACAAGAAAATCAATAGAAAAATAGTTCCGTCCAGTTTTGTTCACTCAGCCGCACTGCTTGAGTCAGACATGCATCTTTCCAACCTTTTCTTTCTAATGCAACAAAAGCAGCTTTGAAGTATGCAAGAAAGCCCTGAGGGGCACGTGGTCAATACGGTAAGTGCATGGCTCTTAAGGGAAATTACCTGTTGCAAATTAGCTCTTGTCAAAAGGCAGCCTTTTCTGCCTTGGTATTCCTACATGCCTCCTCTACAACAATCACACTGATCTTGATGACGCTGATGAATACAAATCTTCACTTATAGTTTCTTCATCGAGCTACCAAAGGAAGTGTTAGATTAAATCAGTAATTACAGTTGTAGCTTATAATTTATATGTTGGAATTGCTATTTGTAAATACTTAAAATGCCCACTTCCCATTCCCTCACTTACACTGAGAAATGGCCAACAGATATACTTTTAGATAGGAAAAACTAACATAGAAACTCTAATATTTAACTTGTGGGAGGGGAGAGTAGAACAGGGTACATTTTTGATTAAATAAAAATGGCAGATTTAAAAATTTTGTACTACTGAAACCTCATGAAAAGGCTCAGTTGAAATGTAATTTGTTTCCAAGAGTTTCCTGACAAGCACTGATTCCATTTCACTCTCATATGGCTTGAGTGAAAAGCATGGAATACGAGGAACTGACCACAGAAGAGCTTCTTTCCTAGGCACTAGATCTCACATAGGTGAAGGGGCAAAATAAAGTTAGTTCAGGATAATGACAAGGGGAGAAGTACAATCCCTCTTCCCCTAAGTGTAGGCAAAATTATAGTATGTGAAGATTACAGATTCGAACATGGAAGAGGCTTTGCTCACAAGAGACCAGAAAAGTTCTTGAGACTTTTTTTCTATTAATGATATGTGGGGAACAAACACTGAGAGGTCAAAGTTTATAGTGACCTATAGAAGGTCAGGTTGCCAGGAGCAGCCCCGTCGGATCTTCTGCTTGTGGCTCGTTTAGTTTTGAGACAGGGTCTCTCGGTATAGCCTGGGCTTATCTAGCTAGAGCAGTGAGACAAGTGAAGGAGATAAAGGGGGTATGAATAGGAGAGGAAGTCCCCGTTTTCAGGTCATAGGGTGCCATACATAAAAGACTCCAAAAATTCCAAGAGAAGACTCCTACAGCTGGTAACACATTCAGCAAAATAGCAGGGTACGAAAATGAAGCGCACACACACTCGCACACCCCACTAACCTTTTATATACCAACAATGAACACGCTCAGAATGGAATCAAGGAGACAGTCCTTCGTGGCAATTCTTGGTTGTCAACTCGATCACATTTGGAAAACAAACCCCCTAAATGCAGGGCACACCCACGAGGAAATTTTTGCTTAATCCGAAGTAGGAATATCCATTTCTAATCTGGATCTTTGAGTTAGGAAGACACTCACTTTTAATCCAAATCTTGTCAACTGGGAAAAGATGTGCCTTTAGTCCAGATCTTGAGGTGGGTAGACACACCTTTAATCTGGGGCACACTTTCTGCCGGAAGCCTATAAAAAGACACAGAAGAAAGCTTTTGGCTTTGCCTGCTTGCCTTTTCCTCACTAGCAAGTCTATTCCTTCACTGGCATTAAGAGTCTGCTTCTTCAGGATTCCAGCTTATATTGAAGACCAGTGGGACATCTAGCTTCATGGACTGAAAAACTACTGGATTCTTGAACTTTCTGTTCACAGCCAGACACTGTTAAATTAGCTGGACTGCAGTCTATAAATCATCTAACAAATCCCCTTTCTCTCTCTATAGAGATTCATTCTTTAAGTTTTGTTATGCTAGAGAACCCTGACTAATACACATCCTATTCAGAATACCTTTCTGCCCCCAATCTCAGAGTCAATCCAATCAATGAAATGAAAGACTGGCACAATGCAGAATTTATGACACTGAAGAAAGAAACTGAAGAAGGTACCACAGGATAAGAGGACCTCCCATGTTCGTAGACTGGCATAATTAACTATGGGAAATGGCTATCCTACCAAACACATTTACAGATAAAACACAATCCCCATAAAAGTTCCAACACACTTCTTTACAGGAATTGAAAAAACAACGTTAAAATTCTTACAAAAACACAAAAGACTCAAGACAAAAGGTAAACAAGACAATTCTGAACAATAAAGGATTGGCTAGAGTATAACCTGGGTTTCAGGTTATACTACGGATACATAGTAATAAAAACAGTATGGTATTGGCATAAGAACAAACACATTAACAAATGGAATAGAACTGAGGATCCATATACAAGACTACTCTTCTACAGCCAGCTCATTTTTGGCAAAGAGGACGACAATAAACATTGGAGGAGACAGCATCTTGTATCTATTTCCTGCTGATCAGGGTTGATGGGTCATTAAAGGATTAGCAGACTCAGTCCTCAGGGTACCAGAAGTCCAGTCCAAAGACCAACATGAAGCAGCAATAGCCGAAAGACTCAGCTGGATTGCCTGGAGAATCTCTCTGGAATGTTTCTCTCTGGGAAGCCAAGCGTCGAAGCACGAATATCAGTGCAGCAATGTTGATCCAAAAAGCAATGTCTCCTTTTTGTGTGGGCCTCTATAAGTCTTCTCCTCAAAATCCACCCATGGATGGTCTCAGCTGGCCAAGGTCATGCCCCTCGCATGTCAGAACAAAACATCATGTGCCCTCTCACAAGCCAACCTGAGCAAAACATCACATTCCTATCTTGCAGGAAAACATCACACGACAAAGTTTAGTCTTCAAAGAATCCAGAAATTTCTGCTTCAAAAACCGCTTTGAGATTTCGTTTTATCCCAGGCAGGGTGGCTAATTTCAACAAAACGAACGTAAACTGATTCAGTCACCATCGAAACCAGCATATACAATTCTGAAAAAGCTAAAAATAGATCTAACATATGACCCAGATATATCACCACCTGTCATGTGCCTAAAGGACTCTTTATCCTCCTACAGAGATACTTACTCATTCTTATTGATTGTTGCTCTATTCATAATAGCCAGGGTATGGAAACAGCCCAGATGGCTACTAACTGATGAATGGAAAATGAAAATGTGGTACATTTTTACAATGGAATATTATTTGTTAAGAAAAATAAAAGATTCAGATACGTGGAAATAATCATTCTGTTTGAGGTAAACCCAGAACCAAAAAGACAAACATTGTATGCTTTTTTTACCCCCTCAAATGTGGACATTAGCTTTTTTTTAAATTTTTTTTATTATTAGTTACATTTTATTAATTCTGTATCCCAGCTGTATCCCACTCCCTTATTCCCTCCCAATCCTACCCTCCCTCCCTCATCTCCTCCCTGCCCCTTTCCAAGTCCACTAATTGGGGAGGACCTCCTCCCCTTTCATCTGACCCTGTTTTATCAGGTATCTTTAGGACTGGCTGCAAAGTCCTCCTCTGTGGCCTAGCAGGACTGCTCCTCCCTTGGGAGGTGGGGAGGTCAAAGAGCCTGCCATTGAGTTCCTGTCAGAGATAGTCCCTGTTCCCCTTACTATGGGAAACCAATTGTTTACTGAGCTACCACGGGCTTCATCTGAGCAAAGGTTCTAGGTTATAGCCATACATGGTCCTTGGTGGAGTGTCAGTCTCAGAAAAGACCTCTGTGCCCAGATATATTTGGTCCTTGTAGAGCTCTTATCCTTAAGCCAGGCATCGGACCCCTCCGACCCATATACCCACTTTGGGAAACAGAGGGTCACTTGGGACATTGAAGCTCCTGCTCTGTGGGTCCAATTGAGTTAAGGCAGTTAATGCCAGAAATTGCGCCGCGACCATCACTAGTGCCTGCTACATATACAGTGCAGAGCCCCTCCCACACACTCAAGGGTTCAACATTATCTATAACTCCTCCCTCGAGAAACACTTCCATGCACACTTCCACACACACACAAACATACACACACATACGAGCACACACCTGCATTTGCCCCTTTTGCGCTTGTAGACGTTAGCTTTGAATCTTCAAATATGTATGTTTAAGATACCATACCCATAGAAGCCAGAAAACCAGTAAAGGGCCATGGAGAGAAGGGGAGGTTTCAAGGTAGGAGAGAGAGAACACAGATGGTATGAAGGGGAATTTGGGAATAATAAAGCAAAAAGCCTGATGAGAGGTAGGAGATTGGAGGGCAGGGTAGAGAAGGGAGGATGGGGTGTGATAGCTCACAAGAAAAAACTTTGGAAAAGGCATATAGATACCAATTGCCAAAACCTCTTCTATGGGTGAGTCTCATAGGCTCCTCCTCTTGTTTCAAAAATCAGAAGGAAGAATATGATGTATATATATGTATTCTACGTTTTCTTCACACCCTTTCTTCAGAGTTCTGTTCAATGCATAATGCCTCTCAAACACTGAATCATCTTTGCAAAAGACAGAAACATACTTCATCCATAACTGCACATTACTGTATTGCCAGCCTAAGAAAGGAGCACATTGATCTTGTGAGAATCTCTGGGGAAACTTCCTGGAAACAGAACGAAAACTTTGCTAATCCTATTAACTTCAATTTATGAGCAGTTCACAGATTAAATGGGCTCAGCTGCACTTTAATATGTGTAATAGAGAAATGCAGGTAAGATTTGACTGTAGCGATCGCCTTGGGTTTGCTTTACTCCAGACACCAAATAACAGTTTATGTGGGCAAAGAGTATAATGATTCTTCGTTTTGCACTAGGTTGAACAGCAGAAAGTAAATTATTTATATAAAAATTGATAAGTTTCTTGAATCATTAAAAGAGAAAAGTGATTAGAAAACCCAATTAAAAATAGTACTAATAGATGAGAATACCAGAAGTACTCAGATAAAGTAGAGATTTGGCAAAAATAGAGAGCACTTCATCTGATTTTATCAAAATATACTTGGAAATGTGACTAAAATAGGTACTTTTATAGGATAACAATTTTAAAAACAGAGCTCATAAAGCACAGAAACTCTAGAAGATGAATTACAGCGGGAGTCGGCTGTAAAAGGGGAGCACTTCTTTCATCAAACAAAATCAAATCAAAGCATACCAAAAAAACAAAGAACTAGATAATTTCAAAGACGTACACCTTCAAAGACTCGGAGCCTTTAGTGATGGTTCAACTGCTTCACAGAAAGGACAAGTTGGTGCTTTTAGACATGGCCTAAGTATGATGGTAAATGCCGATAAAAAGAAAATCATAGATAATTGTCATATGGTCCTATTGATGCAAATTTATATGCAAACAAATAGAATTTAGATAAATGATAAGCACCCTCTAGACTGAATGTAGTTTATTTTGAACTCAGGTCATCATGCTTGGTGGCAAGCATCTTGCCTACTGAGTTATCTAGTTAGATCTCATCAATCTCTAAAAACCATTTTTAATGAAGTAGGAATTGCGTGTATCTCCTTAAAGTAGTAAATAATACCCTGAAAGGAAAAGCCAATATTGTGTTTAATAATGTAGAATGTGACTCTCATTAACAGTGTTTTCCCATAGTCTAAACTGTTGGTGTTGTTGATGAAATTAACAATCTATTTTACTGACTGTGAGGACAAATCAGAAGTATGTAAACAAGAAAACAGAAGGTGGTTGGCACGGTGCCACAGACCTATAATCTCAGCACTTTAGAAGATAAGGAAGGAATAAAGAGTGTTTAGGGCCAGCCTGGGCTGCAAACAACCATTAGAACCCCCAAGTTTGAGTGAGGGAGAGCAGAACAATAGAATACCCAAACCCCTCAAAGAATAGAAAGTAAGGTATTTGTTATTTGTGTGTGGCATGAATGTATGCTTCCAAAGCCTAGGGAACAGAATGCAAAAGACACAGAAAAAAAAAGACACATTGTGAAGAGACTCATTATAAAATTAATTTCAAGAAAAGAGCTCAAGGAGATTAGATATATATGTCATAGTAATGAAAGAGCATAAAAAATCATTTATTTTATACTTTCCTTCTGCCAGAATGTCAAAACCATGAGAAAAGGGATATTACTAGTTTAGTATTTTGTCCTTGGTGTCCTCTATAAAAAGAAAGAAGAAGAAATAAGAGTTGGCTAGATGAATCAGTAGGTAAAGTCATTTGCTGCCAAGAGAAATGACCCCCAGGATTTCCTCTGACATCCACAGGTGTGTGTGGTAGGTGCATGCCCTGCGGTAAACAGAAAAGTAATGTTGGCATAATGCTCTTGTGGAATGTATACAATTTACCTTTGTTCATTCAAATGCTGATTTCTCCACCCCACTATCTGGTTTCAATCCGGACATTGCATTGTGATGTTTATTCTAAACATCACCTGTCTCAAGTTTGTGTAAACATGCCACCATTTGTTCTCTGTATTGTCAATAAAACAATCAGCCAATGCTGAGCAATGGAGAGAATTGGGGGGGGGCATGCTGGTCCAGAGGGGAGGAGAAGGAAGCCAGTGGAGGAGGAGTCAGAGAGCAGAGTTTGGCAGGAGAGGACTTGGAACCACGAGGAGAGAAGAATCAGACCTAAGAGATGAGTAAAAGCAGGTATAATGTGGAAAATCTGAATGGGAGGAAACTATGCGGGCTTGGAGGTTTAGGATGAAGTAACTATAGTTACTATAAGTAACTATAGCATTGTGCTCTAGGTTACTTAAATCCTAGTCTCTGTGTGGTGACTTGGGTATACAGCTGGTTTGGGAATAACCACTGTTTAACTAAAAGATAAATCATTATTAAATATTAATAATCAACAACAGAGTAAGCACATAAATAAATAAGCAACTACAAAAGCATTTCAGTAATAAAGAAAAGAGAAAACTCTGACCGTGGTGTTGAAAAAAAAAGAATGACTATGTATTACATGTACTATGACTGTACACTGTTGTGCAGAGACTGATGGGAAAGATGCAGAAAAAGTGGAAAGCAACAGTAGCCATTAGTGGGTGTCCAACTAAAGGACGAAATATAAGAAGTACTTCCAGATATCATATAACATTTCAAAGTACATTTAGTTTAAAAAAGGAGAATCTATTACATAAAGCTCAGCACGCTTAAAGGGCTGAAACCATATAAAAAACTTATCCAAAAGAAAACTATGAGAAATCAATAACAAAAACATCTAGAGATTCTGAAATGTTTGAAAAAGAACAATTCTGATAAAAATTGCAAGGAAAATAAAACATCTTGAACTGAGTGAAAAGGGGAAACATGGTATTTCAAAATTTATCGAGTTCGGCTAAAGAAATGTTCAGAGTAAATTTATAGCTGAAATGCTTTCTTTTATTATAAAGAGAAAAATAGAGTCACTGGTCTGAAGATATACCTCAGGAAGATGTAAGAGGAAGTAAATCAAGCACGAGGCTGAAAAATGAGATGGCAAAGGGGACAGTAAAAGATACTGAAACAAACCACAGGAAAACAGACTCAATCTATCCAAAAACAATTCTTAAAAATTATCCTGCAATGTTTATCTAAAAATTTATAGTAATAAATTCAAATACTTACATGAATGGTATAATGCCAAAAGATAGAGAAATTATCAGAACTAGTTTTTAAAGAGATGGACAATTTGAATAGATCCAAGTTAAAAAGAAAAAAAGAAGTTGAGTTACTTACTGGAAATTTTTTTAAATATTTTTTTTTTTTTATTTTTGAACAATTTTATACATTCACTTGTATCCCAGCTGTAGCCCTCTCCCTCTTTCCCTCCCAATCCTCTCCTTCCATCTGGCCCTCGTTTATCAGGTATCTTCAGGATGGTTGCAATGTCCTTATCTGTGGCCTAGCAAGGCTGCTCCTCCCTCAGGGGGGAAGGGAAGCTCATGAGTTCATGTCAGAAACAATTCCTGTCCCCCTTACTAGGGAACCCACTTGGATACTGAGCTACCATGGGCTATGTCTGAGCAGGGGTTGTAGGTTATATCCATGAATGGTCCTTGGTTGGATAAACAGTCTCATAGAAGACCCCTGTGCTCAAATATATTTGGACCTTGTGGGGCTCCCTGTCCCCTCTAGTTTATACTAATTCCTCCTTCCTTAATATGATTCCCTACACTCTGCCGAAGGTTTGGCTATGGGTCTCAGCATCTGCTTTGATACACTGCTAGGTAGAGTTTTTCAAGTTCCTTCTATAGTAGGCTACTGTCCTGTTACTTGTTTTCTCCTATTTCCAATGTCCATCCCCTTTGTCTTTTTAGATGAGGATTGATCATCTTATCCCTGGATCTCTTTCTTGTTTATCTTCTTTAGGTGTACAGATATTAGTATGTTTACCTTATCTTATAGGTCTAGTATCCACCTATAAGTGAGTATATACTGTGTGCCTCTTCTGCTCCTGGGATACCTCACTCAGGATGATTTTTTCTAGATTCCACCATTTGCCTACAAAATTCATGATTTTCTTGTTTTTAATTGCTGAGTAGTATTCCATTGTGTAAAAGTACCACAATTTCTGTATCCATTCCTCTGTTGATGGACATCTGGTTTGTTTCCAGGTTCTGGCTATTATGAATAAAGCTGCTATGGACATGGTTGAGTAAATGTCCTTTTTGTGTATTTGGATATATGCCTAGGTATAGCTGGATCTTGAGGTAGCACTATTCCTAATTGTCTGGGAAAGCACCAGATTGATTTCCAGAGTGGTTGTACAAGTTTACATTCCCACCAGCAATAGAGGAGGGTTCCCCTTTCTCCACAGCCTCTCCAGCATGTGTTGTCACTTCTTGAGTTTTTGATTTTAGCCATTCTGATGGGTGTAACGTAGAATCTCAGGGTCGTTTTGATTTGTATCTCTCTGATGGCTAGGGATGTTGAACATCTCCTTATGTGTTTCTCTGCCATTCTATATTCTACAGAGAATTCTCTGTTTAGCTCCATACCCCATTTTTTAATTGGGTTGCTTGAATTATTGCCCTTTAACTTCTTTAGTTCTTTATATATTCCAGATATCAGCCCTCTGTCAGATGTTGGGTTGGTGAAGATCCTTTCCCAATCTGTAAGCAGTCATTTTTTTTTTTTTTTTTTGACAACAGTGTCCTTTGCTTTACAGAAGCTTTTCAGTTTCATGAGGTCCCATTTATTGATTGTTGCTCTTAGGGCCTGTGCTGATGGTGTTCTGTTCAGGAAGTTGTCTCCTGTGACAATGAGTTCTAGGGTCTTTCCCACTTTTTCTTCTAATCAATTTAGAGTATCTGGTTTTATATTGAGGTCTTTGATCCACCTGGACTTTACTTTTGTGCAGGGTGATAAATATGGATCTATTTTCATTTTTCTGCATGTAGACATCCAATTGGACCAGCACCATTTGTTGAAGATGCTATCTTTTTTCCATTGAATGGTTTTGGCTTCTTTGTCAAAAATCAAGTATTCATAGGTATGTGGGTTTATTTCTGGGTCTTCTATTCGGATCCATTGACCCACCTTTCTGTTTCTATGCCAGTACCAAGCAGTTTTTATTACTATTGCTCTGTTGTAGAACTTGAGATCAGGGATGGAGATACCTCGAGAGGATCTGTTGTTGTACAGGATTGTTTTGGAAATTCTGGGTTTTTTGTTTCTCCATATGAAGCTGAGAATTTTTCTTTCAAAGTCTATAAAGAATTGTGTTGGTATTTTGATGGGAATTGCATTGAATCTGTAGATTGCTTTTGGCAGGATGGTCATTTTCACTAAGTTAATTCTACCGATCCATGAGCATGGGGGCTCTTTCCATCTTCTGATGTCTTCTTTGATTTCTTTCTTCAGAGACTTAAAGTTTTTTTTTTTTTATACAGATCTTTCACCTGCTTGGTTAGAGTCACCCCAAGGTACTTTATGTTATTAGTGGCTATTGTGAAGGGTGTGTTTCCCTGATTTCTTTCTCGGCCCTTTTGTCTTGGGTATACAGGAGGGCTTCTGATTTTTTTTTTTTTTGAGTTAATTTTGTATTCAGCCACTTTGCTGAAGGTGTTTATCAGCTGAAGAAGTTCTCTGGTTGAGTTTTTCGGGTCACTCAGGTATACTATTATATCATCTGTGTATAGTGAAACTTTGACTTCTTCCTTTCCGATTTGTATTCCCTTGATCTCCCTTACTTGTCTTATTGCTCTAGCTAGGACTTCAAGTACTATTTTGAAGAGATATAGAGACAATGGGCAGCCTTGCCATGTTCCTGATTTCAGTGGGATTGATTTAAGTTTCTCTCTGCTGAGTTTGATGTTGGCTATAGGCTTGCTGTATATTGCCATTACTATGATTAGGTATGTGCCTTGTATCCCTGATCTTTCCAAGACTTTAAACATGAATGGGTGTTGGATTTTGTAAAATGCTTTTTTCAGCATGTAGGGAGATGACCGTGTGGTTTTTCTCCTTCAGTTTGTTTATATGGTGGATTACATTGATGGATTTCCGTATATTGAACCACCCTTGCATGCCTGGGATGAAGCCTACTTAGTCATGGTGGATGATATCTTTGATGTGTTCTTGGATTCGGTTTGCAAGTATTTTATTGAGTATCTTTGCATCAATGTTCATAAGAGAGATCGGTCCGAAGTTCTCTTTTTTCTGTTGGATCTTTGTGTGGTTTAGGTATTAAGCTGACTGTGGCTTCATAGAATGAGTTTGTAATATTCCTTCTGTTTCTATTTTGTGGAATAATTTGGAGAGAATTGGAATTAGCACTTCTTTGAAGATCTGGTAGAATTCTGCACTGAAACCATCTGGCCCTGGGCTTTTTTTTTTTTTTTTTTTTTTTGAAAGGGAGGCTGTTGATGGCTGCTTCAATTTCCTTGGGGGATATAGAGCTGTTCAATCTTTCTACCTGGTCTTGACTTAATTTTGGTAGATGGAATCTATTAAGAAAATTGTTCATTTCTTTTAGATTTTCGAACTTTGTGGCATATAGGCTTTTGTAGTATGACTAATGATTGTTTGGATTTCCTCATTGTCTGTAGTTATGTCCCCCTTTTCATTTCTGATTTTGTTGATTTGGTAGTTTCTCTCTGCCTTTTAGTTAGTTTGGCTAAGGGTTTGTCTATCTTGTAAATTTTCTCAAAGAACCAGCTCTTGGTTTCATTGATTCTTTGAATTGTTTCTAATTGGTTGATTTTAGCCCTGAGTTTGATTATTTCCAGCCGTCTGCTCCTCTTGGGTGTTTCTGCTTCTTTTTTTTCTAGGGCTTTCAGTTGTGCCATTAAGTTGTTTGTATGAGATGTTACAAATTTCTTCTTAAAGGTACTTAGTGCTATGAATTTTCCTCTAAGTACTGCTTTCATTGTGTCCCATAAATTTGGGTATGTTGTGCCTTCATTTTCATTGAATTCTAGGAAGTCTTTAATTTCTTTCTTTATTTCATCCTTAACACAGCTGTCATTGAGAAGTAAGTTGTTAAGTTTCCATGTGTGTGTAGGCTTTTTGCTATTTCCATTGTTGTTGAGGTCCAGCTTTTGTCCATGGTGGTCAGATAGTATGCTGGGGATCATTTCAATCTTCTTGTATCTGTTGAGGCTTGCTTTGTGACCAATTATATGGTTTATTTTGGAGAACGTTCCATGAGGTGCTGAAAAGAATGTATACTCTTTTCAGTTTGGGTGAAAAGTCCTGTAGACATCTATTAGGTCCATTTGAATTAGGATGTTTGTAAGTGCCTTTATTTTTCTGTTTAGCTTCTGTCTAGATGATCTGTCCCTTGGTGACAGTGGGGTGTTGAAGTCTCCCACTATTAAGGTGTTGGGGTTGATGTGTGATTTAAGCTTTAATAATGTTTCATTCACGAATGTAAATGCTCTTGTATTTGGGACATAGATGTTCAGAACTGTGATGTCCTCTTGGTGGATTTTTTCTTTGATGAGAATGCAGTGCTCCTCTATGTCTTTTTTGATTAGTTTTGGTTGAAAGTCTATTTTATTAGATATTAGGATAGCCACCCCTGCTTGTTTTTGGGGTTCATTTGCTTGAAAAACATTTTCCAGCCTTTTACTCTGAGGTAGTGTTTATCTTTGTTGTGTAGGTGTATTTCTTGGATGCAGCAGAATGTTGGATCCTGTTTCCGCACCCACTCTGTTAGTCTGTGTCTTTTTATTGGAGAGTTGAGTCCATTGATGTTGACAGATAATAATGACCATTGAATGTTATTTCCTATTATTGTGGAGTTGGTGGTGTTACTGTGATTCATTGCTTGTTTTCTTTTAATTTTTGTTGGGAAATTATCTATAATCTACGTTTTCTTGGGTGTAGTTGTTTTCGTTGGATTGGAATTTTCCTTCTAGTATGTTCTGTAGGGCTGGTTTGCTGTTCAAATATTGCTTAAATTTAGTTTTGTTGTGGAATATTTTGTTTTTTCCATCTATTTTGATTGAAAGCTTTGCAGGGTATAGTAGTCTATGTTGGCATCTGTGGTCCCTTAGAGCCTGCATGATATCTGCCCAAGGTCCTTCTGGCTTTCATAGTTTCTGATGAGAAGTCCGGTGTGATTCTGACAGTTGAGTTACTTACTGGAAATTAATCTAACAAGAAAATCTATCTTAGGTGGCTTCACTGGCGAATTTTATCAAATGCTTAAGTAAGAAAAAATACAATCTCTTTCTGAATAGATGATATTGGGTGGGGGCATTTCCCAAGTCATTTTACGAGGCTACTATTAATCCTAACATCAAAGACAAAGACGTCACAAGAAAAGGGCAAAACATCACAAGAAAAGGGCAAACATGCTCTACCTGTCCCCAACGAACAAATAACCAGCAACATACAAAGAAGAATATACCACGGTCAAGTGGTGTAGTGCCAGGAATACCAAATTAGACAGCAACTAGGTCATGCCATACCACTCACCATATTAACAGAACGAAGGGCTAGAACTGCACAGTCATTTCAGAAGGTGCGGAAGGATTTGAGGCTGCTGAAGACCCACTGATCTCTAAAAAGTCACTAAGAATAGATGGGATTTTTCTCAACTTGATAAGGGACATATGAAAACCCTGTATCTTAACAGGATACTAAATGGTGGAAGACTAATGCTTTCCCCTTAAAACTGGCAACAGCAACAAAAAAGGACAAATGTAGGTAGGACTTGTTTTTAGCATCACACTCACAAATTTAGCTCGTTAGTTTTAGCCAACAACTTGAATTTGCCTAAGGTCAACTAGCAGAAGAGCTTCAACTGAGCAATTGAATAGCTCATATTACCCATTGGACGTGTGTGTGTGTGTGTGTGTGTGTGTGTGTGTTTACTTTGTTTGTTAGTTAATTGATGTGGGAGGGCCCAGGCAACTGTGGGTACTATTATCCCTAGGCAGGTGGTCCTGAACTTTATAATAGTGCTTGCTGAGTATAAGCTGGCCTGCATTCAGCCAGCAAGCACTATTTTCCAAGATTCCTGTTATACTTCTTCAGTTGTGAAGTGAGTTCCTTGGTTGAAAGTGATGCTGTATAGAATAGGAAACAGGTGTCAACTTCTCTCGGTGATTGACTGTGATGTAGAACTGTGAGCTTAAATAAACCATTCCCTTCCCTAAGCCGCTGTTGATCGGAGTGTTTTCTCACAGGCACAGGAATGAAAATAAAAGAGTAAGTCAAGAAAAGGGAAAAATTTTGCTGGTAATATAATTATATAGAAAACATTACAGAATGACAAAAATCATATGTTTACATGTATTGGCCACAGATAATTTGAAAATGACATTAACAGTCCTTAAGAGGAGATCAGGGGCAGTCACTGGCATGAACTCAGTTGCTTGCTCTTTGATCACCTCCCCCTGGTGAGGTAGACTAATTAGATAACAGAGAAAGAGGATCCAGACAGGCCTGAAAAGACCTGATAAGCTAGGGTCAGATAGTAGGGGAGGAGGACCTCCCATATCAGTGGACTAGGGTAGGGTAGGGATATGGGGAGGGGGGAGGCAGGGAGGAACGGGGGTAGGACCAGGAGGAGGGGCTACAGCCAGAATACAAAGTGAATAAATTATAATAAATAATAATAATAAAGAAAAAATTAAAAAAAGAGTAGTGGTTGTTCTTGCTGAAGACCTTGTCTAGATTCCCAGCATCCACATGGCAGACCAACACTGTCCAATTCTCTAGTTCTGCGTTATCTGATATCCTCCTCTTACTCCACAGGTATCAGGCACACACACGATGCATAAAAGACATACACGAGAGCAAAACACTCCCAACATAACATAAAATAGTCTAAAAATAAGAAAAATTGTAAGAACCTCAACAAAAGAAGTCTGTGGCCTGCACATTGAAGACTATACCCTTGCTGAGAGTAAGGGGAGGGGATTTAAGCAAACGAGGTGATCCATCACATTTGGAGGGTGAGAAGTTCGGTTGTTAGCTGGAAAGCTGTCTGCAATACCATAACCTTAGCATAACCTCTTTTTTTTTTTTTTTTAAGATTTGTGTATTTATTCTTTATACAGTATTCTGCCTGCATGTGTGCCTAGACGCCAGAAGAGGGCACCAGATTTCATTATAGAGGGTTTTGAGCCACCATGTGGTTGCTGGGAATTGAACTCAGGACCTTTGGAGGAAGAGCCAGTGTTCTTAACCTCAGAGCCATCTCTCCAGCTCCCAGCATACCCTCTTTTACTGAGCAGAGTAAGTACGAAGCCATCGTCTGAGGATTTGAAGAACTAGCCTTGCCTCCACCTTAGGCTTAAGAGGCCATTCTATAGCAAAGACAAACTAGATTCATTCCTGTTTATGATTAAATCTGTTTCTGGAGGACTGGGCTGTGTCCCACTTCTAACATTAACTACAAATGGTTCTGTACAGATGGTTCTAGGAATGGCAACCATGCCTTTGTTTCAAAAAGTTGTTTATAACCATCTAGCAAGCCTTCCTTTGTTTCAAAAGGTTATATGACCATGTACAACTACCTTGTTGTGGCTATCTGTTGTGATCACCTCATTTTGTTTTTCTTTTTTTTCTTTTTTATTGTTTTTGAGACAGGGTTTCTCTGTTTAGCCTTGACTGTCCAGGTCTTACTCTGTCTATAGACCAGGCTGGCCTTAAACTCTGAGATCTGCCTGCCTCTGCCTTGCATGTCCTGTGCCAGCACTGCTGTGACATGATTGTCTTGTGTGGACAACCTGTTCTGTTCTGCTCTTCTGCTTCTGTAACCCTGCCTACTTCCTCCCATTTGGAAGCCCCCAACCCCTGAGTCTTCTTCCTCACATTCAATGCTGACCTCTCAAAACACTGAAGGCAGCAGCTCATGTACATGAATGGAAAGGCTTGCTTTAAATACTTGCTTGCTTTGATTAACTTGGCCATGATGATTTGAATCAGTGGTCTTTCTCCTTCCACCTTTGGGATGAACAGACTACTGAATCACAGACAGAACATCTATATCACACTCCTCCTCAAGTCTCAGAGACCATTTCAAAAGAATAGGTGGAAAGGTTTTCAGAACCAGAGGCTGGAGAGGATCCAACTAAAGTAGTGCCTTCTGGACAGGACAACTGCACTCATGAAATCCTAGCAGCTGTGTGTGCGCACAAGATCCGCACAAAATCGAGCTAGTCAGTGTTCTAGCACGAGCCTTCACTGCTAACAGCGGAGCTATGGACAGCTGATGGCTGTTTGAGAGGAGGAGTCCATTTTCTCTAAGGGTATGGCCTCCAAGGTCAACCATGCTCCAGTGGATGGCACCACATCCTGGCATATATGGGTAACACAAATTGGATTTGGTGGGTTATTAAAAGGGGGTGGGGCATGAAGTTGGGATGGAGAGGGGAGTGGGGTAGCTCGGGAAAAAGTTAGGGAGGACTGGGGGATAAACAGGATCAAAGTACATTGCAGACACATATGAAATTCCAAGAATTTATAAAAACTTTGTATTAAAAAATGCCAATCCTAACATCTCTATTTATTTGCAAATGCAAAGGACCTAGAATAGCCAGAACAATTTGTAAAGAAGAAGTCGGAGGACTCACACTGATTTCAATGTTTAACACAAAGCTGCTGTAATCGAGAGAGTGTGTTACAACATAAGAATATAGATGCAGGCCAAGAAAACTGAGTGGAGTATTTGGAAACAAACCTGTGTATCTTTGTGAGTTCATTTTCATCACAAAAAACAAGGCCAGTCAACAAGAAAGGATAGATTTTGTTGTTTTCTCAGCAAACAGTACTAGAACAATATGTGCAAAAAAGAAAATGGATTTAAGTCCCTAATATTACATAGAAATTAAATTTAAATTGGCCTAGACTTGAACATGGACACTAAAACTTTAGAATCCCTAGAAGAAAACATGAGAAAAGCTTTGTGACGTTAGGTTAAGCAGAGCTGTGACACTGAAAGAGTGAGCCATGTTAAACTGAGCCTGGGCCATTTAACTTAGCCCAGTCAAAGCTCCTGTGCTTCTGCTTCAAAAGGCAAGAAAATGACAGATAAGCCACAGCGCTAGAGGAAGCATTTGTAAATCATCTGTCTTTAAAAGAAGTCACCCAGATTTTGTATATACAACGAGCTTTTGAAGATTAGGATGACAGAAACTTTCAAGCCTGTATCAGAGTTTGGACTTAAGCCTCAGTACCAAAAAAAAAAAAAAAAAAAAAAAGACAGATTACTAAAAAAGTTTATGAATGTCAATAAACATATGAAAATATTAAAAAAAAGTAAGTTAAAACCATGAAAAAGACTCAGGAAGGCAGAGACAAGTGGATCTCTGTGGGTTCAAGGGCAGCCTGGTCTATAAAGCCAGTCCAGGACAATCAAGGCTACACAGAGAAACCCTGTTTTGAAAAATCAAAAGTAAACAAAACAAACAAAAAAACTAAAAAAAAAAAAAAGACCAAAACAAAAAACAATAAATAACATCTAAAAGTTTCAGTAAGTACACTAGAATGACTGCGTTAAAGATTTATTAAACCAAATGTGAGAAACTAGCAAAAACTGGGCCTCTCAGACTTTGCTTAGGCACTATAAAGGCTAGCCATTTTGGAAGCCATTTAGACAAATTATTAACAGTTTAAATATATATTTTAATATAATCCAAAAATATCATTTCTGGGTATCCACTCCTCAAAATGAGAATATCTGCATAAGCAAACAGTTGAATCCAAAAGTTCACAAATGTATTATTCATAAATGCCCAGAGATGAAAACAACTCAAATAACCAGCCACTGTGAGTAGATTAATAAGAGGTCTGTACCACTGAATACTAAAGGGCAACAGGAGAAGCAAACTATTCATACAGTCTCAGGAGCACTATGTGCTCTGTGATGTTAGTCATGAAAATATTATTAAAAGGTGAAACCCTGTAGACAAGCAGATTGGCGGTTGCTTGAGGCTGAAGGCAGGAGAGGAGATGGGTGACACACAGATCTGAGGGTACACGGGAGAATGGATGCTCATTATGTAGATATACCATGGAACTTAACGAACCATATACCTGCAACTGACAAATGTTATGTGTCTAAATTACACCACGTGGAATATGTTTAACCAGTTAACTATATCCTTCTAACAAGACATTTTAAGGCTAGACATACACAACTTGGTGTTAGCTCGTGTTTTCTAGATGAGCCACCAGACTCTTGGGAAGAGACTACACATGTAGATAGCACAGGAAATGACTTTTCATTGGATGCTTTCTGAACTAGTTACTAAAAGGTTCAACTACAGGCGTCATTGCTTTACAGATAAAAACACTAACAAGACCTTCAGCCATGGTCCTGACATGAGCACCTCGCCTTGAGGAGCTTTGCTCATCCCAATGAGGCCAGAGACACTTCCGAGTAGCCTATGATCAAAATAAATGTCACCATGCAAACACGGCACGGACTCCTTTTAACTTCAAAGAAGAGTAAACACTGTAGGAATCCTGGGAACCTCAACAGGTTTCTCACAAGGACTTCTGGGTTCTGTGGTGCTGCACTAGCGAGACAGCAAAGGCTTCACAAGCAAAATGCAGACCGAAGTTCCATCACTATGGGGCTGAGCGATCAGAGAGGCTGTGGAAGGGGGCAGGGGGAAGGAAAGCAACGCAGCCCAGCTGAACACATGGGCACACACAATAAAATAGTTCCAGAAAGGCACAAATTACAGTAATAGCAAGGATTTCAAAGCATTTTTTTTCCTGCTACGCTACAATTTAATAGAAGCCATTTTATAGCAAATGTGTTTAAATTTCTTTCTGTGAGCTGAACAATGGCTACAATACAGCAATTTTCAGCTATACCACTTAATATTAGAAATATTGTGCAAAAATTTGATTTTTCAATTGAACATTAGGAATATATGGCGGTCTAAATTAGAAATATTTGCCTTGATCTTAAACAGGCAATGCAAGAAGTCAAAATACACTGTCAACATTTAATTACCAAAATTCACATGCTATTTTATAACAATGGCCTGAGAAGGAGAAATGTGTGATTATTTTGTTATCACATTAATCCCCCCTTGGTAACGGGAACTTTTTGTATGGTGTTGCTCACAAATGCATAGTATTTGGTGAATCAACTGTACTACCTCCTTGGAGGGAAAACAGCTCAGAGAGAGCCAAGTCAATCATACATGGAACTCCTTTCAGCTCGCTGAGCCGCTCAATAGTGAGAATGTCACCAGGAGGTGAGATGGCATTGTAACCCTGCTGTGATCATCACCAAGGACTTCAAGTCCTATCACCTGCTACAGAGGGAAATCAGGTATCAGTCTGCAACTCGTCCTTCACGTAAACAGAGAGTAAGGCACGGCCCTTAGCACTGCCTCAGTAATTTTCTACGAATGCGAGAGAAAACAGCAATGAGGACCCAAAGCTCCAACACTCCCTTAAATTGTGTTCCACGCTCTTCTTAGAGGTCCCGGTCCTGACCTGGTCCCGTCGCTTTCTCCCAGGTTCGTGGCCGACATTATTACCCACAGTGGCGGATACTTGGGTCCCATAATAGCGGAACATTCCTACTCACACTTATTTTAGCTTATTGGAATCCAGCTCCCAATGGTCCTTACGAGGATTATCAGAGCACTTGTATTTGGGGGAATTGGCTGGTCTCCCCACTGCTGGCTTGCAGCGCCCCCCCACAATTTCTAGTACTGCTTCCTTTAGAAAAGCGGGCTTCTCGGTAAATCAACAGGCATGGACTGAGTTCTGCATAGCCGCCCTTTGTGACAAAAGACAACATATCCATAGGTGCGGGTCTATTTTTTTACCCTCTAAATCCACATTGCTCTAAGTCAGGTAAAGATACATTGCAAAAGTTCAGGAACCTGGATCCTAAATCCACATTTGTCTCTCTGCCTGTTTTTTATATAATTTTTAAAAAGGCATGATTTTATGCCAACCTACAGAAACCTTCCTTTGAACAATATTAGTATAAAGAGTTCTTCTAACCTACCCATACATTGTACTGCCACATGTATGTTTGTCTTACCTCCTCGATGGATGATTAAAGACGTCTCACTTCCGATGGGGCAGTCCTTCAGTATATCCACTACTTCCGTATGGCTCAGGTTCTGTACATTCTGCTGGTTGATCTCAACAATGAGGTCTCCTTCACACAGTCCAGGGCATCCCTGAATGTCAAGTATCTGTTTCACCCGCTGTCCTGTGGGACTGTCAGCAATAGTGAAGCCAAATCCCTGGGCACCTTTCACAATGGTTAAGGTCATAAGTTCAGCTTGAGTGGCTCCAGACGAAGCCATAGACACATTGTCATCATGGACGGGTGGTGGATACGTGCCATCTAGCTGACCGTCAGCTGGCATGGAGTGCAAAGAATGAGGTGGCCGGTCTGTGATATCTGGGACTGACTGTGAGGTCCGAGAAATGTATTCCAAATAGGTTTCATAGTTATGTCTTCCATTGACCATCACTGGAGGTGGCCTCTCCATTATTGCAAGGGGTGGCACCAGGCTGTTAGCAGGATCTTCAGGGTCAAAGGGCAAGGGGTAGCCACGACACAACACCAAGTTGACACTCTGACCAATAGGAACAGACTGGAACAGTTTGACAACATCTGCATGAGTGTGTCCAAGGACACAAACTTCGTTAATATAGACAATGACATCACCTGCAAGGAAAAAGGAGAGATTGACAACATGAGGTAAGTTCAATTAACATTGACATAGAGAAATGGAATTATTTATGAGAACACGGAAAGTTCTCTGCTTCTCAGCAAACAGTGAGAAATCAATTACAATAATACTTCAGTTCTCCGTAGGTGACTCAAGGTTACAAAGGTCTGCCAACAAGCAGAATGGTCAAATGATGAAAAAAGTGCTACTTGGTCATTCCTGAAGCCTGGAAACAACTCCATATTTAGTCTTAGAAAAAAACCCAAAACCAAAAAAAAAAAAAAAAAAAAAAAAAAACCTTGGAAAAATTTTTTTTTTGAAAAAAAAAAGGTTTTTTTTTTTTTTTTTTTTTTTTCCTTTTCTTTTCATTTTAGTGCAGCTGAGATCAAAGAATTTTCAAACTGTTGAGAAATGATGGCCATAAATTTTGGATGAAAAAGAAAGCCCTGGTATATTTGAAGGTTTGCAAAGGAGCTATGAGAATGAAATGAGATGAAGAAACAGGGCTTGGTGCAGTGTTTGAATTGGTAAGAGCGCAATAACTGTGGATGGAGACTCCAGACCCTGGCAGTCAAAGAGGAAGCTGCCGTGAACTCATCCTCTGATCCTGGGAAAATTATTTTAGTAATGGCATTTGTTCTCTTTTCCAGATGAATTATGACAGGGTTGTGGAAGTTTCCTGGCTAGAAGGTTTATGAACTTAGAAATGCTACAGGTACAAATTATTCATTATAAAAATAATCATTAAAATTATTTCTCTGTTAAATGAAGAAGATCCAATTGTTTGAGATAATAGTTTTGAAATTCCTTAAATTATGTATGAATAACAACTTTATTTTTGGAGACTGGTTCTATCATAGATTGATATTTTTATCCTCACAAGCCGTAATACTTGAAAATTGAACTTGCAAATTAAAATTGTGCCTGATGAAGCTGAGGAGTATGTGAGGGGAAAAAGACATGCTATTTATTTAGTAGTGTAGTTTTGAACTAGGTAGCGCTAGTGCCAGGGATTTTTCTCTGAGATACCATCTATAAACACGAAAAAATTACGCTCTTAACATCATTGGTTTGATTCCCAGTCGCTTTTCCTAACTGTGTGAGGCAGCTAAAAGTTCTAAAGAAATAGGCAGAAAGGCCTAACAGATATCACTGAGGGATCCAGGCAGGCTTCCTTCTAGGAAGTACCACAGCCTACGTGACAATGTCGTACTGTGTGCTGATATGAACCCATACTTGGAAAATTAGAGCCCCTCTTCCTTCCCTGCTTAGGATTACTTTCTTGAGGGGAACAGCTGGGGATACCGTTGCACCAGAGTCCTAGAAAAATGCTGGAGTCGGATAGACCATTTTTTTTCTCCTCCTCTCCCCTTCTCTATCCCAATCTCTATGTGGTGCTGAGCATCAAGTTGAGGGTTTCTCACATGCTAGACAAATGCTCCACCACTGAGTTACATCTGAAGTACCTGCCTCTTCTATTCTTAAGTGTAATTATAATACATTTTACTTATGAAAGGTTGAAGGGAAAAAGATACCTGTGCAACACTGTCCAGAAACCTCCAAGGCACCTATTTTCCTAGACAAACCCTCTTACTTCCCTTTCTAAAAGTAGCTTCTGTCTTGCACATGAGGCTTGAAAATTGGAAGTTTTTTATATTTTATGTCATACATAGGAAGCACTATCTCTGAATAGTATTCAGTTATGGAATAATGATCATCCTTAAAATGTTTTGTATATTTTTAACTTTTTGTAAATGAGATGAATTTCAATGTTCTGTGATTTCCTTAGAATGTACTTGTGGTAGTCATGAATTTTGATGCAGGTACTTCTAGTTTGTTAACTTTTACTGTACCTTTTGGATGGCTATTATTATTTATCAGTCTTTACCTATTATCTCATTACAAGTGTCTGGCTGCTTCAAAGATCGCTCCGTTGCAAACTTCTTTCGTCGCTCCTGTGACAGGGACTTTTCTGGGCTGTGTACCTTGATATGGAATGCCTGGGTATAAACTAGATCCACCTTCAGTTTTATCAGTGAACAACAAATGGCCAATAAAATAGGTCATGTTGACTCAAATTGTTACTGGCAGTCTGTTGGAACTGTCACTGCTTTTCTTCTGACACAATGCTTGGTATTCCTGGCTTTCATTTTTAAAAATCTGACTGGTGAAATCATGATTTTAATTGGCATTCCCCAAATTGCTAGGGCAGACAAGCATCTTATATAGGTTTGTTCTTTGGTACATCTCATTTCCCCCTCCATTCACCATCCATCCATCCATCCACCCCACCCACCTATCCATCATCCATTTATCATCCAATCATCATTCAACCATCGTGCATCCGTTCATCCACCCATCCATCATCCACCATCCATCTATTCACCCATCCACCTATCACCCACCAATCAAATCATCCATTCATCACTCATCTACAAGCCACCTATTCATCATCCATCATGCATCTATCTATCTATCTATCTATCTATCTATCTATCTATCTATCTATCTATCTAT